>NC_053423.1:7487929-7812929 GCF_016859285.1 Xiphias gladius | reverse complement strand
CCAGAGGTTGCTACACACACACACATACACCAACAAAAACTGCTTATCTACGTATTAAACACATCCTACACTCGAAAACTGTGCAGCTATGTGTTCTATCCCACTAATTCGCTCGGAGTCATCCCTCCTCCTCTCTCTCTCTCTGTCTATGCATATCTCTCTTTCTCTCTCTCATCCCCTACCACTGTCTCTCTCTATCTGTCTGGTGTGGCTATGACCTGTCTGGGCTTTGACGTATCTGTTTGTATTGTAACTGAGGCGATGCTGATGCCTCCCACCTCCGATTTATGATGCATCTTTTCAAGTAATCTAACCCTGTGTAGATTCAAGCCAAAAAAGAGAGCTGATTTACTCATATTTTTGTTGTGTGCTTGTGTGTGTTTTTGTGTGTGTGTGTGAGTGCGTGCGTGCGTGCGTGCACGTGAATGTGTGCGCATGTGCGTGTGTTTGTGTGCGTGTCTGTGTGTGTGTAAGTTGCTGTCTGCGGGTGTGCTGATGCGATCACCGCTACAGTAAGGCAGTGAGGGAGAGGAGGATGGCAGGATGGAGGAGGAGGAGGAGAAAGAGGAGGGGGTAGGGAAGGGGGTTGGGGGGCATACCATGAATGATTTATTAGTCTGGCATTACTGGGCCATTCCCCACAGAGAGACAGAGAGAAGAGAGGAGGATGGAGGGATAAATTGTTGAAGGATGGTGCCTTGAGGGGGAAGTAAAAAACAGAGAAAAAAGCAGATAGGTTTTCTGTTGTAAGTATAACAGAGGAAGGGATTGAGAGAGAAGGATATAAATGTAGAGCCAGCTCACAGTTTGTCTGTAGGGCCGTGTCTAGGGGTCAGAGTAAGGACGAATTGTAATGTCTTCCTCCTTGGACCAGGGTTGACCAATTACAACTGACCCAGCCATTTTTTTTGATTAAAAAAGATGTCAACATTTGGCATTTTATGGCAGTGAATTTTTTTTAACTTTAACTTTTTTTTAACTCTGGCTATTGGCTGATACTCGGTACTGATCCAATGTCGATGATGTTTTTTTAATTTATTTTTTCCCTTCAAATGTTAAAATTTCTAAACCTGTCTTTGGGAAAGGGGGTTTTCATACACCAACATCGTTTTAGGCTTGTGCAAATTGTAGTTATAGTCTAAGGTTTATAAAACTACATGTTAGTCATAACGAGAGACACACCATCACGTTGAACATGTCTGAAGCCCTGGTAACACCAGCATTTAAAATGGTCACGATGGTGGATTCACTCATGACGGCAAATTTTTCACTTTTTTCAGTTTAACTTTGGGGAACTTTGGTTAAATTGTAGACCAACTGTCAGCTAGCTTGACAGTGTTAAACTGTGAAGGAAAAGTCAGAGAGTCCAACATGGAAGAAGTTATCGTAGTTTATTTATATAACCCTTCTCTGTCAAAGTATAAACTGCTGCACAAAAGAGGAATGGTTGGCAGACATTATGAAGCAGGAGTTGATGGTACAAATTTGTCAACTGAATAAATTGTGTGAACTTATTGTTCTGTTAGCATCTAAGATAAACCACTTGGTAACTGACAGTTTGCAACAAGTTAGCAATCTTATTAGCTTGAAGAGCTTTTTTCTCTCTTCAGTAAAACTTAATTGAACAAAATCATGTATAATCCCGAGAAAAAAATGGGGAGTAAACAGCACAGTACAGAGAAAATAGAAGTTCAGGGAGCTATTTTAATTAACACTAGCATGTTTCCAGCTGGCTAGTGTGTATAGACAAGGAAGGTAGCAAAGGCTTCACTGCATCTCCCTTCCTCAAATGCTTGAAACAATTAAAACCATTAAACTCTTCTTTAGTGTTTTTTTTTTTTCAACTTAAGTTGCTAAATGTTTATTCTTAATTAGATGTAAAGTCAGTATCAATATGTTAAAACCTAATGTCCGAAAAGCTCCATTGAGTAACTTTTTAGTGAGCTAAATGCAAGTGGCAGTTACTAAAACTTCATTGTTAATTAGATGCAATGTTAGTCCTTGATCTCTGAGCTGCTATCAAGGTTTGTTAATCATGTAATAAAATGTATTTGTACCTGCAGTTTTAAATGGGCCATTTTTCTAAAATGTGGAAAACTCCAAGTTTCCATGAAACTTACATAAGTTGACATCAGCTAACTCCAAATCATTGGGAGAACTTTCCATTTGGCGGTAAAGGCCTACCCGCGCTTTCACATTAAAATGCATTTATTGTGTAGCACATGCAGGGAGTGGCATAGTATCGATAGGAGTGTTAGCCATCATTGGCTCGCAAACTGTATGTGGACCAGAGATGTCTGGTTGATAACAAATCCACTTAATTATGTTCAGTATCGGGGCTGATACCAATCCAATAAATCAGATTGGTGCATTCCTAAACTAGAAACTGTGCTTAGTAAAGCACAGACCTCCGCCTAGGCCAATGTCAAACACCATACACCAGACTTAATAGGAAAAAAATTCAAATTCATAGTAAATGATCCAATACAACCTCAAAATGGAACGGGTTCTTCCCTGGCTCATGCCCAATCCCTCCACCAAGTTCAGTGCAAATTGGTTCAGCACTTTTTGTGTAATTAGGCAAACAAACAAACAGACACGGGTGATTACATATCCCCCTTGGCAGAGAGATCAATTATACAAGAGAAATTTCAGAAAATCCAACAAAAAATGCAGAGAAAATTAGCAATATTTCACATATTTTACAGATATTTTTGCGGTAGTTATAATCGCAGACTAACATTTTACATCAATGAAATATGGATACTCACAAACTGTTAAATGGGTCTAACACTACACTGAAAGGTCTCCTTCATCTCCCTTTTTCCTTTTTTGGCTTTCTCTGAATCTTATTTTATGTCTCAATGAGTGTTTGTTCTCTCTGTCTTTCTTTTTTCCTCACTCCTCTATGTCTCTTGCTTTCTTTCTTTCTTTCTTTCTTTTGGCCATATCCCCCCCCATTTATGTGGCAGAGGAACAGCTGTCTCGTGCAGGGCGTAAGGTTGGCCAGGCAGGCCGGCTGCAGGCTCTGCAGAGCTCGAACACTGAGCTCATTGTCTCACTCACACACTAACACACAGACATTCCTCTCTTACTCGCACACAAGCCACTCCGTCACATCCATTCACATCCATTTAAAAGCTAGACAGGAAAGAGTTGAACCCACATTAGCTGGGTGTATATGTATATATGTGTGTGTGTATATATATAATATATATATATATATATATATATATATATATATATATATATAATGAAGTATATTAATGTGAATTGTGACGTTTGCAGTCAGAATAAGCTGAATGCCTTGAGCAGAAATTGTTGAAACATTTCCTCAGCAACTTCCCTGAAAACACCCCTTACATGTCTGAGTTTTTTCTTCATTGATAAAGAAAAGACACAACACCTAAAGACTGGAACATTTGTGGGAAAAAATCACACACCGCTTGGATTATCAGACTGATTAGTTGTTTCATCTCTTTGCAGTTTAGAGGTGGCTGTAAAATATCAGTCCACCTCCTAGAAATGTGACACATGCTGGCATTTCCATGAACACACTGCTCATTAATAGAAAATTGCAAAGTGCATTTCCTCGTTGGGTCTTCAGATGGCATGAAATATGACCAGCATTAGTTGCAACCAAACAACTTGCTCGGCACTAATTAATTCTTCCTCCGCTTTTTGTCATATTTTCGGCTCCATAACAGTACTCTATACCTTCCAAACCAGCCCGACTGATACAAAAATTTCACATATTATTTTTTGCATCATTTTGGATGCTCACTTAAAAAAATGCTTGACAGTTACTTCCCCAACCTCCTATTTTTATTGCGACATCTTATTTCAGTTTCCTCCAGAAGACATGTGTAAACACGATTAGCTATGCTGATTTTTATCTTTGATTCCTTTATGACTGAGCTGGAACATCATTGCAATTTGAAGCTCATTTCAGCCACCTCCACTGGAAGTCTTAATTTCTTTCTCATTTTCTCTCTCATTTGCAGCTTCCCCTAGAAGCATTTTTTCTGTTCATATCTTCCACCAAAACGGCTGTTTTAATTTTTCTGAATTGCAGTCTTGTTTTCGTCTGCCTGCTTGTACTTTCAGGCCTCCTTGTCCTCATTAAGGCAAAATTAAAATCATCGCTATCTGTTTATGCAACTCTCTCACACAAGAACACATAAATGTACATTAAGGAGTGGTTACATAATGATTAGCTGTGTACTCTCAGTGGCAGGTAAGAATGGACAATTTGAGAAGGATCGTGAGGAGGTGGAGGACAGATGGAAGAGAAGGAAACTCTTACTACTGCTCGAGCGAAAGAATGGCAAGATTCAGGAGAACTGGGGGCTGTTAGCCAAAGTGTGGGAGACAGGATGAATTTGTAAAAGGAGAGTGACAAAAAACAAGAGATAACAGGATAAAACCAGCAAAATAAAAGTTGTAAGAATAATTTTTGGTGCAAAATACTTTAAATCTACACGGATGATAGTAGCACTAACGTTTGTTGTTGTCCTTAGAAGCAGTAGTTGACAAAATCTCACCATAGGGTCCATTTAGTAGCTGTTCCGTAGCTTTCAGTCATATCACGTCATATCCTCATCGGCAGTTGGAGTTTGCCCAGTTGTCATGAAATCAACATTTTTAAGCCGACATAGAGGAGAAGTGCTTGAAGTGCTCAGAAAAATGGAAATGTTAATGTTTACAATTCCATGACGCCTGGGCATCTCCATCTTTTGATGAAGATCATATTATAGGATTGAAAGCTCTAGGACAGCTGCTAAATGGGCCATGTGGTGAGCATGTTTTGTCAATTTCTAAAAAGTTGAGAGTTTATGTTATAAAGGGAGCCTTTGTCTTTTCACCATGTGGGGAACAAAACTGTGTTAATGTGGGAGGTGTGTGGCTCAAAATGAGAGACACATGACCCTTACTCAGTAAGTGTCTCTCTCTCTCAGTACCTCTGTCTGTTCTGCAAACCTGCAAACACACAAACACTCAGTCACACACAAACAACAAACTGATGCCAGTCTATCTCTCTGAGCATCTCTGTCTGGCTTTCTCTCGCCATCATTCTGCCACCCCTCTGCTACCTATCATCCTGTCATCCTGTCTTCTCTCTGTACAATCTGCGTGTGTGCGTGCGTGCGTGCGTGCGTGCGAGAGAGAGAGAGAGAGAGAGAGAGAGCAGTGAAGACAGAGGAGGAGGGGTGGTGGTGGGTAATGTGTGCAAATTTGTCAGTGAGCATCCTGTTCTCTGTAACAAGTACACAGCGGTCTTCTGTCTCCACTTCTGTCTGTTTATCTCCTTTTCTCTCTCATCCTCTCCAACGTTGTTGTTCTTTCCAAAAACCGCTTCAATCCCTCACCTTCATTCATTCATTCATCTCCATCATCTATCCATCTGTCCATCCATCCGTGCATCCTACCCTCCCTTGGCTGACAGTGGTGTCGTGCAGAGAAGCTGTGAATAATTTATCAGCCTGGGTTTTTCTGCCCTGCCCTGCACCCCACTTTTGGCTTGCAATGGTGCTGAAGAACATTTGCTGAAACACACGCAACCCACACACACTGTCACCAGGGATGCAGCCAATAACCTGTGCACAATTGTATTGATTACCCAATGCGTGTATTATGGGTTAAACAGTCTGTAATGTTGTTGCCTTGAAATATAAGATTTAGATGAAAATGCTTTATAACAAAGTTAGTGGATATACAAGAGGGTGTGGGCAGGCCTTCAACCAAAAAATTGCTTCCTGAACTGAAAAACAAAATGGGGACAAAATAACATTGTGATGTCTGGTTCTCGTTTACATGTCCTGCCTTATTCAAGACCCAAACAGACATCTAAAAAAGACATTTAAAAAAAAAAAAAAAACAATGTCTTGCCACTGTCTGGCACAAAAGAATATCTATTGGAAAAAAAAGATATTTAAAAAAACCTAAAACCAAAGTACTGAAACTAAATTCAATCAGAAAGTGCAAATGAAACTAAGAAGGAAGAAAAATGAAAATCAAAGTGTGATAACTTTGGTGTAATAAACTCGGGTCGCACAAAAGCAGGTTTCTCATTGTAGCTGGCAACCATCAATTTTACTGAACTTTCAGCTGTTGCCAACTAACATTAGCTCAATTATCTAGCTATTAGTTAACTCCTTGAATTTGTTGAAAATGTTGGCTCCAGTTAACTTTGTAATGTTTCCAACCGAAGTGTTTTAAAACTTCAATAACATGAACTCTGAAAAGGGTCATGAATTCTTGATGGCTATATACTGCACATGATAGAGTGCAAAAAGACTATGCTTAAGCTAGCCTAGCTAGTTAGCTGGGCATGCTAACAATGTAGCTTACGTTAGAGCAGATAAACACATTGTTTTAATCAGTTCTTTACTGTTTTTCTCTTTGATTTATGCTTTTTGAAAGGCTGAAGAAAGGATGCCATCTTTCGTCCTCTTTAAATGCCGAGTCAACAGCCCCATGCACACACTTTTGACATATGGAGATTTCCAAAGTTTGACAGGCCTGCTGTGCCTTCTTACAGTTCCTTATCACACCAATGACACTTCTAGGTTGCAGGTAGATATGATTTTGTATCATAACCCTTTAATATTGGCATCTCTAAAAAGAAAAGAAACTGTGTTTTTGAACCTGTCCTTTCTCATCTTTCCAAACTTACACCACCATGTCCCAGCCGAGGAAAATGTCTGAGCTTGAGAAGTATTGAGCATTGTTTGTTTTGAAATTTTCGTCTTTTTCAAAGAGGGTAAAATCAGCCCACGATTTAAGTCAAGAGTGACGTCATTCATTCATTCTTTCATGCTTCAAAATTAATACTTGTGTGTTCATTTGGGAATGTGCGTCAGTCCCAATAGCCAGCTGAGTGCTTATGATTAAAGGCTCTGTTTTCCTACTCTGAATTATTGAACAATAAAGCGCTTCACCAAGACCTTTTCCCAAATCAAGGCTGAATCCAACCAGAAGTTTCAGCCCACCAAAGTGTTTGGGAATTTTTTGACTCAGGAGGGTTTCATAAATTTTCTTCTGGCTGGTTGACTTTCTGAGCCACACACACGTACTTTGAATGGTTGATGGTAGACTACACACAGATGCTAAGCAGAAGACAGGGCTGTAGAGGTGTATTTATATGATGAACGAAGGGAGATGTTTATATTTTGCCATCTGCAACCTAAGTTTTTCAGTTCAAAGTTTAACCTCTGTTTCTTTACTGTCAAAATATTGCTTGCACTAGCATGGTGTAGAATTCATTTACATTACCCAACTACATCAAAGTACTTTGAACCCATCAACTGACGGCTGGACCAGCACTGCCATACATTTCCTCTTGCGTTTTTGTTGTGTTGTATAAAGTAGTAACTTTTACCAATCTCAGTCAGTTGCTGGTATGTATCGTAGCCACATCGACAGGTGACTGACCAAGCATGATGGAAGATGAGGCTCTAAACCTGTGCTGTTTTGAGCAATGAGTAACTGTGATCTGAAGCCATTATGCAGCTCATGCTGAAAGGGCATATACAATTTGTACGATTACAGGTTGTAGATTCTCCTAAACTGCAGTTAGTGATCTGCAACCAGATCATGATATCTGAAATCTTCTTTTTTCCTTTCATTTCTTTCAAATTAAAACTGATACATTGCTTTTACAATTATCCGAGAATATCTATGTTTTGGTCATGCATAACTAAAGAGATTAGTACATTATTAAAACACAGAATTTGTAAAGCTGCGCACAAGGTTCTATGAGGGCTACCACCTAAAAACAGCATCGTGTTTTTTGGGCTAGGGAATGCATATTATTTAATTGGATTCATGAAAAACCTTTAACTGTAACTCAGTGGTATAGGGAAATTTTTAGGGTTTTCAAATGGACAGTTCAGATGTAATGAAAATATAAACCTTATTAGGTAAAAAAAACCCCAAAAAATCTGATTAACTACACTGCAGCCCTGACAGCTCCCAAAAGAAGAGCAGAGAAAGAACCTTTCAAACCACAGCGAGTCCTTCATTATGTAGGACGTACAACTCTACTAAAACCTAAATGTAGCGAGTCACTTCACATGTTGATCCAGTTGTCAGAAATCCTCAGTGTTCTGTGTCTTCATGGCATAACTAAACACAGCTTCAACGCACCTCTACAGCAAATGAGAATCCAAGCTTTGCTTACGCTGTTATCAAGAAAACATACGAGGGGAACGTCATCTATAAAAGAAACCTTATTAATGTTGGATTTTCAAAATAAACAAGGACAATGGAACAAAATAGAACAACACTTATTAGTTAAAAATGATGAAAAAGGCCTTTAGAGAGAAAAGCCCAGTTAGAAAGTGCTCTGCCTCCTGAAATATCCCTTTAACACGCTTGACTTTGTGTGTGTATGAGAGTGAAAATCACGGCAGACTACTGTATGACACCCAGCTGGCACATTCCATGCGGGAGCCCTGTCACTGGGTGATGTAAAATGTGAAATAATACTCTGACCTGCCAAATAATTGGCAGGTCAGAGTCTTTTCATGTGGACGACAGACAGTGCTCCTCATTCCTTCCTCCAAAACAGCCCTGCTTCCAGTTTCTTACATTGACAAATACACACAATCACACACACTGACACACACCCTACCACTAGCGTAGATTTCAATTTCCTGACCTATTTGTTTTATGGAAGCTACATTTTACAGTGTTAACCAGGATTTCATGCTTTCTAGGACAAAGAACTTCCAGTAAACTCCCACTCGTAGAGCATATTATTGTAGACTTTGGAGCATTTGTGCAACCATTTGCTATTTTTGCCTGCCTGTAAAGCATTTATTTCTTCTGATGGTTCTTATTTTACTCTGTTTTTATGATTTGCTTCTGCTCTGATCATTTGCCTTTTGCCCCCGTTAAAGTGTTCCTTTTGTCTCCTTCAGGTGTACCAGGGTCTTGACATCATCACCAATAAGGTGACCGCTGAGGAGCTCTCCCAGTGCAGACATCACATGATCAGCTTTGTGGACCCGCTAGTTAGCAGCTACACGGTGGTGGACTTCAGGAACAAAGCCCTGGCTCTAATATCCTTTCATGGAAACACAAGAGAGCGGAGGAACAATATTTTCTATAACACCTCTTTCCACCCGTTATCATCCCTTTCACATCTTCACCCTCGTGTTGATAAGTGGTAACTGCAGGAAAGAATTCAGTCAATTTGACTCTTACTAATTGGTTGGCAGGTGTGTGTGTGTGTGTGTGTGTGTGTGTGTGTGTGTGTGTGTGTGTGTGTGTAGGAGATCTGCAATGTCCTCATTTTGTCAGCGTGTCTCACCGCAGATGTTGCACTGAAAATGAGAAGAGAGAGAACAGTAGAGACGATATTTATAGAGGAGTCTGTGTCTGTTATGTGTCCACACGCGCACACAAATATTGGTCCTTCTATAGTTGGGAGGACACTCATTGACATAATGCATTGCCTAGCCTACCATAACCTCAACCATCGCAACTGAGGGCCTAACCCCAACACCAACCCTCACCTAAACCTGATTCTTACCTGAACCCGAAAACTGAGCCTTTAGCCATTTAAAGTTGTGAGGACAGGCCAAAATGTCCTCTCAATGCTGAAATGTCCTCACAGTGATGGTTTCAAAACACACACACACACACAAACTTTGGACAGTCACACCCTCCTGCAGAGGCCGGCCGTCACGCTGATGTGGAGAGAGGAGGCGATAACTAGAGATGGTATAAATAGATCAGGATGGCATGCACACACACTCCTCTGTCTCTCTCTCTCTCTCTCTCTGACACACACATACACACACACACATCGACACACAGACTCTCACCAGTGCGGCGAGGGGATGCGGTAGCTCCAAGAATAGGCTCAGTGCAGTGCGAGCCTACTGATGGGAAGAGGGAGAAATGGAAAGAGATGAATATAGATTAAGGGGATACAAGCGGTGTGGAGGATTTTAAACTGTAAAGCAAGGAAGAGAGACCATCAGGGTGTGTGTGTAATAGCAGAGGAGGGCTGAACAAGCTTGTGAAGTTCAAAGACGCAGGACACATCATCAGCTATCAATCCTTCACTCAACATGTCTATCATGTAAACTCCCTCCTGAACCCCTCCTCTGTCCCTCTTTTGTTGCTCTCAATCTTTTAGCCTGCTTTCTGTTTTCCCTCCCTCAGTTTTCCTCACCGCTTTTTAGCGATCCTCATTCTTTCCACCGCCCTCTCTTTCCAGTGAGAGAGGGGGGGGGATGACGATGGCTGATGGGCCTTTATCTTGTTTGAGTGGTTATTTAATTATGCCTGTGTAGAGAAGGTGAACGACTAGAAGGAGGGAAGAAGAGAGAGAAGAGAAGGAGAGGTCCAATATGACAGAAGATGTGACAGAAAAAGAGAGAGGAAAAAGGCGTGGCACGTAGGCTCCGTCTGTCTGACAGTATTGATATTATGTGTTAATTTTAGAGATGAACCGAACTGTGTGGCTGATACTGAGTTTATAAAAAGACCAGTATCGACTCTTGGGTTGCCGCTAACAGTTATTTAAATTATTGCTTAATCTGCCAATTATTTTTCTCAATTAATTTCTCAATTTTTCTCAATTTTAGAATATAGAGAAAAGTTTTCCGATAGCGCAAGCTGAAGTATTCATATCGCATGGATTCTCTTACCACCTTTTCAGAATCCAAGCATATTCAGTTGAGCAGTGATTCCCACCCTTGGGTTCAGGACCCCTCTAGTGGGTCACAAGATGATTAATGGGATAGGAAATAACAAAAAAAACAAAGTTCTACTGCACAAAGTTTGTATTCATTGTTTGAACTCACCTCTAATCTCTGCGTTGTTTTTGAAACTTTTGGATAGTTTTACGTCTTATGCCTGGAAAAATTATTCACATGACACAATATGAGAAGCTTTGAGGTGAAAACTCTCAACTTATAGACATAAGTCAAGTATCCATTCAAATTTAGCGCAATTTTGAATCAGATTTCCAGAAAATTGGCAAAAGAAATTGATATTTAATGTGTTTTCATCCATTACAGTTACGCTAATATAAGGAGTTGAGTGCATTAAGATAAACAATTTGAGGCGCTAGTTCTCTGCTTGTTCTTCAGATGGTGAAAAATTGTGTAAAAATGTGATGTAAATATAGCATTTACAGTTGTTTCATGTGTTCATTAGAGTACAGTCTCCTCAATGGTTCACAAAGATGTTCACAAAGATGTGATATGTGCCAAGTACTATCTTAATGCCTGGAATCACTAAAATAAGGCTCCAGCTCGTTGAGATTTTCTGCATTTTCTGCATTTTCTTTTATTTTATCCCTGTACACTGCTTTGCAGCAATTCTGTCATGAGTTATTATTCAATTTTCTGATTCTTTACATTGTTTTTCAAGGTAAATATTCTGAAACAATATTCCCACTAAAGATTAGACAGGCAACCCAATGCTACATTGAGGTCTGGCTTTTTTGTATTTATATTCTTGGGAGCTTTAGTTTGCAGAAGTGGTTCATTCTTTTTGTCTGTTCACTTGAATGTTTGCTATTATTTGAACACTTACTTTCAAGTAGGAACAAACAAAGAGGCAGAAAACTCAATTATCTGTCTCGTCAGCATTCTCACTGTTTTATTGTATGTGCACATAATATAAAAAAATTAAACAAGCTTCTTTGAAAGCAGTCAACACGAGTAACCCAAGGAGTTGTATGCAATTTAACAAATCGTTAAATGTAATTTAATAATCATGTCGGCCTCTCAGAGTGGCTGATTTTATGCCAATAAGGTTTGAATGTCACTAAATAAACTCAACAGGTAATTTTAAAATGGTTTTAATTATTGTGCGTTCATGTACATAAAATGTGTGCACATCAGTTTCATCCTTAACGCACTCAACATAGATGACATGCACAGCAGAAACCAACTTCCAATCGTTGTTGGAGGAACAAATTATTACATTGAGTCTCTGCTATGGAAAGTCCTGCTGGATACAGGGGTGAGTGCCATAACAGTACAACAAAAATACACTTCCCTTTTTCCTCTGTGCTTCTCTGACATTATTTAGCTCATTAGGCCACCAAATTACAACACAATATCTGCTGCTTTCACTGCTCAGGGATATTGTAAGGAAAAAGTTACTGTGATTGAATTCCCCAGTTGCCAAGATGTGACTTGGTACATTTTCTGTTTTTGTCTTTTTTTTATTTCCATTTCTATGCACGTTATTTTCTGACCCAAAGCACTGTTTTAACAAGACATAATTGTGTATTAAGGATTTGGAAGCAGGGGTTTAAGATCAGCATTTGAGGGCAGCTTTGGTCAACTCTGTAACTTTAAATGAAATATCTCTGACAGCAGGAGAACGAAGAGTCAGGGGATGGAGGAGATGGGGCTCCAAACAGGAAATTGGAGCTGGAAAAACTGGGAGGAGCTGAGTTACACAAACGACTGGCAGAGGTGGACCCCAAAATGGCTGCCATGTTGCACCCCAATGACAAACGCAAGATTGCAAGGTGATACATCTGGTAATATCTCATTGGTGTAAATGTTACACAGAATATCTAGGAACAAATTTCAGTTTTTGTGACATGTATTTCTAGAGAAATCACATATTACACCCATTACACTATTTTAGTTTCACTTCCTTTCGTAAATGGTCAGTTTTACATTATTTATCAAAACTAACATATATTAAAACAGGACAAGGTTGTGTAGGAAGAGTTAGCTAAATGAAACACGCTTAACCATTTTTAGCTATCCTTAGCCTTAGATGTAAATAACGAGCCTATCCTGCTCCACTGTTATTTGTTTGTGTTAGCTGTTTTGCATCTAGCTAAATTTTCTGCTCTTGCTAGCTAGTTATGTAGCTAAACGCAAAAGAAGCAATATTTGGAAGTTCTTGAATTTTCTCTATAACACAATTATGTACGGGTTTGTTAAGATTATGTGTGTACTTCTATTATGTAACAGTGAGAGCCTCCAACAACTTTGTTATATCCCCTAGTACAAATGCCCCCCAAAAAAATCTAATAACTCACTGTTTTCTTTAGTATTTTATGGATTAATTTTAAAAGTTGTCAACATTTGAACAATCCTAATGTTTTTATGCAAGTACTTTTAACTCAGCAACATTTTGTCAGAATTACAGGATTTTTATGTGAGTGGAATGGGAAACTTTCTTAAAGTTTCTATTTACACACACACATGCACACACACTCACACAAACACCCACAGATTGATGAGTAGCAGTGTGTGCACTCTGGTCTTTTGTGTGAGCAGGTTAGGTTACCCTGTTCTTCCAGTTGACAGGAGAGGACAGGAATCATCTTTTCGTTATAACGTCAGAGTGCAACCAGCCATGGCTAAAGAATCTGGTTTGAATTAAAATATAAACATCTTAAAAGTTTGGCTGAAAGATAACTGATTGAAGAATGTGATTTCATACAGTCGTTGTTTTCTCTTGTGTTGATCATGGTTTATATTTCCACTTGTTTTTTCCTTTTTTCCCATCTTTTATTTTTACACTTTTGTGTCGTGTCTGCTGCAGCAATCATCTTTTTCCGTAACATTTAATGCTATTTTCAAACTAGATTATCGATTTGTGTCTCAGAAGGGGAGTTGGAGGTTTTCATTTACACAGGATTTAATGGATGAGTGGATGGTTAACTCATCTAGTCTCAGTTTACCCACCGAGGCCTGACATACAGGGACTGGGAAGTAAATTCATACTGGAAATCATAAGAATTAATATACATCTAAAAAAAACCTCTGAAAATAATTTGTTTGGTTGAGTCTACACAATGTTCCAGAGGAAAATGCAACTGAGGGTTTTATTTAACCTTTACATCTTTGCTTGTATTTTTATCTACAGGAGCCTGCAAATCCATGAGGAGACGGGCATCCCCCATAGTCACTGGCTTGAGGAGCAGATGGAGCAGGAAGGAGGCAATGGGTTGGGGGGGCCACTGAGGTACCCAGACCCCTGCATTTTCTGGCTGCACGCTGACATTGAGGGTAAGGAGGGAAGGTTTGCATCCATTTCCATACGTGCAGATAACAGAAATCCCGATATTCATTTGGGAGCTTCAGTAGCACATGAAATATGCTTTTGGGTGTCATTAAGGTGTCTGTCCTTATTTTTCTGGAATGCTTGTTATATTTGTTCCTCTCTGTTCCCCTCCAGCTCTAGATAAGCGGTTGGAAGCTCGTGTAGATGAGATGTTGTCTGCAGGACTGATAGAGGAGCTCAGAGACTTCCATGTCCGCTACAATCAGCAGAAAGTCCAGGATGACAGGTAAGCAAATGAGCATTCCACCCTCCTGAAAAAACAGTCAACTGGACCCTGTTTATTCTAAATTCATTATTTTTTTTCTTTTGAATATTTGTTTTTCTTAATGCAAAAAACATTGGATTTTGGATTTTAGGATCTTGGGAAATGTCGCATATGGCTTTTGTTTCTAGCAATTCTTTTTTTGGCAGGGCCGCAACAGCGGAGCCAGCCCTATAAACACAAATGTCCATGACTGACTGACTGAGAAAGTTACACCATTGGGTGTTGCTCTCTCAAAATGAATTGGCGCAATCAATTTTCTATTATGTCATCAGGGGGGCGTTTACAGGCAGTGTTGCCAACTTAGCAACTTTGTCGCTAGATTTACCGACTTCTCAGACCCCCTTTGCGACCTTTTTTCAAAAAAGCACTTAGCAACAAATCTAGCGACTTTTTGGACAAACCTTAGCTACTTGCTGTAGAAGAGTTTGGGCTTTCCCTCTGCAGGCACACCTCTATGTGTCTTTTCTCATGTCAATATAGCTGAAATCACAGGACAGCTGTTGTCTTTAACTCTAGTGCATGGTGAATTTGTCGATTTTATGCCGTGTTTATAAAATCAGGATTTTTAGCAGTGGATAGCATCAGCTTGGAAATGGCTTGATAGTGACTGCTAGTTAACATGTAGTCTTAATGCAGCTGCGTTTCAGTCACTGTTTCAAACTTGTTCCATTGTCTGACAACAGAAACAGAAAAACATACATTAGAGCAGCTTTATTGGGAATTGGGCTGCCTGAAATTAGTGTATATGTGAGATAGTAGGAGAGAAGCAAACAGATAAACAGAGGTCCAGCCACATACCTGGTTTTTGACCTAGTCTTATTTTAACCTTTTTTTACTGCATAATCAACCAAAATCCAATCCAACTCCAAAACGTGTGTGATATTTGCCTTTGGCCCCGTAGTCATTGCTAATGAGCATTGCAAGGTAGTGTGATCATTCTGTGTCCATGTACCAAGTTCAAGATCACATTCTTATCCTCATCTCAATTACTTATGCAAACTGTCAGTCTGGACCCAGCGTTAACTCCTCTTGTCTATGTTACCGGGGCATTGGGAGTGAAGTGAACTCAGCCAAGCAGCTATCCAGTTATTTATTTCTCCTTCCCAGTCTGACTGGTCACTCTGTTCTGCATGGTCTTGTTTTCCAAAGGCCTAGAGGCTGATTTAAATGCAGCCCACACTGTAGAGAGTTTAGATCAGATGGGACCAATATTTCCTAAGGATGTCCAGTGATTATTAATAATTGCAGATATAAAGCCCCTCCATAGGACATTAGCACTAGCATGGGAGTCTGGTGATTGGAGGTTATTACCTCAGTGCCTCAGGAAGTTTATCCCACACTGGATGGACATTCTGGTGGCCCTGGAACAAATTTCATGCAGTACTATGGATGCTATTTGAAGACAACTTTACCATGATCAAGATTGATATTTTGTCTTTCTCACAATTACCAACTTGTGTCTGACATTCCCTTAACAGTAAGTACATGATCAGTAATGTACCGTTTCTCTACTGTTTGATCTATATGGATCCACTGTTTCCTGTACTGTCAATGGGGTTTTGTGTGGGTGTCTCTGGATTATTATGGTCTACACGCATGGTCATTTTCACAATTTCTCAGTGTGCTTCATTTTCAAATAACGGACCTCCTATAGTTATAATATGGCAGCCCCCTCTTATACTTCCAGAGAGGGCTGCAACTTTTGATATCAGCCCTGTCTGGAAGGTTTCAAAACTGAATAATGTGTCAGATCCATTCATACAAGGTGAGGAATAATTGTATTTTCACCAGAACCACTATAGCTTGGATTTGTTGGCGCACTTCCGTCAAAACCACAAAAGTCCTTCTAGCATGGCTGCCAAGAAGAGAAAGAAACTTGTCACTGAAAGAGAGAGAATACTTTTTGCTTCACTTTGCTGTGGTCTGTGACTTATTATGACTGACCGATTGGATTAATGGTGCTCAGTAAATGAAGACTGAAAAGGTAACCACAAATTGAACCCTACTGGCCACACACAAGAATGCATTTTTGTTGTTAAAGGGTCAGAAATGGAATTTATTGTAATTGATAATGACATTTTCTGACCTGTGGAGAAATGTTACAGAAAACACAGACAAACGATGTTCAAACAATACATATGCATTACCTGAGGAAAATTTGTAGGATACAGAGTCTCTATAATTGTCTACTGAATTACTACTCATGGCCACTATAGGAAATGTCATGATTGACATTTCCACGTACAAGCACACATACCAATTGATTCAGCAAGCTTTATTTTTACTTTCTAGCAACAAGTACTTTCTTTGACAGGAACAAATTCTCAGGACATTTCTAGATTTAGCTACAGCAGCTACCTACTTACCATATGGTGCAATACAAGAGGTAAAGGCATCAAATTGTAATATCTGGTTTATCTTCTTTCTTTTTTTTATTTGTCTATATTGATCTTTTTTTTCTACTTTCCTGGCATGTAAAATATATGAATCTAAATCTATTCATACTGGGTTAAAATTTTGCATTTACAACAAAAATTTACAGTAGAACTAGTCCTGATTTAAATAAGAGTTTCGTGTGCAACATGAAATATGTATAAACATGTAGATGAGCTTCACTAATGGCTGAAACAGATATGTGGAAAGATACTGCTGTTTGTGTGTCTTCGGTAGCAGATATTGATATTGTATGTGTGTGTTAGGGTGTGGCTGCAGTGAGTTGATGCATTGGTGGAACGATGCCCAGGAAGCTGCCAGTTCCCTTCTTTCGTCCCTCCTTTCTTTCATCACCCCATCCCACCTCATCAGCCAGCCTCCTCCTCCTCCTCTCTCTTTCTCTCTCTCTCTCTCTCTGTTTTCCTCCATCTATGCCACTATTGCCCTCTCAGCAATCTGATCACCCAAGCACTTTACTACCCCCACTTCACTCTCTCTCTCGCCCCCCACCCCCACTCTCTGTCTGTCTCTCCTTCACCCTCATGTCTCCATCCCCGGCTGGCTGCTGTGGCCAGACATCAAGGTCAGATCTCTCCCTCCCTCCTGCCCTCCCTCCCTCCCTCCCTCCCTCTCTTCCTCTGTCTTTCTTTTCCTCCCTCCATTGACTCTACATTTCCGGTGCTCTGTCGCTACTCTCAAATTTCTCTTTCCGTCTAGTCAGATTTATTTTTGTAATTTCCTCTTGTTTCTGTTACAAGTTACAAGTTATAGGCCAAACATGGTCATTATTATTATTACAATGTTTGGTTCTACACTATATTTAAAAAAAGAGAGAATTACAGTTTTTCAGAATGAGACAAAATTGACAGCAAGAACAAGGACTTCTATGTAAAAATGAAACCAGAGAAAATAAAAACCCCAAACAAAAGATAAGATAAAAGCAAGTTTATAAATCAAAGTCAGTTCAAAGAAGTGGTTTAAAAAATAAATTCTAGTTCACAGTGTAATGACCTGAACATTATCAGAATACAGATCATCTGCAAAAATTTTATCTCTTTGTAAGATTGTACCTCTTCCCTGTTTTTTCTTCATATTTGTTCACCTGCCAAAACAGGAATTAAATTCAGAACAGCTAAGAATTATCATAAACTGATCAGGTCATTGAGCAATGGTGAATTCAGTGATATTATCTAAGGAAATGAAAACATTGCTATTTTGTTTGTCAGTCTTATAAGCTCCGTAAAATTGCAGCTTAACTTAACTTGTTGTTTTTTTTTGGGATGTAAACGAATATGTGTACATCATATGGATATGAACAGACGATGCGCTCTAAAAAGATATGAACATTAGAATTTTTGCAGTAATACCCGCCCAACTGACATGTGACAAAATTTGCCACGTACGTCATACCACTTACATTCAAAATCATAACTCTGTGAATCAGAACACAGACATTAAACACACACTGCTAACTCACTCTTCACTTTAAAAATCATAGAGCGTCCTCTTTCTTACTTCACAATCATCAGATTCTGACTTTTTCTTCAGTATCGAACTTATCCAGGTGCTTGTTGTCTGCACGGTGTGAGCGGAAACTGCTAGCAGCTACATCAGCAGGACTTTACATGATGAAAAGATGTGCCTGAATGTAAACAAATAGGCTATAGGCTAAACGAACGGAGGAGTACATATTGTAGTTTTAAGTTCAGTAGTTCGATGTTCGGCGTGTTTTCATCAGGATTTGTTCTACAGCGCAGGATAAAGCTTTACAGATGTTTCACAGGCTTTGATTTTACGTCATGATCTTACACTGAAGCCTGGCACGTCCAGTCCAGTAGACTGACCAGCTGCAACGTGGCCTAATGAGCTATTCTGGCCTCCGGTATAAAATCAGATACAGATATTTTTATTTAAAAAAACAGACACATATAGCAGCTTTGCGTTACGTCCCTAACATTTATGTGTACACAGTATTGTCCATCACACATACTGTACACAGTTTTTTTTTTGCCTTAGTGCCACTGTATTTTCATTAAAAAGGTGCAGACTTGATTTTTGATTAGTCAAGTCAACTGTACTGATAGAAAAACCATTTTCTTGCACTGGTAGAAAGAAAAGTGGCACCACAGCTAACCTCTGATATTCTTTAAATCGCTCCAAATTCAGAAAAGGTTGAAGTTAACATGCATACCAATGGAGAAGCTATTACTAAATGAGAAAGGTACAGCTTGGGCTTGAACAGGCAGCCATGCTCAAATTGGGGTGGTGTGGTCTGATATTGAAGGAAATGTTCTGTCTACGCTGTCTGATGAGGTAACCAGCAGGCTTCGGCCCCAACCTGATGTTGCTCCGGTCAGGCTACTGAGTCCTAGCACCTGTGGGTCCCTCTGCCACTACAATTCAGTTTTTTTCATGTCATTCTGTCACTTTGTCCCCCGAAGGGCCTCACATCTGCTCAGACATTATTTGTTCAGGGAGGGAAGGGGAGATGAGGAGGAGCAGAAGGTGACATGAGTCACCACCAGTGTCTAGAAATGTCAAGTTGGAGTCGGAAACTTTTTGTATTGATGCATAATGTTTCATTTCCTCCTCTCCTCTCCTCTCCTCTCCAGTCAGAGCTATCAACATGGGATTTTCCAGTCGATTGGTTTTAAGGAGTTTCATGATTACCTGACCGCTCCTGAAAGCAGCACCCAGCAGGAGAAAGACACACTACGAGACAAAGGTGAGAAAATACCTGATCATAGTCACAGAGATGAATTTAGATTCACTGGTTGGCTGAGTGGTTGACTGATCAACCAGAAGAATGTATTTGAAGATTTTTCTCCTGTCTCCTTTTCATTTATAACAGCTTCCTTTAAACTCTGTCCAGGTATAGAAGCTGTAAAGATTGCTACAAAGCGTTACGCCCGCAAACAGAATAAATGGGTCCGTAACCGCTTCCTTAAACGTGAGTACCCGTCATCCACCTCATGGGTTTGTAAGTATGTGTGTGTGTGTGTGTGTGCGTGCGCGTCTGTGTGTTTGTCCTCCACAGTCCAGTTCCTTAGCAATCAGGACTGTCTTTAACAAGAGGTGATCCATGCACTCCATTAGACACACAATAAGCCTCTCAGACACCGTATTGTGTTCAAGTTTACAGAGTGTAGTGTGTTTGTGTGTGTTTGCATTCCTGTGTGGGCACTGTAGGATTTGAGTGATGTCACCCTCAAAACAATCATTACATGCCTTGATTTCCGGCAAAATGTTTCAATTAATATGAACACTGCAGGCTTTTGTAGACAATATTTAAATATTTTATTTGTTGTTTGTTGATCTTCTCATCTAACTTTTAGCAAGAAAGCAAAGAAGTGTATTTCCCAAAATGTCTAACCATTCGTTTAATAGGTGATTTTTTGTGACAAGAATGTCCGGATTTAATTTTCCTTAAATATATAAAGGATTTCATAGTATTATATATTTCAGTTGTGGACATTTTTTTATTTAAGATTAATTTATTTAAGATTTTATTTAAGATTAATTTATTCACTGGCACAAAATTGAATTTGATTTTATGCAGCGTGCTTGAGCTGCTGTGACGTTATTGAATGGATAATGTTTCAAGATCCATCCCTGGTATACACCTGCAGCTGGCCCTTTTTCCAGTACTAAGACCCATGTGACATCAAATGCATAGAAATGAACTATAGTGGTTGGTTACCTGCCAGAGTGGCTGGCACAGCAGAATGGATAAATATAGCCAGCACAGCCAAAATCAGCCTGTGTTTGGCAGGTGGTGATTTCCCACCCTGGTCGCAACCCATGGACGTCAGATGTGTTTTAAAATGTATATAAAGGCTCTGTGTTTTTCTCTGTCCCAAATGGAAACCTGGCCTCTCTGTCCCACCAGCAGCATGCCCGGCAGTAACCCAGCCTCCTAATCCTGTTAGGCCCAAGTGGCTTAGGCCACGCCAGGCCCTAAACCTCAATACCCCTCTTTCTGACCTCCTGCCTACCCGCTGCACACACCATATGGTCTTCATCACATGTGTGTGTGTATCTGTGTTACTGCCCTTTTACATATGCAGTAATCTGTCTAGAGTTGTCTGTGCTTTTGTGCATGTGTTTTAGGCTGTGTGTGTTTTCCTAAGAACAGTTGATGTAACCTCACATGGATACTCTGCTTAGACGTCAGCTGAGCAAGTTTAAGTTCAAACAATTTGCAAGACAGTTTTCTGGAACAACAGGTCTAGCTGTACAGGTGACAGAAGATGAAATCAACTCTTTAAAGTTTTAGAGGTCTGACACTTTGTATCCCGTTCAGTCTTTATTGGCTGTAACCGGTTATGAAAGTAGGTACTGACACTCCTCAAAAGTCACCCATGGTACTGTAAAAGTGTCCATGTCAGTTTTCTGTGTCTGCAGGATCTACAAAAGTTTTAACGTCTAAAGTCGGATGTTTTGTCAACCTGGATTTTATACTTTGAATTTTGCCCATTTCCTGACTATTGTCATAATAGTACATTTTACTCACCACCTGTGTTGTAGATATTTGGGAAATGAAGAGTCTGACAAGAACAACAACAATCAGGTCAAGGAGCATGAGCCTCCTACAGCTCCCCAAACCTTCAGTTTAACACAAATCATCTCAAACACTTGTCTTTAAGTATGACCATAAGTAAACATAGAAAGTAGTCC
The DNA here is from genome assembly GCF_016859285.1 of Xiphias gladius. Taxonomy (NCBI): domain Eukaryota; kingdom Metazoa; phylum Chordata; class Actinopteri; order Istiophoriformes; family Xiphiidae; genus Xiphias; species Xiphias gladius. Next base: position 7,791,493 of record NC_053423.1, on the reverse strand, counting down.
CCTGAAAAAACCCTTTAGCTACTTTAGTCCCTGCTATACAGTTCACTGCAGTAACTACAGGGATTTCCATGGGACCATATTCTATGCTTACTTGAGGTTTTTAAGTGTGCTTTAAGTTTTTAAGCTGACTGACAGCAGTCTGCAACATCAGCGATGACAGTAGAGGTGGCAGAAGATATGATCAGCACTAAAGTGTTAAAAGTCTGACACTTTCCATCCCATAGTCTATAAGAAAACTCACAAAATACCCCAACTACTATAAAAATGGCTAGTCAGTCTTGCTGTGTTAGCAGAATCTGCAAGAGTCTTTAGGATCTTAAATGGATACTCTGGCAGTTGTCAGCCAGGATCTTAGTGTGCATTCAGACCAAAAACAGCCCTGCATTTTAAAAATGCAAGGCATTGATGGCGACATGTTGCTGTTGGTACCAGTTAAACAATTATATACAGTTATACAGTTATCCTGCCCAGTTATACAGTTATAAATGCAGTTCAGGAAGTCCAGTTGAAGTAGTAGATCTAGTTTGAAGGCATTTTACTGTAGATGCCATAAAATTAGACAGTGGCTTAGGATATTAGAATGATACATTTTTGTTCTCTGGAAAAGATTTCACGGCAACGATCACTTTATCTTTCATTGTACAAATGTGAGGTAAGCAGTAGAAATATTGCATGGATGTTACAAAGTAATCCACTAAAAATCTGCACTTTCAAATATTTGATTTGCCAATGCTGTTTTGTTGGATGATGATGCATTGTTTTGTGACAAGGTTTAGCTAAGTTCAATGGACTGCTCCGGTTTTTTTGTTTGTTTGTTTGTTTGTTTGTTTGTTTGTTTGTTTGTTTGGGTTTTTGTTTTTTGAAAGAGAGCTTTGCAAAACTTTGCAAACCCAAAACAGCTTTCCAAAAAAGTTACAATTTCACTGGAATCAATCTCAAAAACTTGTCTTTGAGTCAAACTGTGAGTAAACAAAACTGTTCTCCTGTAAAAAACAACCCCGTAGGTCGTCTTGTACAAGCAGGTTATTACGACCCATAGTTACATTTTATTTTTAGGTTACCTCTAGTGGCCATTGTAACTGTGATGGAAGCAAAGGAGGAAGTCAGCTGACATAGTATATACGGCAACAAAGTCTGCGTAGGGAGGATACTGCAGTGGTTAGATGTAGTAGTAGTTCCGGGTGCTCCTGACGGTCCGCGGCCGGACTTCTCCTGGTGGCCAGTCCAACTGTAAAGCACGGTTGTCACTGTGTTTTTGTGTGACAGAGAGAGAGAGAGAGAGAGAGAGAGAGGGAGAGAAAGAGAAAGAAATGGAGTGAGCAGGGCAAGGAAGGGGTGAGTGCATCAGTGCGCTGCGAACAGCTCTACAGTGAAACATGGGCGAAAACGATTATGTTAGAGATCTTTCATGTTGTTATGAGAAGTGTAAAAATATTTTCAGTTCATTTTGAAACTGGCAGGACGTAGATTGTGCTGCCGGGCTGCCAAAGTCTAGCTAATTAATGGGAAACACTACATCTCGTATTGGTTTGCCGAGCGTGGCTAATGTTAGAAGTGCTAGCACCAGCAGCCCTCTTTCCTTGCGGGTTAAGTCCACATGCACTTGCTTAATGCAGTTATGCACCGGTCGAGTTGTATGCCAGTCTATTCTGACAAGGCCTACATACAACCTTAGTTTTATTTTCTAGATCAAAATACTGACTGGTTTACGTGATATAATCTGTCCCACTTTCAACCTTGCTTGTTTACAACGTCTGGGCATTAGCTCGGGGAGAGGGGGCTGCCATATTTTGGGGCTGCAGCCCAAGCTAGTGGCAGGCGGCTGCGTAACATCTTAGATGCAACAGTAAACCGTCATTGTACATTAATAACATATTAATAATGAGTTCAATCAACTAGTATTTCTGGTGCCATCTAGCTAGGTCAAAGTTTAATTGTTTAGTTGACTAATCACGCACATCCCTAGACGACACGTGCCACTGGTATGCCCCAATGGATTGTATCCAAGGGTAGGGACAAGCAACCTGTATGGTCATTTAAGTCTGAGGACTTGTTGGAGTAAATACAGGAAGTAGTCCCCTGGAAATCTCTTTGGCTCCCGTAGTGAACTACAAAGCAGGAAGTCCAAGTATGAAAGACAATTTAAATTTTCTGGAAAGCTTTTGGACGTTCACACCTGTTGCCCCAATTAACACCGTTCTTGCCAGAGTCTGTGTCTGTGTCTGTTTCCCCAAAATCTATGACAGAGATAGTGGGTAAAATATTATCATGATCAGTTTTCTTATTGGACAAAAATATGAGAATATCACTCAGGTTGATATAGTATATGCAGGAATATCCCATTAAAAGGTCTAGAACAAAGTTCACCAGGATCATGCTCCTGTATGTAAATACCTATTTCAAATGGTTTTTCAGTATCAGAGCTTCAAGATATTTGCCTAAAGGACGGGATTGTCCTTGCATCCAACCCTACTCTCTAACCCCGTTCATCCAACCTTTCTGACCTGCATCGTCTGTGTTCACCTTCCTCTCTTAGTATGACTGCTGACCTCTTTTCTGTTTCATCTGAGCCACACACTCAGACAGATGCCACCAAGCCTCAGCTGAGCAGGCTAATCTCTCGAAGCATTACAGAGCTGCTGGGAATTTACCCCGACCACACAAACTCGGGCAACAGGGTTACCAAGGGCTAGGCGGACCAAACCAAGCACACAGAGACTAGTGGGTCAAAGGGAAAGATGAATGGACATGACAGAGAGCCTCAGTCAGGCAAACACAATGAAGTAAGTTAGAGAAGGTAGAAAATGACCTGAATGTTGACTGTACACGTCAATATACAGAAAAAAGAAAAAAAATCACATACCTCAAAGGGGGATTGTAGTGGTTTATAAGAGCCACCTCAAATGTGTCCCACTGCTGGATCTTTTCATAATTTTGAGATACTAATTCTAAAAATTGAGTGTGACATCTCATTGTGTTGTTCGTTATCTACAAACCCCCTAGACCTTGTACTAATTTTATGAATTAATTTTCCAACCTGCTTTCATCTGTTGTGCTCAGATTTAATAAGATCATTATTTTAGGTGATTTTAACTTTCACATCGATGATCCCTCTAATTCCCTCGCCACTGATTTTCTTAATACTGCAAAATCATTAAACCTAGTGCACCTTGTTTCTGGCCCCACACATAACCGTGGGCACACCCTTTATTTTGTCTTTACACTTGGCCTGACTCGAAATTCCTTGCATATGACTGATTTAATTTCTGACCACAAATGTATAATTTTTGACATATTCCTCAAGTCAAATTTGACTCCTCAGAAACAAACCACACAGTCTCGTATCTTTAATCTGCAGCTAGGTTTTCAGCTCTCTTCTCTGATGTGTTCAGGACAATGCCTAAGTTTTCCAATATTAGGGGCTCCATTAACTGGTTTAACAATTTGTGCACCTGTGCTCTTGATACTGTGACTACAGTTAAGACCAGATGAGCCCCAGTTGTCTATCAGTCCCCTTGGATAGATGATTCCATCCGACACCATAGAAGAGACCATAGAAAGGCTAAGCGGTGATGGAAGAAAAACAAATCTCCATGTTCACTACCATCATATGAAGGAGCTGACCATACACTTAATCAACTCAACAAAGATGCGAGAGGGGTATATTTCTCTGGTCTAATCAACAATAACAAACATAACCCTATTAAGGAAATTCTGGATTTCTGGCCACCTCCTCTGATGACTGTGATGATTTCCTAAATTTCTTTGTTGACATGATCAATGGTCCAAGCTCACATTTCAACCTTGGAGTCCATCAGTTTGACTGAGTTACAAACCCTGTTCTACTGTCTGACTTCAACCTAATTTCCATACATGAACTCTGGGATATAGTCTCTCATATGTGTCAATCATCCTGCCCTGCTGGTATTATTCCTACTACATTTCCTAAAGAGGATCTGCCAGTCATTTCCCCTGTCTTCTCTTTGTTATCAATCAGTCTCTTTCTTCTGGCTGCATACCTCACTATTTCAAGACAGCCAGTGTCTTCCTTCCCTCAAAAACCTCTCCATAGATACCACCGATATAGTTTACTACAGGCCCATTTTCAAACTCCCCTTCATTTCTAAGATTATCGAAAAACCCTTCTTCAGCTGGTTGAGGGAAACAGTATCTTTGATAAATTCCAATCTGGCCTCCGGCAAAAGAACAGCACTGAAACTGCACTGCTCAGAGTAACTTACGACATTCTTATGTGTGCAGATAAAAGTGAATATTTAATCTTAATTTTTCTTAATTAAGACACCACTGATCATGCCATTTTAATTAACAGACTATTGAACTGGGTAAGGATCTCTGGTACTGCACTCGACTAGTTTTCATCATACTTGACTGACAGATCCAATGTTCAAATTAACAATTATGTGTGTTCCTCTGTTTTTCTTATATGTGGGGTCCCTCAACGGGTTGATCCTTTGACCTATTCTGCTCTCACTATATATGCTACCTCTGGGCCATCTGCTTACCATTGCTATGCTGATGACAGGCAGCTTTACTTCTCGGTTAAACCTGACAACCTCAATAACCTTACCACCCTTCACAACTGTCTAGCTTTTGTTACAAATTTGATGTTTCAAAGCTTCTTCCATCTCAGTTTTGATAAGACTGAGGTCCTTGTGATCAGCCCTGACTGTTTTATTACAAGGTAAGTTTGTGCACTGGCTCCCTTGCCAGCAACATCAGGACCACCTGTAAGAATCTTGATGTTCTTTTTGACCAAAATTTGAGCTTTGAACCTCACATTACCAAGCTCATTCAGTCTTGCTTCTTTCAGTTGAGAAATATGTTAAATAAAACCTACACTGTCAGCCAAAAAAAAAAATGCGACTTCTTATACATCCCTTGATCTTTTTTCATTTCGATTAATACAACTTCCTCTTTACTTGCATTACTCAGTCCTCTCCAGCCTGTCTTCAGTTGGCCCAAAATGCTGCAGCCAGCCTGTTAAAAAACTAGTCGTCAGTCCCACATCATCCCAATTCTAGCCTCCCTTCATTGGCTTCCAGTAAAATTGACTTCAAAATTGTATTATTTAAATTATAAAATGGCCCCTGCTTATATAGCAGAAATGTTGAGCCCTTACTGTAGCAGTTGGCCTCTCCAATAATCTGATCAAGGCCTTATATCTGTTCCGCATTCCTATTGTAAATCCAGATGTGACTGTGCTTTTGAGGTTGTAGCTCCTAAACTGTGGAGCAGCCTTCCCCTCTCCATCAGATCTGCTGAATTAGTGTGTTTGTCTTAAAAGGCTGCTGAAAACTAATTTCTATAGGTTAGCCCTTCTTAAAATACTCTTAAAATACTTAATTTGGTCGTGTGCTTACATTAATGTGAATGAGTGTATGCGTTCATGTATGGATGTATGTAGGTATGTATGTATACTTACATTTAGAATGGGTGTATTTTATCCTATATGTGAAGCACTTTTTAACTGTGTGTTTCAAAAAGTGCTATATAAATAAATTATTACTATTATCAAAGGCACAAGTTTAACCCAGTTTTACAGCTTGTAGTTTAAGCATTTAGCAGTGACTGATAGTGAGAGAGCAGGGGGGCGTACAGTTTCTGAAGTACTTTTCAGCAGGCTACGTGGTTCATGATGGACTCAACTGTGGTTGCTGTGGGGACTGAAACACCAGTCCAGCCAGCTCAGATTAAATCAAGCTTAAATTGTCTTGCCTTTAAGTGTGTCTGTATGAGGGTGTATGCTTATAGGATGTGTGTCTGTGTGGTTATAAGGGAATGTTTAATTAGTGGATTTAATTGCCCATAAAGAAAATGTTAATATGAGGTTATATTAATTTTAATAAGTGCCACATTTTATGCTGAAAACGCCAGTGCCCTCAGAGTTTTTATTTTAACTCTCCAAAGACATGCACAGAAGCACACACACTCTACGTGTAACCAGGATACGCAGGTGTAGTTTGACTGAGGCCTCGTGAGTGTTAAGTAACAGGGGTGTGGGTATCTTTCAGTCCCAAGAGTGAGTGAGTGAGTGAAGGATGAATGGAGGGAGACAGAGAGAGAGAGAGAGAGAAGAACGACACATGGATAGCTGGGTGGATGTAGAGTGAAGGTTATCTGATCCAGCCGGGGCAACAGGTGTGGGGCGAGTTTACACCCTTGTCTTCTAGCCAGTGTTTAGCTTTCATGTACACACATACGCACACAAATGCCAACTCCTCCTGTGAAGATAAAGTCAAGCCGGGGTTGTTGCCGCCACAGAGACCTCCCTGTCACCTCCAGTAGAAGGGGGATGACATGAGAGTGGTGGAGAAGGTGAGAAGGGGATAAAAGGAGATATAATAATGGGTATGTTCCCATCCATGTACTGAGTGGAAAAGCCAGAAATTGAAAAAAAAAAATCCAAAACATTGTAAAAAAAGCTTTTGTCAGACAGAAAATCGGCCAAAATTTATTTCACACAAACTGATAACATAAACTAGAAAATGCACTCAGTAGAGCATAGACCTCCAAGGCCAATGTCAAACAATATACACCAGGGTTCAGAGGAAAAAATTCAAATTCACAGGAAATGATCCAGATCTGCCCTAAAATTGACGACAATATGTACCGAGAGGAATATTTCGCAATTGAAAATAAAATTATGCCCAATCTCTGGTTTACATACTATATAATGGTTACACTGTGTTGGCACTGAATGCATTTCTTTATTGCAGTTTCTTGTTGGTTATCGGCCAACATATACACTGATAGCAGTATACAATATCTACACTAAGCTAGGATCAGCTCTGGTGGAAACACTAGAAATTGTAAACAATGCCAAAATATGGCAACATTTGTCTGGCTGGGATGGAGAAGCTGACATATCAAAAAGAAAAAGAAAAGCATTATAAAGGTTAATGGAAACAGATTTAACAGCTAAACGTTGATGTTATGGTACCTGTGTCTGCAACTTTTGTCGCAGACAAAACATTCAGGTCATGCTGCCGCTCACCAATTCATTTTTCCACTCCACAGGAGGGCACAAAATAAGGGGCTTCAAGGTTAAAAGTAGCCGCAATGTACCCAGTTTGTGTCCATACCCTTGACCAGACCTGGGGACCCCTGTTACATGTCACCCCCTGGCTTTTCTGGACCAGAGAAGTCTGATTGATTTATTAATAAAAACACAAATGCCACTTTAGGTGGGAAATCAGCCATGAATTGCAATCATGTTTTAGAGTTACTGGTATTGAAGTAATTATTTAATCTTGTCATGTCTTTTTGAATATATATGCATGGAATGCAGTGATTTAAATTTTAAGTTTGCTAAAATTTCAGAAATTCACTCAAAACTTGCATAATATTTTTTAAACTTATTTTTAGACAGTAGAGCTAAAGACAGGGAAGCAGGGAGGATGTACTGGGATAGCTCAAAACTTACATAACAATGTGATGGAAACATAACTACTCATAGAGTAAAGAAGAGGAAACTAACAGGGAGGGAACAAGAGTGACAATACAGATAATTGATATGGAGATATGGAGCCAAAAAAGTTATTTCAAATTCTGCAGTGCCGTATTTTCTGATCATCTATGTGGCCATATCTTCAGAAATCTGCCTGACCCATGATACTTAACCCACTCTAGAGATGTCAAACATGAACAACAGATAATGAAGGAGGTAAGGGAGATGAAAAGTGGAAGAGGAACTATAGGAAAGAGGAAGGAGGCTGTTGAGTGAACAGAGACAGCTGTCGTGTTCCAGTGTGGACCACAGCCAAAGGAGCACAGCTGGGCCAGGGAACGCTGCACTAAGACTGGAAGTTGAGTTTTTATAGCAAAGCACACACAGGCGTACATTCTCACTCAGCAAACATGAGACAGCAAATGACTCCTGGCCCGTTTGTTGCAACAGGTGGACTAATGTTTCAACATACACACACACACACACACACACACACACACACACACACATTCAACTCTGGCAAGCAGCTGCCCGGCGACAGGAGATGCTCTTTCTTGTTGGCAAAGCGAGAGACAACCCTCACAGTTTGTGTGTGTGCGTGTATGTGTCTGTGTATGTGTTTGTGTGTGCCGACCACCCTGCTCTTTGTCCCTTCAGCATTTCTTATCAACCCTCATTCACTACAGAGTGGATTAGCAGAGTTAAATTTCACCAGATCCCAAACAAGAACGGTGGAGTGCGGGGGTTCCATCCAGCATCTGGCAACCTACCATACAGTATCTCCCTTTTATTTACCACCGCTCCGCTTTCCCCAGTGGGAGGTTGGTTATTGCAGAAAGGAATTGTGGGAGGGGTGGTGGTGTTGAGTGAGATAAAAGAACAAGGTAAGCAGAGCGAAAGTGGTAACAGGAGGGCACAGGAGAGCACCTAAAGGAGAACTCCAACTCTGCATCTGGTATAGGTATGCCAGGTGACGCTAGCCACCACCACCTGCCTGTTATTGTGCCACAAACACAAAAGACTTCCCGTCTGACACACAGGGACACACACACACACACACACACACACACACACACACACACACACACACACACACATAGTAACCGCACCAGTGCAACCTGAGGCTTTAATTAACAGTCAATACTGTTTTTAAAAAAAAAAAAGAAACCTCCCTGACAAATTGACCTACTGTATGACTGTATAAACACACACATCCAGGGCAAAGATTTGGAATTAGCAGGACCCACAGAGAAAACAACCACTGGGAAGCCAAATTATGCAGGTGCAGGAGTATTTAGACATTGTGTTTAAGGATCTCAGTGTTTTTTTGTTTTTTTTTTGCTTTTACACCCTTTGTCAGTCATTTAATTAAGCCCAGCTGGCCTCCACATGAAATCAATGAAATACCTCAGGTTTAAAATGTGGCTAATTGTAAGTTAATCAAAGAATATGCAAATTTACACCAGGCAGAATTGAAATGTGAGTCATGCCACGAGCCAGGTCAGAATTTAAGTTTGTAGCTCTTGGGTGTGGCTGTGTGAAAACTCATTGTTCCCACACACTCAGTCCTCTGACAGAGGCAATACTGTTAGCTGTGCAGATGACCACTTATACAGTTACTAATTTGTGTTCCTCAGTAATACGGGAGTCCCAGTAGAGTTAGTAACTTCAGTCTATAGGGTGTCTGTTGCCCTCAACACCACAGTTCAGTCTATGTGTAGAAAGGATTAAGTCGTAATTGAGTTAGCTAACTGAGCCTTTCAGGTTAATGGGATTCATTTACCTAAGTGAATGTGCTTAAACAGAGATATTATATGCAAAAACTGCACCTGAGTGGAGCGGTTGTCAGTTTTGTGTCTCCTTTGAATTTCCAGCCATGCTATTGGCATGGCTCTAAGGATGGCAGTGTCGTTTGTTTGATTTTGTAAAACCATTCATGGTTCCTAGACAATGTACCCTAATGACTTTGGTGATCACATGTCTTTTCCTGTAGCGCTACCATCAGGTTGGCTTTTGTGGTTTTTGAGTGAAATGTCCTAACAGCTATCGGATGGATTACAGTGAAATTTAGTGCAGACATTCATGTGCCACAATATTAAAGTCAGGATGGCACCCTGACTTTACCATGCTAACACACGAAATTAGGATGGCGAACATGGTAAACTTTCTAAACATCAGCATGTTAAAGGGAAACTCCACCGATTTTATACATTAAAGTGTGTTTACAGGTCTTGAGGAGTACTACTGCATAAGGTTGTAGGCTCCAGGGAGTTTTGTGGCTCTAGAGGGAGCTGTGTGAAATCTGATAAACTGCCTCAAGGGATGTCACTTGACTGACTGACTTGACTCGTCACTCGCTCAAAGACTCCTCTAAATTTCTGCTTGAAGAAACGTTCCCTCTGCTGCACAATATAACCATTTTTTAACGTGTTGCGACTCTCGTTTCCTATCCAGGTAGCCAGTGGGTAGCATCTTTGTTTTGACTTTGAAAAAGAGACGTAACTTGGCAAATGGGTTCAAATATTTTTTCATGTAGCGTATGCTAATAAATGAAAGGCCCAAACTGGGGTTAAACGTCACTCAGCTGCTAGCAGGGCTATAAACACTTTGTCCTATTTGTTGTCTTGAAACTATGTGGTGTAATTTCCCTTTATTTTTCATTCCTCTTTATTTTTTCTATATTTGCTGTTCACATTTCTATCTATCTGAATATAATGCTTAATTTAAAACTCTAGTGGCTGCACTGTAAATGTAATATTTATGCCAAAAATCCGACTTTCTTTACATACAGTTACAGCGGTTTGAAGTGACTTTCTCTAGAAGTTTCACACATCTTCATTTCCTGGGCATCTGTGTGTCTTCAGTCAATGCAGGGCAGTGGCTCTTGATGCAGACAAGCACTCAGATGGACAGAGGGATACACAGACAGACAAGCAGGGCAGGGACTGGTGCTGCTGTTTAGTGCTGAGGCCTGGCCTGGAGACTGCTGACTGATACAAAATAGAAACACGGGGGTGGAACAGTTAGAGACAGGGAGCGTGAGGAAGAGAGACTGAGTGAAGGCCGAAGCGAGACTGATGGCAAGAGAGAGAGAGCGAGAGAGATGGTGCATAAGAGAGAAGGGTGGGAGGAAGGAGGAAGGAGGAAGGAGGGAGAGAGGGAGAGACATTATCGAGCCATTGTGAGTCAGCAGGTTGACAGAGCTTCAGGGTGCAGCTCCAGCACATCACTGCCACCTCTACCTTTTGGATCTACAGTCACTCACTTTGGGTCCTGTTTCCTTCTTATAAGATAATTGAATAATCAGTTAAATAATTTGCAAGTATACTCGTCCATGTTAATAAACATTGATATCACCATATCATCCTCTTTTATATGATGTAGTTTTTCTGATGGCAATGAGTGTAAAATGTCAGTACATTGGTTGTCTGTGCGAAAAGCTTAACTCAAATACACTAAAGCAATATCAGTCACTAACACAACTTGATAGTGGTAGTATGACAGTGGTCAGGATATTTTTAAAGGCTTTTCCACACATCCAATAGAAATAAATGTGGAAACACTGAATCAAACAGCCTTGAAAAAAGCCCTCATTACATCTATTGGCAGCCTGTGTGTGCTAACTGTGTGTGTGTTTGACCTGCATGTGTGTGTGTAGGACCTGGAGACAACGTGCCAGTGGTGTATGGTCTGGATGTGACAGACATGTCGAGGTGGGAGGAGACAGTGCTGAACCCTGCACTGCAGATACTGGACAGTCTCAGTAAGGTGGGGCCTCACAGGGGCTAAACCAGCAGCTTCTTCTTCCTAAGTTGTCGTCTTCCTTCTTTCTCCCTTTTGTTCCTTTCCCCCCCTTCCTTCACTATCACTCCCTCTTCAACTGTTTATTTCCAGTTTGCTGTTTTCTATTCCATTGCTCTCTTTTTCCTTCCATCACTTTATTTGCCATGTGTACCGTCATTTGGTCCCCTTTTCCCACATCCTAAATTTTCTCTTCCTTGTTTGCTTGATTTCTTATAGTTTATATACTATATAGTATATATTTCTTATATCCCATATGTAGCATTGTATTCATCCTCCACTATTTTATTTGAGTGTCCAATTCTGAGTGCAAAATTTGTGCATAAGTAGTGATTTCTGACAGAGCTGAATAGTTGATGTGTTCATAGTTCATGAACACTCTACTAAGCTTAAACGCTTTGGCTCAATTATTCAGGGTGAGGAGCCGACAATTCCACCAATCAGAGTACAGGAGGCGGGGCAGAAAAACAAACGGAACCTCCACACGTGTGATCTGTGTGACAAAGTGATCATTGGTGACCTTGAGTGGACAGGTGAGGCTGTTGACCAACATCATACAGTAACCACATAACAAGCTATGAATTTCTAGATCATTTGGGGAAGTAATAAAATGAGGTTGAAACTTTTTTGACACTCCAGCTATAAAAATACGGTTTTTGTTTTGCCACTATGAAAACTGGGAAAACCTCAGTAGAGGGGGGCTCACAACACTTCCCAGCTTCACCCAGACCATATCCGTGACTCATTTTGGTTCGTCATCCATAGTATCACAGAACTCAAACAGTTTCAAATATATCCAGCATTTAAACAGCGTCCTCTGTTTTTATTCTCTTCACCTGCAGCTCACCTGAAGTCCAAGAAGCATCACTATCATGTGAGGAAGAAGAGGAAGTCTGATCCAGCCAGTGACCAGTCCCAGTGTACCGCTGCAGCTCCTGCCTCTGCAGGAGAGACACTCTCGAAGGACGCTTGTGCTCCCGTTGCCCCGGGATCCAGTGAAACCTCTCAGGAGTCTTCCCAAGACACCAGGAAAACACACAAGGAAGTACCTGTGACATTTGAGCAACTGAGCTGAGTCTGGACTACATACTTGTTTATTCAAGTTTTCACCACTGTTCTGCACAAACAACTGGATGTTTCTTTACAGTCCTTATAGAATCACAAATGTGTCCATGTTTTTTTTTTTTTTCTTGTTGTTTGTTTTTTACTTGGAAGGCCCTTCTGGGAGAGTTTGTACTTGGGCTACTGGCTTGCTTCCCATTGAGTTCCATTAATTCCTCCAAAACATAATTTGTCAGAGCACTTATGTTTCAAAAGGATGAAAGCTCTCCCGGCCCTGCAAATTCATACACCGATCCTTACCGAAAGCGGACAACAGTGAACATATTTGAGACTATTTTTTTCCCACATTCGTACCTGATCATGGGCTAGGAGTATGGGTCATTAAAGCGGTTCATTTTTGTAGTACAGATGTAGATGGTCAAGACAATTCAGCATTTTGGAAGGGTAAATTAGAGGTTTATTGCATGTGCAGCCAAAGAAGTATGTTCTGTGTTCTTTTTTGTCACTTCCTTAAAAACTTGGTTGAATTGTTAGAAGACAGTTTATTTTTCTATTTTTGCTGAATGTGCCTTACTGAAGTGGTGATCTTTCATATGGTTGTTACTGAATGAAAGTCTTCCATTTCTAAAATTAGCATTGCAGGATTTAAGTGTCTCTGCTTTGTGTTAATCCCACCCACCACGCACTTTAAACTTCATTCAGCTGGTTTTGAAAATATTGAATAAACCAAAGGATTGTGAATTTTCTCAGCCAATTAAGGATTTTTGTGTTTTGTGTCACCAAAGTGAAAAAAACTACATCCACAAAATTGGATTGGAGAGGTTTTCACATGAGATCAGCACTAGATTTACCTTTCTCTCAGTGAGATCTCATTGCCATGCTTACACAGCACAAGTACTGAGCTCTGTTTGCCTTCTGCCACCTTGTTTTACTGTTATTAAATGAACAATGTGTAAGAATTGGCCAACTGTCGAATTCATACTCCAAACAAATTAGGGGCAGCATGTTACCACTAAGTTGGGATTTCCACCCCTATTGTAAGAAACAAGGAATTGCACTATTTGGTCTCTCATCCTGCCTCCACTTCCCCAGTGCCATAGTCGGACTGTCCATCGAGCATAACAGGACAAATCCCGGTGGGCCGGATGGACCATCAAAAATAGTAGTGGCAGGAGTAGAGAACGAGCAATGAGAGGTCGAGGAACGCGAGGGAGAGGCTGAGCAGCTAGAGCAGCAGCAGCAGCAATAGCTGAGCTTCTGGAAAGAGTGGGGGAATGTCGCCGAGAGAGGATGGCCGCAACACCCGCAGTTACTACTTCTTTATCCTCTCATGTTGGATTGAGGGCAGACTGGACGCTACACTGACTCATTATCGCCTCTTGAGCTACAAAGTAGTATTACGAGATGGTACGTCCAGGGCCAGCTGGTTAGTATGCTAACTTCAGTAGATATCTCGGCAACACGGTACATAGATGTCTTTGACATAATGTCAAAACAGTTATTTCCTCACATTCTGTTGATGATCTTAATTAATTTTTGAATGTTTTGAGCTAAAATACTTAGATATTGCACTGTTAAACGCTTTTTTCTACCTCTTTGATAATGATTAAACGCAGGATTTCTGTCATTGTCTTTCAGTAGAGCTTAGCTGAGCTCATTTGTGCTGTGACATTGGTATAAACCACTGGCTTAGGCTGTGAGGAGAGAGTGTGATTTCCCAGCAGTGATTCCCAGTCTTTCTTATGCGTCGCCGGTCATATCCCTTTCAAACCAAGGTGTGCATGCCTACTGTAAAACCACTTACACAATACCTGGCGTCACACCAAAAGCCTCTTTTGGTGCTCCCTTTCTCTGTCCTCACCCTCCACATTTTTCTTCTCACCTTTTCTCCTTTCCAAAAAAATCAGAACAGAATTGTTTGGCGTTCCCGGCTAACACTCCATCGTCTCTTTCTTTAAGTTTCCAGTCTGAGTCTTACACGTATTCTTTCAATACAAGTTTAGTTCACAGGCTCCCGGTATTTGACCTCATCCACATGACTAAAAATATTTCCAGCCATATAATAGCTGGAAATGTGCATGTGTGTGCGAGAGTGTGTCCCACATTCCCTTATTCCAAACTGGGTCAGGCCTCAAGCTTACTGGGGACTTACCAAACAGTTTGGGAGTTACACTGATAGCAATGATCACTGTGCAACTGGTGTCTGGCTTTTATAACCCTTTCTGTTTGTTTTTCTTTCCTTCCGTTGAATATTTTTTAAGAAGTCTTACAACGGTGTTTTCTTTTCCATCTAGTGATTTTTCTTTTTTCCCCCTTTCTCTATCATCTCTGCTTCTGTTTTTGTAATTACAATGAAAGTGATCCTTGAATATGGAAAGAAAAGTATCAGTCATCTGATACACGCCTCACATTTTCTTAGGCAACTTTATGTGTGGTATGTTCTTATCTCAGGTGGCACAGCAAGTCTTGTCTGGCACCTCCAGGCACTGCTGAATCATTTCACATTTAAAGAAGAAAGCTTGCGCAATACAATGACATAAGGGTTCAGCCCCTTGAACCGCGCATACACACACTCTCAGAAGTGGAGAAGTAGGGCATCAGCCACGGTCACAAGGCTAATTAGTGACTTACGCACTGCGATGCAAGGGATCATCTACGGACACACATACATGCACTGAGTGAACTGATTAGCTGCAGACAGGTAGCATAAAGAGTCAACACACCAAAGCTTTTAAATGGGAAACCTGCAATTATGGCCTCTCGCTCTCTCTCAAACACACACACACACACACACAAATAAGTCCTCCTAAAGTGAAGTTTTCTGCTTTCTTGGTTATTTGATTTGATTACTGCTGCTTAGAGCTCTTATGTGAGTGTGTGAGTGTGTCTGTGTGTGTGTGTGTGTGTGTCTGTGTGTGTGTGTGTGTGTGTGTGTGTGTGTCTGTGTGTGTGTCTGTGTGTGTCTGTGTGTGTGTGTGTGTGTGTGTGTACGTATAGCTGCATCAGTCAACAAGCCGCCCAATAATTCACCCAGTTTCAGCGCTCCATTTCTGTCTCTTGCTCTCTCTGTCAGTCGCGTCCTGTCCTGTAGCGGCTCAGTAGCTGTGTATGTTCACAGACCACATACGGTCCTATACATGAGGCCCGCGGTGGGGTAACTGCAGGCTTACTTATGTAACACATGCTGCAACCTATAGAAGCTTGTTGTCTATGTCTGGCCTGTTGGCCATGCCATTTATGCCTCTGCTACTGGCTTTACTGCATGTTCTGCAGCCAATGTATGCTTATTATTGATACTTTTGACTAGACATCAGTTTCTCTATGCATCACTTTGACATCGGCTTGTCAGATATCATCTAATCTGTATCATGCTAATGATGTTTTTGATAATCAATTAATGTTTTACATCATTTATCAAGAAATAATGCAATACATAATAATAATTTGGTACTTTTCTCAGATTTATGTCATTGTAAAATAAGGATGGATTGAGGATGAATTGTAATAACTTTGGTGAAAAGGTAATATTTTTAGTTTGTTCAGCACTTTGGTTTATGACTGAATACTTGCAAAGCTGATGACAGTCCCATCAGCCTAAGCTGTACTTTGAGCGTAGTGCCAGTTAGCCGATGTTAGCATGCTAACATGCCAAGCATGGTGAACATTGTATATGTTGTGTCCGCTACATATCATATTATGTTAGCACTGTCACTGTGAGCATTTCAGCACCAGTCTGTCTAAGTACAGCCTCACTGAGCTGTAAGCATGTCTGTAGATAAGTCTTGTTAACAATTTATGGTCTAAAATGATCATTAGTTATACTGTAATTTTGAAAAATACTAAGTAGAGGGTTAGCAAAACATAGCGTAAACACCAGCGAACGATGAGTCTCGATCAGTATATATTTGAAAATGAGCGCAGTTTCACAGACTCCCACTTGATGATGGGTGCTGGAGGAGGTGGGCCGACCATCTCTGATTAAAGGGCATTAACATTATTTTTTTTAAATAAATTCATGACGTGATAAGCCCCAAACGGTTTATTGGCAGGAGGCCTGTTGTATTAATTACCACGTTATATCTCATTTGTGGAGTACAAAACTGAAGCGTAAAAACAATAATTCCCTGTTCCTTGGCTGGGACCAGTTACACTTATTGTTTGTATGAAATGAACAATTGACATATATCATGTCAATTAGTAATCTTTAGAGGTGCTGGTAGATAGATTTTGGAGCCTTGAGACAGACTCACAGCCTCGGGCTATCTACGAGAAAATATTTTAAGACAGTCAAAGCCTTTTTTTCCACGACTTTTCTCTATTTGTATGCAACTGATGCTAAACAGAGTCTGTGTTGTTGAACTTGCAAGGCCTCTCCACTTTACAGCTCTGATGTAGTAGTGTGTCATCCAGTGACTGTGCGTCTAGGTAATTTGAAGTCCACTTAATCCTAATCTCTAATCCCATTTGACTAAACATTCTCTGCCATCTGGCCCTGGCGAGACAAAAAAAAAAAAACAGTCACACGCACCTACACACACGCAGACAGACATGCAAGCAGCTAATCAGATAGAGCAGCAGCTGTAGTCGAAGACGCTGTTGACTTGAACACAAAGAAGAAGCTTAATTTACGAGAACTATCTCTTTTGCTAATGGGGAGCATGTGTCTAGATAATACAGAGGGACAAATATTTGGCTGTGGCAAAATCCTAGACACCACACGGCTTCATAATCTCGGAGCAGAAGTATGTGAAACGTGAAGGTCTTAGTTAAGAATGTGCAACTTTTTTGTTTGTCACTGTTGGCAAGAAAGTGACAGAAGGTCATCTATCAGGCTGCCAGCCGGTGTGTGCATGAGTTAGTTTGAGCTTTATCCTGAGTATGGAGTATACTGAGCGCTCTTATTTCTACCCTTTGACGGTATTTTCTCATTCATAGTCTTTTAAACATTGATGTGTGTGTGTGTGTTTGTGTCTCCCTTCGTGTGTGAGCTTCCTCTGTTCAGGGTCAGTGTTTTGCTGTCTATCAGGAAGAGGACAAAGACAATTCAAAACCTGTGTGTTGTGTAACCCGGTGAGAAACCAAACACTGTCAGGTGTGACTCCATCAGATAACAGAGCATTGTTCGTATGTGTATGTGTGCGCATATGTGAAAGGTTTGCTTTTTCATATAATAAGAAACACACACACACACACACCCACACCACAACCATTTCATCTGCTCTAGCACTTGTATGGGTTTGTAGTTTACATTTTGTAATAGTTGTGTGTTTCTACCTATATTCATTATGGATTACAGACAAACACACAAACATATACACTAACACACACACACACACACACAATCACATACACACACACATGGCCAGAGCTGCACAATGAGGGATGAGTGTATTGCAGCCTAATCCAGCCCAGAGATGATGTTTTATACCGTTTCAACGCAATATGATGTATGTATCCAGAGCCAAGTGCAGACCATCATTTATTGATGTGTGTGTGTGTGTGTGTGTGTGTGTGTGTGTGTGTGTGTGTGTGTGTGTGTGTGTCTATAGGGATGAACGAGGTTCAGTGAGTTCATGCAGCTCCCTCTCTCTCTTTTTGTCACGCTGTCTGGCTCCTGTGGTGGCCGCCGTAAACGAAAAAGCGACAGACGGACGAGGAGAGGAAGAGATGTGATTAGATGTGAAAAGCCTTTAAGGAAAGTGGCATAGGTGCAGTCTATGCATGGCTTCCTTCTCTCTCTCTCTCTCTCTCTCTCTCTCTCTCTCTCTCTCTCTCTGCTGCATATTTCCTGCCTGGTTATGTAATGCGGGGGCCGCTCGGTTCTTTTTTCTTCTTCTTCTACCCTCCCCAATTCAGAGCATGACATGCCTTCCTGTTTTTCCAGCAACCCAGTGAACTTCTTTCCCAGGGCAACACTTAGGAGGGCACACACACACACACACACACACGCGCGCGCACACACATGCCAAGCACATACTCTGTTCTCACATATTGTAAGTAATGTGCTTATTTTAGACAAAGCTGATTATCCTTGATGTATTGTGTCTGGTGGGCAACATAAATGTCATTGTCTCACTAATCACGCACTTTGGGTTTGTTGGGTGTTAATGTGTGTGTGTGTGTGTGTGTGTGTGTGTGTGTGTGTGTGTGTGTGTGTGTGTGTGTGTTTGACAGCTTGCTTCATATCATAATAAATCCTCTCCTTCGTCCTCTTGTCCATCTCTTTTCCCATTTATCCGTCTGTTCACTTGTTTTCACCTTTGCTCTCAGGCAGGAAATGGGTGTGCCAGGCCATAAAGGACCAACAAAGCAGCCGAACTGCCTGATGTGCGCGTGTTCATATTTATTGCATGTGTGTGCGCACAGGGAGCAACGTACTCTGCAGTGTAGTGTATGTGAGACAAAGAGGGAGGGAGGGAGGGAGGGAGGGAGGGTGTGTGTGTGTGTGTGTGTCTGGGTTTCTCCACTGTCTGTAACTTAAGCGCTGGTGCCGGCTTTTTCCCGCCAGTGCGGTGTTTTGTGGGAGGGGTTTTGGCTGGGCTCAGCAGCAACAAAGAGCCACAGCTTCCCGCCCGATATGCAAATAGGCTCAGAGTGGGCGGGGCGGGGACCCTCCCCTACTGCAGCGCTTAACTCTGTCGCTGCCGGGGTGGAGGACAGCAAAGTGCCGGCAGGCTGTGTGTGTTCGTGTGTGTGTGTTTTCTTCTTGTGCGTCTGCCCTCAGAAGGACAGGCAGATGTGGAAGGTAATGACAGTTAAAGGCTCGGGTATAAGGTTGTGGTTTGAATTACGGTTAGGCTGGGTTAAGATTAAAGAAGTACACCCATGATATGTCACAATTTAACACTACACCATAAAATACTAAGTATAATACAAAGTATACACTATGTACTAATGTGCAAAGAATTTTGGCAGTTATTATGCCATCCATAGCTGTATTAACTCTCAAGGGTTAATACGGTTAATACAGCCAATTAGCTTCTGAAATATAAAATAAAACACTAAAATAATGAATATCTTAAAACTAGATTTTGACACAGGGACCTCTTCAAACCAGGGCCTAATGATTAAAAAATAAAGCAGAACCCCACTTAAAAGTTGCTAAAATTAGCACATTTATATTAACAATGGATTAAATGACCATGTGCATGTGAAAAGGGTCGCATGTAGTGATGAACCCACAGAGAATTATCACACAACTCTGTAGTCCCCTTCAGCACTGCAAAGCGTTTTAGTGTCTTTCAGCTCATTGTTTTGGTATTCTGGTCCACAGCTTTACTGTTTGGCTCATTCTCGCCGCTCTCGTCAGCAACATTATGGAGCAGTTGTCCACTTTTCCCTGCTGGTAAACCAGTCGTGAATGATGGCATGCAACACCAGTAGAGCTTCAACTCTGGAAAAATGCTGTCTTATTTTTTGCCCAGCTGTGAATAGCTTCTTCATTTCCACCGATCATTAACAATAGTGTCCAGACACAGCGCACTCGAACATTACCTGTTTTTTCCGTTTTTCTCTGTAAAGGGTAGTATACTGAGACTGTAGCACTGGTCTTCTTAACTCTTAAGTGATAATGGCAATGTGATCATATGCTTCCATGGATGAAGTAGCTCCAGACACTATGTGCTTTGTTACCATAGATGCTGAAGACTGCGTACGCCGGAAAATCCTGCACAGAGAATAAAAATCTGGCTGCTCACCTGGACTTGTTCTAAATTAAACTGTGGATACTTCAGTTTCAGTGTGCTACTGATACTTTTTACAGGTATTGTAAAACAGATGTGTATGTGTGTGTGTCCACTTCTGTGTAACATCACATGGCTCACTCATGTTCTAAGTGTGTTACGCAAACCAGCATAACATTACATGGCATGCAGACCAATAACAGCTGTCAGGCAGACACACACATCCTCTTCACCCCATTTCTAACAAAGATCCCTATTCTATGAACAAAGTTGTGTGCTTCAACATACTACGCAGCAGTCCAACACACCTCACACACTGGCAGATACTTAAGGTATTCATCCTCACTGTATGTATCATGTATATCTCATAGCTGCTGCAGTATCATGACAATTTATCAGCTTGATGTGTGAGAAACTTCAGAGTTATGCAGTGTCCAGTGGACTGTCAGCAGACATACGCTATTTGTGATATTTGATCCAAGGCACAGACGTTGTGTAATGTGCTCAATTGATTCTTTAACAAGCACAGTCATGCACTTGGCTTTTTTTCGCCGGAACTGGTAGTTGCAGGCTTACGGATGTGACTTGTGAATTGATCACTATTGGCATGCTGTGCAGTCACTGAGAAAAGACTGAGGGCTTTTAACTCCTTTTTATAGATGATACGGTGTTATGTTCTTGCTTAGATATACCTGTTGTTCCCCTGCAGTTAGATTTTAAAGTGGGTAAATTCATGGTTCAGGTGTATTTGGCTCTCACTCCTCCCTAGATTCTGATTCAGAAGCACTTCATTGCACATCACAGTGCAAAAGATATGTTTTTGACATGGCTCATATGCAGGCATTCCACTGAGCTGCCCACATAAATTGTGGGGATTTCTAGCACCACTTCACCTACATCTCTTGTGCATGGAGAAGGGATCAAAGCTTCACCTATACCTCTAGTAGAAAGAAAACCATTATCGTAGATGATCCTTATATGAGGCCACAAGTGTTGGTAAACGCAAAATGCCTTAGTCTCACAATAAAGTTCTTATTCATACTTTTAGTGTTGGTGGAGTTTTGACCTCCTCTGCAGACATACAGTACATTGCCAATGTTGTGATTTTAGACTGAAATGAAATGAAGAAAAACAATCTATTTACTATATTTGTCCTCTTTCCCTAAAGCCACCAAATGGCCAACTTTCAATCACAAATGTGGCAGTGGGTTATTTAATTACCACTTAATCCTTCACTTTTTTATCACAGAGAAACACTCAGACACATCCAGACTTGTTCAAACGCACAGAAATGTTGCTCAGGACAGTTGGTCAGCACATTCGTAGGGTGCACGTCGTGCGGAGCAGCGGTTGGTAAAGTATGTGAGGAGTGGTGTGTTCATTAGTTAGGTGTGTGAGAGGGAGACAAAGGGGGGAGGGAAGAGCCGTTTAAGAGAAGTTAAGAGAAGCTTATTGTTGTGTGTGTGTGTGGGGGGGGGACTTGTAAGGCGGGAGGGGAAGCCAGTGGTGGAGGGAAACCACTGTTGAATGTGTATCACACACAGAGTCTGACTGATAAGGTGTTCCCACCTCGGGCAGTTAACGGTTAGTAGCTGATCTGTTTGGGCCGAGTCCTGCTGCTGCAGCTCACTTTGAGAGGGAAGGGAGTGAAAGCAACAAAGAGGGAAATTTGCAACACATTTCAGGGGAACTTTTGGATTATATGAGCCGCCCTCAACTGCTGAAATAATCTAACTGAAAAGAAAATTTCCATAGTCATGACCTTGTTTGCTCTGCAGGTTTTTTTTTTTTTTGTTTTTTTGAAATGATCACAACTTAAGTTATATAGATGAATGCATTTTTACACAAATACTGGCTTCACAGTTATCCACTGCTACTGCAGTGGAGGTTCCAACCACCATTGTGATAGTCTAAAATGTTTTTTTGCATATTTTAGTTCCTCATTTCATTATAGAATTTGTTGTAAATGACTTCTTTATTTGAAACACCCAGTGAGTGACTATTCAAAAGGTGTGGGTAAGGTGCTATACCCTTAAATTGTTCACGAGTTTTAGTTTCCCATGATGGTCTGAATACTGTTTTAGAGGCTTAACCACCCTGACAAAAATTAAAGGTCTGCAGAAAACACGTAAAACAGGTAGTTTTCTGCACAAAAGTGGAAATGTGCAGTCACTTTCCTTAAAAAAAAAAAAAAAATCCACATCAACTTCAGTGCCTTTCAGTTTTCTGTCCCTCCATAAAGTCACAATTTGGCTCATGCTCGTCTGATTTAATTTTATGTTATTTCCTGTTCCACATTATCTATTGAAAAATAGCAAATGACTGACATCTGTTAGCATTAACGCGGCTCTAAATTTGAAAGCATGCCATAAGGGAAGTGAAGTGAGACGATGGTTCCTTATTTATTAGATGACAGTTAGGGCACAAAGCCAACGCCAGATCTGTGGATACTGTTCCATACTCCACACTAGTCACCAAACAAACCATGAGATACCATATTTGCCTACTATCTTCTTCATTTTACATCCAAATCACTGTTAATTGAGGAGTGTCTGTGCCCTTACGTACAGCTGCCTCTTTCTCCCTCTGTATAAGCCGTGGTTGAATTTTGCCCTGTGAGATGGTACAGTGGCCGCCTGCCGCTCGCTTTTCCATATATAACTTCTGACAGCCTCTCCTGTCTCCCCCGTCCTACTTTACACCTTCCAGCAATCCCACTGTACGGTCCTGCTGCAAGACGGGCTTTTTACAGCTGAGTGTGGGCTCAGAGTGCCTGCAGCTATTTCTAGGATCCCGTAACAGTCACTATGACTGACAGTAAAACTCAACAACTAATATAATACTATTAAACATATTTAAGTAGTTTAATTATTAAACAACACCACTTATTTAGAGGATCGGATGAATGCCATTGTTACTGACTTAATACTTAATCATAGCCGTTATCTCATTATATAAGTGTCAGTTGGTCTTCTTGGGTAAAGCAGGCTGCGTCTGTTTTGATCCAGATAAAGCAGGTTACTCGTGTGCTCATCCTCAGTGGTTAGTTTCGCGGTCTTTCCTAAAGTGGGCCTCTGCTGCCCCCTCGTGGTGAGACAGGGGAACACGCCTGAAGGGCCTCCAGAGACAGGGGAACACGCTGTACCATTGGAGGCAATCACTCGAAAACCCTAACTGATAAATACCATTCAAAGCTTGGTGGTGAATTAATAATAAGCTTAAAGCTGCCGGAGTAGATCATATCCCCCTATTCCATGAAGCCACTGTCGGCAGTCTCAGGCAGGATGGAAACCACAAATCAGGCTTAAAAAAAAAAATGGTACTTCAGTGTTGCGGACATTAGACACTTAATGATTTCATGCTTTTCAGTTTAGTAATGATAACTGGACTTTGATGTGTGATGCTTTTTCAGGGCATGCCCTTTTGTGCTCCATTTATGCTGCCGGTGTGTGTGCACCTCTTTTTATTTTTCAATATTTTTTAATGTTTTTGTTTTTAGTGATCATCCACTGGCTTCTAACCTTTTTTTGCTTTGCTTGTGAATCTTTGCTACATAGCCCCTCATCACCGGTTGCATGTCTACAGTTTGAGCGGGGAAAGAGCACTTTTCCATTTATAGATTGTTTGACCTCAATACTTTTTCCGAGAAATTTTTTTTTTCTTTTTTTTTCTTTTTTGCGTAGAGGATTTAGGTTTTTGCTTGTCCGCGACCTTCTGTTGATCTCGACCTTAGTTTCGGAATCGCTGCTCCACACTACACCATCCACACACGGACGTACACCATTGCCCTCATTTGTACCACTTCAAATACCACTACCACTACCAAAGTACATTCTTTAAAAATTTCTGGCATTGTGTGTCCATGTTGCCGGAACAAGCATGAGTTCATTAAAGTCAGTTCTGTGATATTTGGACAGGCTGATGTGATCGAGAAAGGTCAAAGCAGCGGGCCTGTAATTAAAAACTGGTTGGTATTAATATGTGGGCCAGGCGGCAAAATGTTGATGTGAAATATTGATTTATTTTACAGGAGTTACATAAGCAGATTAAGCAGTTGGAGGAAGACAGTGCTTTATATCAAAGCCCCTTGATTCCCTCACATACCTGCTGAGGTGCCCATTAGCAAGCCCGCTCAACCCACCTGCACCAATGGAGCTGTTCCATGGCGTGACAGCGCTGGTCATGTGACCGAGTTCAACACTACATATGAATCAGGGCGCTGCATATCGTCATAGCTGCGTAAATCTGGTTTAATGGTAAACATAAAGGTTAAATCAAGGTTGCGTGAATAGTAAAGAAATGCTCCTGTTTCGTGTCAGTAACTCCACTGAGTTATGTTGTGGACGGACACTACAGAACATCTGCATCCACACAGGCACAGAACATCAGCGGTTAATGTAATAAATGACAAGTTTATTGTTGCACAAAATGTACAAAATAACAAGCAAATGGACAGCCCCTACCCCCCCCTCCTTAGCGTCCCTCCCCTCCCTCTGGTTCGCCATAATGAAGCTGAATTTCTGAAACCTATGACTACGGCAAGTCCGATGGTCCAAGCCAAACGCATGGTAATTCTGAGAGACAACACATACCCAATTTCAGCGTCACTGAACAATTAAAAATGAATAAAAACACCTTATTTACACATTTTTGTCAGAACTTTTACAACATGCCATCTATATATTTATACAGAATATGCTTGTGCACATACCCCTGTATAGAAAATATATTATAAGATCAAATTAAATTAGACTAAGGGCTATAGACATCCAAAGTACAGCACTTCTTTTTAATCTCCTTATGAATCTTTTTTATTTTCATTTTTATTTCCCACTTATTCAACGACTTTATCAACCTCATACTAAAAGAAAGAACTCTAGTTGTATGCAGAAGTCAATGTTTCTTGTGTTTTTCCTTGAGGACCCAAGCTGATCATGTAGATGCCTGTTGAGAAAAGCCTCACATATTTACACTGGAACACTCAGATATCTCTCTCTCTCTTAAGATGCATGTGTGCAAATTTGACCACCCTCTGACTTGTGCGTCATTTCACGTTTCTAATCCGCATACATACTTAAAATGATGATCAGTGATGTTTTACACGACTCCATCCCCTCAAAACCCCCCTCCTTGAGCCTGGCTTGATGATGTAATAAGAGCGTAAACCAATCAGCTTTGGCACTGGGTAAAGAAGTAAGTGTGCTGTGGTTTCCTACAATGCCTTTCTTGGATCTTACAAGTCATGAAAGATCGGATTCGTCCCTGTTTGTGCACTACTGTGAATCCACGGAAAAGCTGAAAGAAAATCGGCTGTTTTTAGAACATGAGGTCTAACATATTAGTACAGAAAAGGGATGAAGAACCCCTTTGTCATCCTGCCAAATGATATCTAACAAGCTAGTACTGTGATATCTAAACCAGGTTAGCACCATGGAGAGAAAGAGAGAGAGTGAACAACATTGTTCAAGTAAAGCCAGATGACTCACAAGATGTTTTGTGCTGGAACATGTACAGCGTTAAGGGCACATACACTACGTGGATGGATTTATTTTTTTTTTGTGTGCCCAGGAAAAAAACCAAACATATTCCATGGATGGACTGGGTTGGAAGGGGGTGACGGGCAATGAGGAAGAAATCGGGGCGAAAATGGAGGCATCCCAAAAACTTTGCTTCCTTTCCCTCAGCTGCACTGATGTAGAAAAGAAATGAAACGGTCAGAAGCAAATCTCCGGAGTGTATCCATCATATTGCTTCATGATTCCCCTCTAGGTGGAGATCAGTGCAGCGAAGGGGACAGAGAGGCTGTGCCATGCCACTACATCTGCTAAAGACCTCTCCGCTTAATCTGAGTGTGCGTGAGGGGGCACAGGAAAGTCTCCGGGAATCAGTTTTGGATCAGATTTCAGGGGAAAGGAGATGGCGTTGTTTTCAAAGTGTGTGCAAAAATACTTGTCAGACTACTGCTGGAACATGAACCCTTTTTTTTTTCCACTTTGCTTTAGTTCTGACTCTAAATTTTCCGATATAGCTTCCTCTTTCATCCTACCTATTTTTCATCTGCTGCTTGTGTTTCACTTGTTTTAATATATATCTATATTTTCTTTACTGGCTTTTTTCTCTTTTCTTACTTTACAAAATGAGAGACAGAATGATGGACAGCTGACAATATATATAATTATTTTCCTCTTCATATTATCATCAGGTTGCTCTTAACCTGGAGATGATTTTCTTTGTTCATTGTAAACAAACAGGTTTATCAGCCACTGGCGTTTGTTTCCTCCTCTTCTTCTTTTTACTCCTCCTTCAAGTGCACTCCTCCTTTCCTCCCTCTCTCCACCGCTCTCCTCTTTTTCTTCATTGCAGGAGGGCCCTGATTTGTTTGGAGGTGCTGTCATCATTTAGATGCCGTGTTGTATACCTGGAGGAGGAGGGGGCAGACGCGTTGAAATCAGAAAGCTTTTCACAAATCCTTGCGCATCATGTCTCTGTCTATCTCCTCTCTCTAGCGCTGACCCACACACGTTCATACACACCTCAGTGCGTTCAGAAGTCCCTCCACACTGTTGGACGGTTGCTCTTTCAGCACCTTGATGCAGCCCTTCATCTGCCCCGCACAAAGACAACACACAGTGTTACAGAAAGGTCAGCAGTCTCAGATCCACCTCATCTCCTGCTGCTGCAGCCAAACACTAACTCAAAACCAAAAACAAGTGACCTCATCTACCAAGGTAATGTTGAATGTGTATCATACATAAGCAGAAGCATGTCTTTATGAGGTTAGACCTGTGGTTCCTAACCTCTTTGACCTGTGACTGTTTAAACTGTAGCAATATCTACTTGTGACCCCTCATCACAGGTTATGGCCTTTGTGTGGACTTGAGTTGTGAGCAGTTGAATCAATGAATAATTTTTCCCCCTCAGATCTATTTAAAAGGTTTTTAAAGCAAACATATTTTTTCTCTTTCTTTAATCATCCTGTGACCCCTTTTGGGATCTAAACCCACTGGGTTAGACCGATATCTCTACAATAATGTGTATAATGTATCAAACGGCATTGAAACGTAAGTTGGAACAGAATCCCCCTCTCGGAAAATAATTTTGGCGGGGTTAGCAGCTTCTAAAGGGAGAACGAAGCAGCTTTTCCTGCTGTCCACCCTACTGACTGTAACGAAGAATCATCTCACACCACACTGTGATAGTGTACTGCACTGTGAGCACATCATGCATACTTGTGTGGTCAGCTTAGATCTAATTCCGATTTCCTTTGCATTAGAGGTGGATGGCACGACTGGCAATTATCCAGGTTTTTCCTGAAGGCCGAATTTGAAATTGAAAGATTGGTCCACACTACCTCTAAAGTTTCTGTTTTATTTCATCTGAAAAAGTATGTCATCGGGCACAGAAGTAGACTAAGAGCCGATTTAGTCTCGAAACATTGTGCTTTTTCTAATGTAATAGAATAGTAATTTTGAGGGGAGTGTTTAACAGTGTCGGTACAGTTTTCTGGATTCTGGACTGGACTTATTTGTGTGTACTCACATCGATTTTGGAGGTCTTGGCGAAAGCTCCCACAGGGTGAACGTGATCATAGAGAATGATGACGCCCACCATCACCCTCATGCAGAACAGCATGGTGTCTGTGTTGGTGAACCGGCAGCGGTACTCCCTGGGACAGACACAAGTATGGAAGAAAAGAGTGATAACCAAAGAGACAAAAAGTGCCTGAAGTTACCACCGGGGACTAAGTTGCTAGCATTATTTGAAGCACTTTGTGACTGCCTTATCAAGTTGTCGGTGACTTTCTATTCACATAGAGAAATCTCATAAAAAGGATTTTAAATTTAGCGTGAAGGATGGGGTCCATCTCTTAATTCACTAGATTAGTGAATCAGTGTATTGAATTAGTGTCTCAAACTTGAGAAGACCTCTTTTGTCTTCACTTTGAAAAGGCTTGTTAATTAAAACCTAGGCTTCTGAACTTCGGAGAGGACGACAAGGAGAAAAGGACATGGAAGAGAGAAGGGGATGATGCAAAGCACTCACGGAGTCTCGAGCATGACACGACACACACAGGCCATGGTGCTCAGACAGTCTGTGGTGTCCTCTATGGGCAAGGTCTTATTCTGAAGGACGGGGGAAAAAAAGAGAGAGATCAGTACACATAAAAGGCCGTTCTACATTTAATGTTTGGTCACTGAGAACGTCCATCCCTTCCCTCCATAACAAACGACTAACCATGTCTTCTGCATCCGTGTGCTGATTAGACAAAAAGAAAAGTTCTACCACAAGGTGGAGACAAAGCAGATCCGCAGAACTCAGTCAAAGCAACTTTGCTAAAAGGCAATCATGACAAGCATGTCCTCTAAATTTTGTATGAGTCTCAAAGGTATTTCTCAAATGTCTGTTCCATCAAAATGCACTGAGGTGTAAAGTTGGCAAAAGACTACTGTCTCCACACTAAAATACTGTCATGGAGGCAGGGGAAAGGAGGAGGAGGGAGTCTTCACGCAGCAGTCCAGCATGGGCACTGGAGTTGAGGACTCAAGTCTACCAGGGAATAAATTGGACTAAACACTGTAATGAATCATATATCAATGCCACTGAGAAAGCTGTAAAATAATAATGTAGCTTAACTGTTACTAATAAGCTGTTTGCTCTTGTCTGCACATACTCTCTTGCCATTTAACGTAGGATGTCTTGACACTGACCAGGACTGTGCAAGGAGTGAACAAGGGTGCAGGTAATGTGATCAGTAGAGGCATATTATTATTGCTCAGTCACTGCTTTAATGTTTGATTTCACTAGATTTAGTGTGTTTTTGCATTGCTGTGTGGATTTCAGAGATGCTCTGTGAGGCCTCTGTGAGAACTCTCCCAGGTTTGATGGACTCCACATCAAATCTGTGCATCTGTACGCTTCTAAACTGACTAATGACTGAACAGACTGTGTTTTAATAAGTGATAAGTTATTGGCCTCATGCCGTGGTGGAATTCAACTACGTGCGTATTATCCATTTTATTTCACTTCTAGTTACTGGTTACTTTTCATTTAAAGATTTTACATTTTACTCTAATTTTTTTTTAGATTTTACAGCTTATAAAATATAATGCACTGTAATAGATTAAACTACCCAGCAGTCTGTAAAATGGTTTAAACTAGCTCCACCTCAACCAAATAGAATACTAAATTCCTACTTACACGTGAATGCATCAGTAATAATGATCCAGTAATATAATATAGAATTGAGTGACACTAACAAGGACCTTTTTTTTCTCCTGATAATACTTACATATTTTTACTGAAGAAAAATTTTCTGCGGAAGACTTCTACTTGTAATGCAGTGTTCTACACTGTGGCACTGCTACTTTACATTGAGGGAATGATCCAAGCTCTTCCTCCACCGCTGACCGAAGGTCTCCAAGCCATCACCTACTACCTTGAACGCTCCTTTGATTTATTTTTTGGATGCCTTCTAAATGACTTTGTCACGTAACTTTTGATTCGTGTTTGCAATCTCTGACAAGACTTGAAACTTTAAGAGTTCAATCTGTCAGTTTTGACTCAGTCTGCCATAACTAAGCCTTGACACAGTCAACTTACGCAGGCATCGATCTGACTTCGGAAATATGGGACCGCTGTACCTCAGAAACAAACTTGGTGGTGGCATTGCTCAGAGTCTTCAGCATTGGTGTCGCTTCAGCGTAGAACAGGGACATCCGATTGGCCATCTCATTGTTGACCTCGTTCTCCGCTTCCAGCTGCGTGCCAATACGAAATGGATATTATATCTCAAAACAATATTAATAATCAGTCAGGCACAGTCCAATAATGATGCCATCCAGCTGGTGAAATGAGAGTGTAATGATGGAGCTAATTTGTGTAACTTGCATTGTTGGGAGGAAAGGAACGCCTCCACTTGAGTCATTAATGATTAAAGAGCTGCTCTGGCTGAACATTTCATCATGTATGCAATATAAACCGTCTGAGCCAGCTCATTTCTCCAAGGCCTCACCTGCTGGTTGTTCAGCCTGTTCCTACTTATGGTCCTCCTGTAGTAGCTGAAGTCATTCTGAATGGCTGGGTTTGTCATCTGCATGGTGAGAGAAGAGGTGATTTATGTTTTCACAAGGCCTATTCAATGAATACATTAATTTTCCAGTGCAGTAAAGGTCAGTCTGGGAGGGCTGTAATTAGAGCAAAAATCATTCCCTTCACCTTTAGTTCATCAAAGCTGAGCGTAAAATGAAGGATCTCAGCGAACTGTTTGGCCAGGGCCTGCTCTCTCTCCAGATGCTGCATGGGAGCGTACGGCGGGCTCGTCAGCGCCTCCAGCAGGCTGCGCAGGGCATTCTCTGCAAACACACACACATTTAGACATCAGACATTCATTTACACAAGCTGGAATAAGCACGACATACTGTTAATATACAAGCTTTTATCTTTCATGTTCGGACTACTGTAATTCTATCTAATCTGGCCTGGATCAGAAGTCTCATGTCAACAGCTTGCAAAACAAACTGAAGCAAAAGCAGCAGCAGCAGGATTTTAACTGGTACAATTAGATGAAATCGCTTCACTTCAGTTCTATCACGTCCTCACTGGGTGTCAATGGATACCTGTTGGGGTTTTTAGAAATGGACCCAGCACTTTCTAAGGACTGTGGGATCTGGCCTCCGGCAGAATAATTGTCCTTTGGATTCCCAATGAGGACAGAGCTGAGTTTCTCAGACAGGGCCCTTCTGGCTGAGATTTAAAATTTAAGGTGACCAGAAATTTAACATTATAGGCCTTACGCTTTGGAACAACATGCCTGCAACTCTAAATGTGGATTTTTTTTTCCTTTTACGTGGCGTGGCTCTCGGGATGACAACGTTGGTCTGTCGGTTGGTCGGTCCAACAGACTGAATTATCTCAACAACCACAGAGCAGATTGCCATAAAATTAGGTAAAGACATTCATGTCCCCCTCAGGATTTATCCTAATGACCCTGGTGATTTCATAAACGAGTACTCCATTGGTTTAGTACTCATACAAAATTGTTGGACTCACGATGGAGAGTTCACAAAACATATCAAAATTAATACAGTAGAACCAAAAGTAACCTGGGGCCTACATTATCCATAATGCAACTTGACCACTGAAGGTTCAGTTTGAGATTCTGGTGTGTTATGCGAGTAGCGACTAGCCTCAAGCCAATAGCCCCAAGCAGAGATGAAGAGTGAGCTACAGAGGTCTGATGAGCTCACTTCTTTCTAACTCTACACCCCCAGAATTTTTTCATTTTCAGACTTGTAGTCTCTGGCGCCAGCCAACTTTACTCAGCTCCCTCTGGAGCCACACAAGTCTTTCCAATTTTTTTCCACATAAGCAGTAGTACTCTTCAACTCCCGTAAACAGACTTTGACGTGTAAAATCGCTGGACTTTCCCTGTAATTACTTATTTCCCTTTTTATTAAGCACCATTGTCAGGTCAAAATTTCAGTTTGTCCAATACTTTGGCTTATGACCAAACACCTGCAAAACTAATGACCTTCTCATCAGCCTCAGCTGTACTTTGTGTTTAGAGCTATCTAGCAAGCATTAACACGTTAACACACTAAAATAAGATGTAAGCATGATAAACATTATACCTGATAAAAATGCTAACATTATCATTGTACAGTGAGCATGTTAGCAAGCTAATGTTAGCATGTAGGTCCTAGCACTGCTGTGCCTAAGTACAGCTTCACAGAGCTGCTTGCATTGCTGCAGCCTCTTGGTCTTATAAAGTCTTATTGTAGGACTGTACCTATGTGTTGCAAAAACAAGAGAAGGCTTAAATGCTGTGTACAACATTAAATGACTTGTTAAGTCTTAAAAATGGGAGTTCAACCTCATTATTTCTTTTTCTCTTTATTAATTTCACTGTCACACACATTACTTAGTACGAGAAACAGAATTCTTGTCTTGACGGGGCTGGGCCTAGAGAGTAACTTTGACTTTTCTAAGGTTCTGCAGTTCAATGTCACTCTGTTTTCCCTCCATGATCACAGTCATTAACAATAAATTACACTCTACAGGACAAAATAAATGAACCTAGGGGTACTCCACAGAGATCATATCGTGGCCCATCATACAGCCTGAGCATCCTTGCAGCCACCGGATCAGTGACCATACGTATCCCCTGTGTCACATATGCTACTGAACATAAGCCTTTCCCTTGCTTTGCTGCCACTAACAAATCAGACACCGGAGCTGGACCTCAGAGGCTGTATGTAGTAGTAAAGCCTCAGAAGCAAAGTCTCCAGAGGCACCATCCCTTCCTCTGCATTAAAAATGCATAGGGGCCTTCTATAAATACAGCACTGAAGTGTTTCATCTAAAGGGCCTGGCAGAAACCCCACTCTCCCTCCTGCTGTTCCCACAGAGCGCACAGTCCCTGTACTGTGTGCTGCTTCCTGAGGGTATATACTGACAGTGGATAGAGAGACATTGCAGCTGTTTGTTTACTGTACATAGGGCCTCTTAACTTCTTATTTTCCCTTTTGATTAAATGCATAAATCAAAAAAAGGTGGTGCTATAGGCAAAAACAGTAGGGATGTACTAGATCGTACTTATGTACTAGTTATTAAGATTTGATCCCTTTCCATAAGGAGGGAGGTAATGAGATGTCTACATGGTATCTGTCTTACTGTATCTCACAGATACATTAGCGGTGATACATTATCATCAATTATTAGATAGCCTTTGTTGTGTGGTAGGCTGAGAACACGATGTCCATGAGATCAAAGTATTATTGGAAGGCAGAGCAGAGGCGGCATCCGAACTCTATTTCTCTGCACACACTTCTCTCCCTCTACTCTATCTGTCTCTCTTTGTGCTGGATACCATGAAAACGATGTACCACTGTTTCCGTAGCAACGGCTGCCTGGCTGCTAGGTCAGGATACTGCAGAGATGGCTGATAGGACATCATAGTGGATGTGTGACTGTTTCTGTGTGTGTGTGTGTGTGTGTGTGTGTGTGTGTGTGTGTGTGTGTGTGTGTGTGTGTGTGTGTGTGTGTGTGTGTGCGTGTGTGTGTGTGTGTGCGTGTGTGTGTGTGTGTTAAGGAATGCTGCCAGACTGAAATTGCATGTAAAATCCCCATGGTGGTACATGGCTTCTCGCCACTGCCTGCAATGATAAAGGACCCCTTTTCATTACCGTGAGATGATCCTCTCCCTTATTTAAGGTTCTGCGAAACATGTTCACTGAGTTGCGGTTAAAATATCTCTCTTTTACTTGTATTCGTCGGGGTCACAATGTGTTAACGGTAATGTTTCTTACATTCAGTACATGTCACATGTCTCACATCCTGTAACTGTTGAATACCTGTCAAGAAGATAAACCGATAGCTAGTGTTGGCATGCAGTAGTAATCTGTGAGACAAGTGTTGAACATGTCTCAATCCTCACACATATTTCTGTTGCAAAATGTGACAAACCAAAGAAAGGTTTCACTGCTTTGTCAGGATGCAAGAAAAGCTCATATAGCCTTTGCACAGAGACATGAATGTTAGTGATGCTCCTCTTTCTGTATGCGTCCTCACCTCGTCTTCGTCTGCTGTCACATTTCTCGTAATTTGATGCTATACCCATACAACACTTTCACCTATTAATGTGAAGTAATGCACGTTTTGGCTGCCATACTGAAGGCCTTGTTTCTTTGGTAACTTACAGCAAATACTCTTTCTAAATTTAGGTCTAGGCTATAGCTGCTTGCAACTATAATTTCAGCTCTTATTGAACCTTCAATATGCCCACCAGAGAGTGTGTTACATCACCTGAAATTTCTCTAGACTGTACATAATGGCCATGCTCACCCAGACGGAGAGAGAACTCGTAGAACCTCTTCAGCTTGGCCACCAGAGGGCAGACTGCGTTCCAGGCCTTCTCCTGCAGAGCGAGGTCACCTGGGTTCTGGATGGCCTGCAGGCGGGGAGTGTAGGCAGAAACACAGATGTTACTCTCCGAAAATGATTTAAAAACATCCCCACATCTCTTCTATCCTCTCTTCCTTGAAGCGATTTTTCACTTTAGTAAAACATTTTCACTCGATTCAAATATGAAAGTACTTCCCTACTTATGTTTCTCCAGTTCAGGAAAACTTGAGTCTTATTAAATTTACCAGCAAAACCTGATTTAGTTCTATAAGGTTAGGTTCAACACTGACTTTTCTGCAGGTACACGTTTAAAGAGAAAAATGATCCCCCCTTAAGAGGATGAGGATGGTGTTTAAAGAAATGCTTCCAAGTCCTCAAGGTTAGGAAGAAAAGAGAGGAAACGGTTCAGCACTATTTGTTAACAAGCAGAGTAATGCCAACCGCCGTGCAATCTGCAGCGATCGCGCATACTGCAGAGGGAACTGGTTTGCAGTAATGTGATGCTGAGGAAAAGCTCAACCTGAACACAGTGTTCTGTAACAGGTGTTCATCAAGACCAGCAGACCAGCTTTCTATCGGACGATATTTATGCCTCCATCATAACACTGCCACTAAAAACAACATATTGCATGGAATGTTTGTTTGAAAAAATGCTTTCACACATTTCAGTCTCTGCCTATATTTAGTGCATACTGCATGGTACACTACATGTCAGAATTTCGCCCTGACAGGCCATGTGAATCACACACGGGTGTTGTTTTTCCACGCGGCGCTGTGGCTCGCAGGCTTACTGATGTTCAGCACTTATTGACTGCTTCGTGCTCACTTCTCGTATCTCCTGGCCCGCGCCATTATAGGACTGCAGCTCGGCTAGGATCCCATGAGCCTCCTCCAGCACAGCGCTGACCTGGTTCCACACGGCTGTCTCTGCCTCCGTGGGCTGGGCATCTGGGAGGGGAGGAAGGAAGGGAGGTGCGGAGAGAGTGTGATGTAAGGTATGGGTAGAGATGAAAATATTGAGGGGGGGTGGCAGAGGAGCGGGAAGGAAAGATGGAGCGGAGGGCAGAGAATGACAAGAGAAGATTTGAGGAGAGAAGGAGGTTAATGACGAAGGAGGAGTTGAAAAGATGATATCCTAGAGGGCCAGATAAAAAACCTGAGATAGCTGATTATTCACTACATGACTGCAATAAAAACAAAATGTCCCTACAAGTGAAAATTACTGCATTTCATTGTGTTAAT
The DNA here is from genome assembly GCF_016859285.1 of Xiphias gladius. Classification (NCBI taxonomy): domain Eukaryota; kingdom Metazoa; phylum Chordata; class Actinopteri; order Istiophoriformes; family Xiphiidae; genus Xiphias; species Xiphias gladius. Next base: position 7,756,336 of record NC_053423.1, on the reverse strand, counting down.
GGACATTCCAGCCATACACAGATTTAAAGTCAAAATCTGGCCAGAAAATTAATGATCCAATGTATCCATCAGAGAATTATATCAAGAGACCTGTAAGTCACACTCTGTCACTCAGTGAGGTCTGATTAGAGTGTGGGGTCACCCAATAAGGACCGGGAGATGACAAATGTCAGTTTCACTTCAGGTAGTCATTTGACTGAGGATGTTACAACTAATAGTTTGACATTCTGATGGTGTTCAGGCGGTGGAAAAAGAGCCTGGATTGCACCACTTGGACAAAGAGTCTGACTCCTGACCTGTAATCGTTTCTACCGTCCATTCAGCAGAGAAACAGGCATGGATAGGTGTCCCATCAGATTGATGTAATAATCGAATCCATCTTTTTGTCACTTTCTATTTCCGCCTCCGCTTCTAAGAATGAATAGGGGCCTTTTTCTGCCCTTAAGGTTTAATTGTTAGAAATGTTAAAGCAAACAAGCAGCAAGGAGGACAACCTCTGGGCATGCTCACTCTTTCTCTTTCTCTGTTTCACACATGCACACTGAGCAGCACACATACTGTAAACTCAGTGTTTTTGCCACAGGGCACCTCCCAGTCAAATTTCTGCGTTGTTTGCCCATGTGGCGTACTGCATGCGTGCATGCGGCGTTAAGCGTTTGAGGGACACAATTTGGGATGTGTCATCTTGAGTCTTCATTGTGTTTTTTTTTTTTTTTTTCCGGCTCGATGTGTGACTCAGGTATGAAGTGAGAGTGTACCCACGCAGTTCTTTACATAAGGTAGCACTGCTGGTTATTTTTGGACCCTGAGGCATTGCCTCCCTGCAGAGAAATAGTAATCATGGAATATTTGCTATCCCACATGCACACCAGCTGCCATAATAAGCATCGCAAGCATTACTATTTTAGTGATGACTTCTTACTAAGGTGCTCCTGTATTCTTCTGCTTAACAACTACGAAAACTATGTAGTAAACAACTACTTACTTTGGTGACAGGATAATTACTAAATGAGCATAGCATACAGTATGCTCCTAGCATTAAAGGAATAGGTCGCGTTCTTGCTGAGATAAAGCATGAAATTTAAATATGAATCTTGAGCCAGGAGACGGCTAGCTTGGCACAGCATAAAGACCGGAGGCAGGGGGAAACAGCTAGACTGGTTCTGTCCAAAGGTTTTTTCTTCGCTTACGGTGGCTGACAGGTTTTACGGGGGTTTAAGTGCTCGATTATTTCTTGGATGGGCACAGTGACTCCCCGGAGTTTTTGCTGGTTGCCCTCAAACTTCACGGAGATGACTAGACACCAAGATGTCACTGTGCCCCCGCCAAGAAAAAGTCCCGCACATAATTGCTAAATCACGTGCACTAGTTTTCAGATTTCGGTTTATTCACAGATTAAATAAAAAAGATATAATGTATTTACATTATTAGAGGAGCTGGTAGGTGGATTTTGTAACCTTTGTACAGAGCCAGGCTATTTTTTCCCTCATGCCTCTACTTTTTATTCTAAACTAAGCTAACTGTCTGTAGCTTTGAAAACAAATTTCAAAAAGTAAAAAAGTTTTTTTTTTTTTTTTTTAAAGAAAGCATATAAGCACACTTCCCAAAAAATCAGACTAGGTCGCTTTAGTTTAGCATATGATGATGAATCTTTACTTGTAAGGTTGGACATGGTGGCCAGCAATAATTCCAAACATCGTGATTTCATGTGTTGGATGGAAACTTTATATTAAAAATTATCCACATTTTTGTAATTTGATTTGCTACCGATCCTTCAGAATTTTTTAACATATTATAATTAATATAACATTCAGCCACAAATAGCTACATGAGAGCTCAGTATCCAAACGTTCAGCTGTGTGACAGAGGTGACTGTATCTCAGGGTTGAGAAGGAGAGCTCACAGATGGCATGACTTGGGGGGGAGGTCTGACACATTCCACTTGCTTTTGAACTCAATTGAATCACCGGCATAATAAATGAAGGGGAAATTCAACCTATTTGACAGCTGATGTTTCTTGCCAGCAGTGAGCTCTCCCGCTCCCACTGGAAGTCAGTAAAAGAGGAGGAGGAAGCCAGCTGTTAAAGGGGGAAAGTGCTTGAGGAAGGGCAGAGTATGTTGGGTTACACTGCAAAAATCTCCTTAACAGTTCATTTTTTTTTTTTTTTTTTGCCTAAAGGTTACTTGTTTCCAGTCGAGCATTTATAAAAAATATTGCTACCAGCTAGCAATATATAACCACGCTAGCAGCATGGCTCTGTGTTTAGTGTTACTTAGCAAATGTTAGCATGCTAACACATTAAACTAAGATGGGGACCATTTTAAACATTATATCTGCTAACATCAGCATGTTAGTTTTGTCATTGTGAGCGTGTTAGCATGGTGATGATAGCATTTAGCTCGAAGTAATTGCCGTGCCAAAGTGGCGTCTCACAGAGCTGCTACCCAGGTAGTAAAAGGAATCTTCTGGCTCAACATACGCCTGGGTCCTCGCTGGCCTATATACTTCCAGGTCTGGGCTGATTCCGGCTGTTATCCTCCAGTGTTATCTGACAGCCAGGAAGATCTTCTGTGTGTGCTCCAGAATTAAGCCAGGTGTGGAAGTAGCACCTGACAGTCCTGCTGTATGTGGGCAGGACTTGGGCCGAGGAACTGGGCATATATTGAGCCAAAAGAAAATCAATACGTGGCCCAAGTATTCGCCAGAATAATTTTGCTATCTGGTTAGCATGGCTCTTGTTAACCACTTTGGTCAAATGTTTTACTGGGTGCAAAAACTACAGAAGATTTTAACATTGCAATCAAATTAAATGACTTGTTAAGGTGGACATTTTCACACTGCAAGGTTTAGAATTCAGTGACTGGGAAAATGAGAAGAGGAGGGACAGAGTTGGTTTTATTCAACAACCTCTTTCACAATCTTTCTCCCTTTCGTTCAGTTTCTCTTTATCAGTCTCAGTCTCTTACACAAACATTATTTAGTGCTACACACGCACACACACATACTCACAGATAGGTCAGACGCACAATAGGTCGCACAATAGAGGATGAGGAGATGAGGAGGTGGTGGGATGACGATAGACTTTTTGTTAACCATCGTCATCCCCGAGCAACAGACACCCACACAGAACTGGCATTCACTGTTTATTTCTCCTCAGTTTTTGTAGCTTTGGAGACGAGATCAAAGCATCATTGTAGTCATTTTACCACAGTGTCACCATGCCATTGTGCATCTGTCTGCATCTAATAAGATGTGGCGTGTGTGAATAAGACCCTTTAGAAAGAAGCCAAATGACTTTCAAATGCCAGTCCCTGGAGCAGAAATCAAAAGATTAAGAAGAGGGTGAGGAGAGGAAGAGCTGGGGAGGGGGGGAAAGGGTAAATAAGGACGTAAAGATGAAACAATGGCTGGCTAAGATTGATGGAATGGGGGGAGGGGGGAAGCAAAGGCAACGTAGAGAAAGGGATAACTCAAAAAAATAAGAAGCGATGGTCTCACGTTCAAAGTCAAGGAAAACTATTGGGCCATGCTCAAGTTCGGCGCAAGCCAGCACTTTCAGGAGGTTTCCCATGAGCCCCCTGGAACAGAGAGAGGGGAGAAGTCTGTGGGTGATAGGGGGATGGGTGTCGGGGTTGTGCACATGTGGGTGTATGTGTGTGAGTGGGTGTGTGAGCTGAACGATTGTGTGTGGTGTTTGACAGTTGAAGGTGTCAGGGTGGGGCCTGGATGAGAGGGGGTTGCTGAAATGGCATGATGGAGGTATGTCCTGGGTGAAGCATGGCGACATGGACACAGAGCTTCTTTAATCCCACTCATATGGTATTCTTTATAGATTGCTTTAAACAGAAAAAGTCCTTGATTTGGTTGCATTAATTATGGCATTCCTCAAGTTTAAAGGTCAAATGAGGAAAATGAGGAATAAATATAAGAATTTATTCCTCATTTTCTGACAAAAAAAACCCTTTAAATTATAGTTTGGGAATATACTTGTTTCACTAGGAATTGAGAAAAATCTCCAAAGAATCAAACAAACAAAAACAAAATTAACTGAGAAAGAATGAAAATAATTGAGCCCCCCACCCACAAAAAAAGGATTAAAAAACAATCCTATGTAAAAATGATAAACCCTAAGCTTTATTTGAGGACAGTGTTGTTTCAGATATAACTACTAAATTAACTCTTGTCTGAAAATATAACTGGTTTTGATTCATATTAACGCTTGTTTGCCTCACTGTAATTACCTACACATAATTTTATTCGTACCTACGCACCACATATTTACATCATACTATCTATCATTGGATAGAATATCTTTTAGCATCGGAAAGCACTGAGAGTGGGACTAGAGAGCGACTGATAATGACAAACCACACCCACAACAGCACTCCGTCACACCATCATCAGCTCACAACCTAATATACCGCCCCTGACCCCACCCAGCCACCGCCCAATGAACACCTCTGCTCCACACACACGTGCGCTCACATTTCAAGCACACAGACACGTGCACACAACCCGGTGCTCACTTACTTTCAAAGTCCAGGAAAAAATGTGGACAGTTCTCTAAATCCTTGCCAAGGACCTTAATGAGGTTCCCCATGGCTGGCGACCTGGACAGGAGGAAACAACAAAATGCATACAGTACGCAGAACCTGGCAACCCGCAGGAAAATACACAACATGCACATGGAGAACACAGCAGGTTGTGACTGTTTTAGTTTTTTACCCATCTGCACTTGTCTAATTATCCCTTCTTCCTCTCCTCCTCCAGCCGTCTGTCTAAGCAATATGTCCAGAGCAAAGTCAGACATTCCGCTCATAAATGACACTGATAACAGTTTGCATCCAATACACAGCGTATGCTGTATTCAATTAGAGGGGGGCCTAGATCCAGTAGTGAATCATTTAGCTCACTCGTTGGGAGTCACTAGACCTGAGCAGCGGTTTTAATCCATTTACATTACTATAGTAACCTAATAAAAGCCTGCTATGTATGGGCTACTCTTTGCTAATGCTCTTCATGCACAGCAGTCTATACATTACATACTTTATGACAAGCACTTTATACTTCTTACCCAAAGGCCAGATGCCAGCACTTTATGAAACGAATGATGCAATCTTGATCAGATTTTACTGTAGGTCAGACGGGCAGGATATACAGGTCCACGTCCTCACATGCTCATATACGGCACCAGACGAAACAACATGCAGTATGTCAGGCGTTTTAGAATGTAAGACCAGGTGAGTGGTCTCCGGTTTCCCCAGTCCGGCCAGTCAGTGCGAACATAGGTTTGCAGGAGCCAAATATTGTTCAAACTAGGGTTGGGCAATACCACAAAGAATATTTAACGATTTTAAGAACCTTAAAGCTACGTTGCTTAAAGGGGAAATTTAAGGAAAACGGTTGGTAAGCTCAACAAGGGAGTGGATTAGATAGCCACATGTTGACTTTTGTGAGTGTGTGTGTGTGTGTGTGTGTGTGTGTGTGTGTGTGTGTGTGTGTGTGTGTTCATATGTTGCAGTAAAAAAACAACAATAAACAAGTAAGTGGAACCCAATATTCAAAAGATGACTCTCAGCTGTGCGAGTATGAACGCCGCACCACCCCCCCCCCCCCCCCGTTTCATTTCCTCTGCCGTACCCTCTGTGTTTGTGCGCTATGTTAGCACGCAGCAGAGGCCTATCATTTTGTCCCCGCGATAGTGATTTATGGCCAGCATTAGCATGTTTACGAAATGCCACCGTCCTGCACAAAAAGCCTGGTCTTTTCACTGTTACTCGGCAAGAACGGATGTTGCAATGAGGTGCGCTGAGGTACAGATAAAGAAGGGGTGGAGTTACACTGTCCAGTCGCTGAGAAAGCCTTCTGACATTCTCCAAATAGCAGTTTCTCTTTTAGAAAAGTACTGTATCTTCCATTATATATCTACTCTATCTCCAAAATCTGTTGGGAGGCTGAGAAAGAGAGCTGTATGCTGAGTCACTGCTGTAACCTATGAGTATCAGTACAAAGGTGTAAAACACATCCTGTCTCCTCCTGACTCTTAGACCACCTGCTACAAGATACACACTGAACCAACACTATGAATATATGAATATCAGATTCATATCTTCAGCCTGACAAGGTGATGTCAAAGGCAAAGCCAAGCTGAGATACATATCGGAGCCTTGCATGAAGCAATGCAAGCTTTCTGACATTTGAATAGGTTTGTGTTAGCAGTAGCCGGCACACACACACACACACACACACAAACAGCAACACACATACATCGAGTCTGGAGCAGCATGTGGTCCATCCAGAGAGCAGAGCTCGGCTGATGGTTGCCAGGATACTGTTGGCCTGGTAATATTGTCTGCCCGTCTCAGCACAAGATGTGGAAAAAAAGCATCCAGCTTGCTCATACACTGATTCAGTTGCTTACAACACTGAGCTGATGCATCAATCTTTACTACTAACAAAAATCAGTCTTTAAGAATACATATGGTAAACACAAAGACATAGTTTACAGAACCTTAAAACCAGCAGCCTCTCACACTTCTGTCTTCTTACCCCTCTGTAAGGCAGTATAAGTGCTTCGCTCTCTTCCTTTATCCTCAGTTTCTTCTCCCCTGGTTGTCTCTTCCTCCTCCTGTCCTCGTCCTCTCTGCTTTGTGAAACTGTTGCTCTGATTAAATCCCGGGGTTAGTCTGACTCTGAGCAATATCTGGAGTCCCACGGTGGCACTGGTTGCCACTCTCTGCTTTTCTTAGAGACTGATGTAAACTTCTGCTCTCGCTCCTTCTCCCTCTGTCTCTCTCTGAGTATCTCCGTCCACTTCACACTTCTCTTTTTCAGTCATCTATTTAAAGGCCTGTGGTTTTCTCTATTTGCTCTCTGCTAGGTGCTGCTCTTTGTTTCTTTTGTTTGTTGTTTTTGTTGTTTGTAGAAGCGGATGATCTGCTGGGTGGGGATATTGGTACAGAAAGCGTACAGTATGACATGGCCATGTTATTTATATTTCTGCCTTTTTCCTCTGGCTGTGTTGTCCTGATGCGCGTCTGTATCATTTCAATTCATGCTCAAAGAGAGAAAATTCCTTCTCTCTTTTAGTTTCTGACATCAGAATGGGTTCCTCAAAAATATCCCCCACAGCTCTCCTCTCTGCTTCACTTCTCTATTTCACCACTCAGCAGCACTTTCCCGGCTCTTCTGGCCTCGTCTTGTCTCAGCACATTTCTGTCATGGTGCCATTCAGTCCCACTGGTGGCCCTTAGGTGCAAACAGCTGTAAGTGGCAGAATGGAAATGGTGATCGGGCGAGGCAAACGCACATATTTCTTTTGAACTCGTAGACTGGATCCATGTACATTAAATAAAAGCCACTGGGTGTATAACAGACGGTGTGGTCATTAGGACATAGCATTCTGTGAATTAGGAAGTGCGTTTGGTGGCCACTGGTTGCAGTTTCTGTTACATGCAAACACACACAATGTTTGTAGTCAGCCGGCGTGAAAGTGGAGCAAAGTGCTTCTCTTATGCAACTGCAAAGCACACAGCTCTCATCTGTAGTCCGGCAATAGAGGCCAAACCGAATGACTCCTCGAGTCATAATGAAGGCACGGCTCGGCTCCCACATGGCGGCTGAAAAGCAAACCTGGTCCAGACTGGAAGCCAAGCAGCGGAGCACGGCCTCCGCCACTCCTTTCAGCTCTTACTGAAAGATTCCTCCTGTTACAGCCCAGGAGCTTCATCAGTGTGGATTTAGTGAGCAGAAGAACAGCACTGCTGGCCCCTGCCAAGTCTAACCTCTGTTAACTCAGCAATAATACCATCTGAACTCCCTTTCTCCATCCGTGTCTCTTTCCCTCTGCCACAATGACCACCATGATCTCTCTTTCAGTCGCACGCCGGCTAACTGGCTATTCACTGGCCAGTGAATCAAACCCATTCAGCAGCTTTACTGTACACAACGCATGCAGCGACTGCTATCTCGCAGTTCTCATCTTTCCTCTCTACCCATCACTGTTTCCTTACTCCTAAATCATCCATCCGTCTCTCCTCTTCCCAACTCGCCCATATGGTGTTTCTCTGCCATGTCCTTATTTTTCAGCTGTTGTTCTATCCCCCCCCCCCCGTTTTTTTCTCCACTCTTCATTTCTCAGTCATACCTTCGCTTGTGTTTATCCCTCTGGAACACTTCACTGCATCAACCAGGGCTTGTCAGCTCCACACAGTGGTTACAGCATCAGCACCCACCACCTGACAAAGAGACAGGCAGACAGACAGAGAGAAAGGGAAATTAACATTCAATTCAACTTCATGTACAGTGCAACAGGAAAAGTGCTGATTTTGGTTTTAAGATGCACAGTGTAGCAAGGGCAAAGAAAAGCACACTTAGACAAAGAAAGGGCCACAAATGGCACATAAACATAAGAGCTAAAAATAATAAAATAATTAGACTAATGAATTAGTTTGCCTTGATTAGCCTTTTAGGCGAGGATATTATTTTACTCAGCTAGCCTTGCAGTCAAACTTAATCCACGCAGATTTAACCTGTTACTACATCTAAAAATTTTATCAGTCTATACTTTAAACAACAAACTTGTTGTCGATATAGCGTACATGTTAGCGTATGCTTGCCTACTTTTGCAGATACCTAGTAACATTAACCATTATTTGGAGTTGTGTTGGTGTCCACCTAACGAATCTAAGTCCAATATTCACTTTCCTTTTAGCTCTGTTTTGGTCTTTGCAAACTCTTGAGAAAAGTATCTGACTCTTTAGCAACTAGTATGTTCACTGGCTGTCCGCTAACTTTGTCTGTCTGCCGTTTGGTACTGGGAAGGTAGTGTACAGTGGATGTTTAGAGCTTTTTGGACTGAAAACAGCTGCGTGCAGCTGCAAATGAAGCTGTGACAGCGATGAAAGTGAACCAAAAAAGTAAAGTTGCGGGCCCTGAAAATCCAAACAATGAGCTGAAAGAAACTAAAAGGATTGGTAGAGCAAAGGGAAACTGTAGATCAGGTGATAATTCTCTGTGGTTTTGTTACTAAAAGTGACCCCTTTCACTTTATATGTAATCATTCGATCCATTGTTATTATAAATAACATTGATTACAGTCCCATGTTGGTCTTGATGTTCTTTTTTTCTGCTCTAACAGGAGTATATTTTTGGGAAAATACTAATTAATTTGCATGAAAATTGTTTAAGCCACTTTCATTGGTAGTTTACGGTTGAGTGATATCATTCAGCATCTAAATTATGGACACAGCGGTTATAAGCACTAACAGATCACGGTTAGAAGAGGATATATAGCTTCAGTCTGAAATAATCAGTATTACCCTTCCAAATACTACAGTAAATCAGTCTGATCTAAGAACCCAGAAGGTGCTTCTATCTCTCCCATTTTAACATTTTGATAAAGGACAAAGCTTTTAAGCTTATCTCATTCATTTTGTGTCTCTCAAAGCTGCAGCATTGTCTTACCCGCTGCCTGGTGTAACTATTAACACTACTGCTGCTGCCCTTGCATCATCAAATCTCATCTGGAGAAAGTGTAGACAGGAGAGAGGCAGGGGCCTTTGAAGAATAGTTGCCAGGGAAACACAGCCTCTTATTCTCATGGCAACCCATAGTCGGGTTAGTGTTCAGTGTTATCAGTCAGGTGTGGATTGGATAGACGGATGGATGGATGGATGAACTATACTTCCCGTAATCTCTTGAGTGTGTGCGACACCAAAGCATTGTCCTTCCTACTCGAGGGGGTTGTAAACATACATCGTCCACTCCTGGAATTACATGTCCTCTACCTTACATAGGGAGTTTTGCTTTGACTATGTGTTCCGTTCAAGTAAATTGCCTAATGCTTATTGATTTTTCCTCTCCGTGAAAGGGTAAAGGTCAAGCAATTAAACGGATATAGTGAGGTCAAGAGAAGTGAAGACTTGAACTAAGTCTTGGGAGGTTAATACTTGTGGATGGAGTTATGGTGAGTGAGATTACCCTTTTCTACCTGACTGATTTTTTTTGTTAGAGTCTCCTGCCCCTTCTTCTCTGTCAGCAATAAAAGGCCATCATAAACTCACATCATGTACATTTTCTCATGTTTCAAACCCCAGAGAAGTAGTTGTTTTAGGTACAGCAAACTATTAATGAAAAACCAGCTGGATGCAGCTGTCGTCATGACTATTAATGGTTCTACCAAATCAAATTGAGCGCAGACATCTAATGTTACTCCAGCTTCAGGGCCCAGACCACACATTTTGATAGACTACTATTTTAAATTCTGCTAATTAGTTGAGCGCTTTAGTTTGCCATTTGAGCTTTATGCCACTTATTTGCTTCCTCAGCACTACTTAATCTGATCAATGTACATGCTGTACCTGTCAACCAAGTGGGTTTGAGATGAAACTGCATACACCTGCATCAGATTTAAGATTTAACACATTTAACACCTAAAACTTAAAATTCTCATGTTTGGGGAGCCACAACCTGCAAGTGTTTGGCAATTTCTTCTTAATAATTGACAAAATACATGATTATTCAAATTTCAAAGTAGTTGCTGATTACTTTTCTGGCAGTCAATTCATCGACTAATCGTTGCAGATCTACTCCAATCAAAACAGGATGTGAACAACAGTAACAGCAGGAGGTGTAAACTTGGCCTTTACGATGCATGTGCTGGTTTAATGCTCTATCCAACAACAGAAATGGAGTTTCTCCCAAGGATATATGTGAAAAATAATAGCAATAACCAACATAAAGTGCCTTGGTAATCTGGTGCTCGTGTGGATTAGGGGTAAAGACGTTGACCGTGAGCTGCAACGTCCCCCGCTCGAATCCAGTCAGGGACCTTTGTTGTACAGTATCGCTCTGTCCCTCATTCTCCTGTCTTCTCTCCTGACCACCTCGTCAACCACAGGCCTCCAGAACAGATTCATTGCTAAGTTTGAAGGTTCATTCATAACCTTGGAAACCGGAACAGCTGCTTGACAATGAAGTTCTCAACACGGTCGATTACTTTTGTTTTATGTTACCGTGTATCCAAACTTCCATACTTAGGTAATGTGGCAACAGCTAAAGTATTTCCATGATAATTAGCAACTCAGTCTGCTGAGAAAGGCTACATTATGTGATTGAAAGCTTCAGAAACAACAACAGATTGTTTTTTTTGTTTTTTTGGGCCAGGCATCCTCAGTATAGTTTTGAAAAAATTCTCAGAATCTGTGCAACTCTGTTCCCTTATTTTGTGTTTTGACGTTTTGCTGCAAAATTTCCCGTTTGAACTGGGGTGAGATCTGGTGGCTTTAAAGGCATTAGCATATGAGTCACATCATTTTCATGCTCATGAGGACATTTAGTGAACATTTTGACCCTGTATGGAAACATTTAAATTTGTTGTTTCTCCACAAATTTAGTCAGAGTTTTCCTTTAATTTGTCAAAATTCTGTGTGAATAAAGTGTTAATAGAGTTTTTGTTTTTTTTTCAGAATCCAGGAAGACTTTGATATTTTGGCGCTGCCACTTGATTACCCCAAACATGAATCAGTGTCATGCTAATCAAATAGTAGACTGCTCCGCAGCAGAGTCTCCAGAGAGCAGACACTGTTAGAGAAGTCTAGCCAACTGAGAGGGGATGTCCGTCGAAAGGACGGAAGCTGCTTCTCCGGCAACTTCAGGGCCGATATGTAATTCAGACAGAGATGGTGAGAGAGTCAAAGGGAGTGAGGGGGAAAAGGGAAGAAACCCAGAGATCACAGAGTCATTGTGTGCAGACATCTGTCTGTTTTGTTGAGAGTCTGAGGTACTCAGCTCATGTTACTTCTGCTCACTGAACAGGTCCCTCTTAAAAAAAAAAAAAAACCCACCGGTGATTATTCCTATTCTTGCTCCCTCTCTATCTCTTTCACTCTTTCTCAACCTTTCGCCCGCTCTCTCAACACACCCCTCTCTCCACCCCCTATTCACTCCAAGCTCCTCTTTTATGAAGCCGTTCATTCAGTCATCTTCTCACTGCACACCCTTTTGACCTCTTCCTCTTTTACTGTGTCCTTCATATGCTACATCGATCCTTTCCGTCTTTTGCTCTCAGCATATTCTCCCTAAAGATAGAGACACTGTGTTGTATCACCAGCTCACATGTGTGTGTTCTAAGAGAAAGGAGGGGAACTAAGGATGGATATAGAGTGAGCTAAACACCCACCTACGCTCACTTAATCTTGTTTTTAGTTAGCAGAAAAAGAGTTTTTTGGGCCGACATATTTTATATTGTAATAATAATTGCTGTAAGTAATATCATGCTGATACTGCTGGTCGGTTCGAAGAAAAATGGGTGATGATCCCATACAGGAGGGCAGTTTTTAGTAGGAGCAGAGAGGAATTAGACGTAAAGCAAGGAGATAAAAGGAACGGAAAGGAGAGGAGATGAAATAAAAGGAGAGATGTGCATTGACAAAGAGCCAGTCTGAAGAGTAAAATGAGAGGTGGCAGTGTCAGACCCAGCTAGACCATCGCTTAAGATTGACCGCCGATGGAATGCTACAGACAATTTGCCTCGGGCCCAAACACACACACACACACACACACACACACACACACACACACACACACACACACACACACACACACACACATTCATAATTATAGATACCGCTGCCCCTCACTGGGGTGAGGAGGGAAGGATAATAAAAGGGGAGAGCGGCTGAGCGTAAGAGCGAAGGATGGAGTGGCAGAGAGCAAAAGAGAGAGATAGAAATGGAAGGAGGAGGTTACGATTCTCCTGCATCACCCCTCCCCCTTCTCTCTCTCTCATACACACACACATACATGCGCACACACACATATGCACACACACGCTGGCTCAGTCTGAGTCCAGAGCAGCGCATGGTGCCTCATGAAAGGGCGATTGCAAATGAGCATTGTGATTCTGTGCTGCATGGCTGACAAAGAAAGAGGGAGGATAGGGTGAGAGACAGAAAGAGAAATAACAGAGAGCGAGATGGTATGGAATGTTAAAGCTGTGCTTGAATCAATTTCTATTGTGTAACATGCTTCAGTGCGATCATTTTTCAAGTGAAATAAAGAACTGGGGCAGGAACGGGGGGATTTAATGTTTTATTTGCTCAGACGTTCTAATGTCTCTTTATCTGTATAGATATTATGAAAGTGTGTATGCATTAATCATTTGGATTTGTTATATACCATAACCTGTTTACGAAAGTGTTATACCATGAGATTTTCTTGGCAATAATTGATATAATTCATTTTCAGTGCTCTGTTTTCTTTCTTTTTCCACCACAGAGATTAATATATGCCTTTTATTTAATATAGCCATTAATATTTGATTACTACAGTTTGGCTCAGGGGCGTTTTGAACCTTGGAAAAGCAGAGTTGGAAAAATGAAAGCCTTGGATTTCAATTTTAAGAGCAATTTCCTCTTCATGCTTCAGCTGTCAGAGGACGGATGGATATAAAGTGAGCTCTTTTTATCTTTATTTGTGATTTGGGATGCCAATTAGCTGCTATCAAAGGGAGCACTATAGGCTTTTAGGGGTCTACATGTAGCCTAACTGCAGGGAGCTCGTGATGTGTGTATGTGCATATGCTTGTGTTATGTGTGGATATCTCTGTTACCCCCCCCCCCTTCCCTGACCCCCTGCTATCTGTAAAGAAAAAAAGAAGCAACATACAGAAAGCCTGTACATACAGTCTCTCTTTGTCCCTGATACACTGCTTACACACTGATTTTTATGGGTCAGGATAGTGTGTGTATGTGTGTGTGTGTTTTTACAAATAAAGTTAAAATCATTGGGATGAAAATAAAATTGGGTTGAATTGATTTAAACTGAGTTTGGATGGTATTGTGTGTGTATCATGCAGATGCCTATACATAGAGTAGGTTTGTGCATATTCGCCCAACATTGAAGAGAATTAATCTGATTTACATTGAGCTGGTTTCACTTTAATCAAATTGAACTAAACGTGTTTATGTATGTGTGTGTGTGTGTGTGTGTGTGTGTGTGTGTGTGTGTGTGTGTGTGTGTGTGTGTGTGTGTGTGTGTGTGTGTGTGTGTGTGTGTGTGTGAGAGAGTGTAAAACAGACTGAGCAACAAGGACTACTATAAAACAGTACATAAAGGTAGTTTAAAGTCAACTCCCTGGCGTCTCATTATTTTGTGATTCTTCTCTCTCCTTCAACTCTCCTTCACTCTTTCAGTCCATTCATGGTCTGTCTGTCTGTCTGTCTGTCTTTCTCTCTGTCCACTTCCCTGCCTACTTCTTTACCTGCATGAACATCAGCCAATGCTCTCTTCTTCTTCTCTTCTTTGTATCATTCAGAAATCTAAATTCCTCCCAATCCTTTGCCTCATAACTCAACCTCTCTCATTCAGTTTCTCTGAAGCTGTGTTCCAACTCCATACTACAGATTTTTTTTGGTCATTTTTCACCTTTATTGGAAAGGTGATAGCATAGATGACATGACATGAGAGAGAGGGGTTTGAAATGCAATGTGTCTAAAAGCACCAGGCTACCAGGACACTCCTACTGAAAATTCTTCACAGGTTTTGAGTCTTTATTGTGTACAGACTGGAAAAATTACAAGAGTAAAAATAAACAAGTAAGTATGCATATTAAAATGTTTGTGGTGTTGTTACATGCTACTTTTTACACAAAACACTCTGGAAATAAACCATAGTAAGAACAGTAAAAGACCTCCAGAGTGCTCTTGGAAAACAAAAATAGTAATAAATCTGTGAAAAAACCGTCTTTCTTTCACTCTCTTCATGAGAAAAACTTGTTAGAATCTCAGTGTGACTGATGTCTGCGGGTGCGCATGTGTCGCCCAATTTCCCTGTAGCACGTAACAGTAAAGTAGCCACGTTTCAGACCTCTGAATCATGGTCCACATCTCTGATTTTTCAGAGCTGTACAGGTTGTTGTGAGTTGACTTATAAATAGAACAATTCTTAAACTCAAATAGTTCTTTTCTATGTGAAAAATGTTAACTGCTCCTGGCCACCAATATCACAGCTTCCATGTTGACTGAAAATGACGTTAGCAGAAGCCAAAACAAAAAGGTTACTAAGTCCGTTTTTCATGCTCACAGTAAAGTACAATAATATTTTGTATATGAACTGTAAAAATATGTATGTATTATGTTATAGTGAGGAATTGGGCCACAGCACATGACCACAGAAAATGAACGAATGGGGTGACCCCTGACCCCAGCGTGACCTAGAATCTATATTCAGCTCTGTGTGTCGAAGATGTCCACCCTCTACATACCGGGAAGTGCCAGTGTGTCCTTGACGGACGCTAGGCTCCATCACACTGTGCTGCCGTGTGTCTTGCATGGCAGAGGATGTAGTGTTACACTATTCCCATGTCCCACCGGGAGGAGAGGGATAATAGCAGCAGTTCTCAAATATAGGAAATTGGCTGCAAAGTAAGGCCTGGGCTCAAGCTGACGCAGAGAAAATAATAATTGATTGAACAGGATGAGAAAGAGTCAATTTGGGACGTGTTGGTGGATCCCTGGTGTGAAAGTTTGAGATCTTGGCTGTTATTGTGTTTATTTCTGTCCAGCAATTTATTTTTGAGTAACTTGCCTATTATTTCTTTGTTGTTTGATGGAAAAAGTTATATATACTGTAGATAAATCCTCACTGACTCAAGCTGAACTAATTAAGGACCATGTGTGTGTGTTCATGTGAATAGAAAAGGGAATAGATAGAGTCTACGTGTGTAGTCTCACAAGCCTGATCAAACACTGAACACAAGCATGGTTGCCAGTACCCTAGTGTGCCCATGGCAGATCTGGAATACACGCATGTGAACAAACATACACACACACACACACACACACACACAGAAACGGATAGCAACAGACAAAGACATACAGTGATGAGACTGAAATGAGAATTGACCCTTCACTAAGCCCCGCCCTCCGTGGTTACATTTTAAATGATAACAGATTTACAAGTTTGAAACTTTTATCATTTCTTTTTTGATAGAATGGGTCTTTGATTTCACGCAGAGGTAGACAGAATTAGACTTTTCAATTCTAGCCGGTAAAACGTCAATTTTGACATCTGAAATAAGTGCCGTTAGCATATTTTATCTGTGGCAACATATCATGACTATCATGCTATAGCTACTTTCCATTGAAAATGGTTGGCCACAAACTTCCTTAATTCCAGTGAAGAGCAGGCAGAGCTGCTTATGTTTGCCTAAACAATGACGTAGCATCGTTCAGGACTCCCACGCTCTAGCCAAATACTTCGCAATAAATTTCCCAGTGCTGAAGCTCTTTTCACTAACATCAGCTGGAAATCTACAAAATAATGTAGTTTGTTAATGATGTTGCTTTGGCTTTTGAACTTAGACCCTAGCATTACTGCTGTAGGTAGTAAGCAGGTTAGCTGGACTTGCTAATGATTGCAGTGTACAGTAGAGCAGATAAACACATGGTTTAATCTGTTCTTTACACTATTGCTTTAGTATTTTTGTTTTTGGAAACACTAAAAAAAAAAAGACACCATCCTCCACACTCTTGGAAGTATTGTTCATACTAGAGCTTGAGAAACTTTATGCGGCTGGTTAGCTATGATTGGACAATCGCTGTTTGAGCGGTCAACCTGAACCCAAAGAGAGGAAGTACAGAGAGACCATGATCAGCAGTATCGTCAAACACACTCCCCGTCACGGGTGTTTTAAACAAAATACACTTACATCATTCATTCATCTCTGATGGGCAAAGTGTTACTGTCTCCTTTAAATGTGTTTATCTTGAGCCTAAGTTACCAAACACTTTGTTATGTTATCCAGCAGAACTTGATTGAGATAACATTGCTAAGTAGATAATTTTCCCCTTCACTTATTACACACTAATTGCAATACTGTCTCGCTTCCTCTCCTCTTGCTCTGCTCTCTTTAGTCTTCCATTGACCTAAATTGGTTTCACCTTCCCTCTGATCTGGGTATATTGATCTTAAATACTACAAAACCAGAGTGTGGGCATTTGGGCTATTTATTGATATTAGTGGACAGCGATTGATCTGATCGACAGACAACAGGCCATGATACTGTTTGAAGTCCTCGGAGAGCAGATCTGAGGTAATATGATTACATCCAGAAATCCTCCCTCTCCTCTTTTAATGCCATAGAAAGAGAGAGTTAGTCAAGCCGAGTCATGTCCAGTTAGAAGTAGGCTCACAGAAGCCGAAGAGAATTCACTGTGGCCACTTTCTGTGTCTCACTGGATGTAATATCACACATTTCACAGAGCTTCAGCACGCCACCCAGAACAAAGACGATAACAGAGTTTAATAGGACTTTTCCGTGGTTTCCACAAGTGCCATCCAACATTGAGAGTTAGGTAATATGATCGAAGAGTTATCAGATCTTGGCTCCCTTGTCATGGAGAATTAAATCCCACTATCTCCCAAATCTATTTTGTCATGGACTCAGGGGGTTGCTTCAAAGATGTGTTAAATTAAAGAATCCCACATTTCAAAACTTGTTAGTGAAGATTGTCAAATGTTGAAATGTTGTCAAATGTTGAGTTTCATTTCTCTTCAAACAAATGGAATTTGAGAATTATGAGCAATTATTTTTTTTCTCGGATCAAGCCTTTTATTGTTAACTTTAATGGATCCTAGTTACTCTTGTTTAAAGATACTGACTTAAAGAAAATTCCTCAAACAGATGACAGTATAGTGAAATTTGAATTGCACTGGAAACAAGTGACATTACCTTACCAAGCAGAATTTTTCATTTGTTTTAAATTAATAGTTCAACATTTTGGGAAATCATCTTATTTGTGTTCATGCTGAGAGTTAGATGAGAGCAATCTTACAGTAAATCTGTAACGTAAATATGAAGCTACAGCCAGCAGCTGGTTAGCTTTGCCTACAGTAAGAACTCGAAGCAAGGCGCAACCGCTAGCAGAAAAAATCTGTCTAGAATTCCCTCTAAAGCTTACTAATTAACATGTAATATTTTGTAAAAGAAAAAGTAACACTCACACTTTGGTGGGGGGGTTTTTTGTTGTGTTTTTTGTTGTGTTTTTTTTTTAACACATTAAGCAAACCAGATACAATGTGTCTATTGGTGAACTTTAGAGGTTCTGGTAGACAGATGTTACTTTTGAACAGCGCCATCCTAGCTCTTTTTCCCTGGCCTCCAGTCTCTGTGCTAAACTTAGCTGCTAGCTGTAGCTGTATATTTAAGGACAAACATGAGATCAAGGCTACCTCATCTAACTCTCTACAAGAAAGCAAATAGATGTCAATTCTCAGAATGTCAAAGACTGAATTTATGCACAGGCAGCATCACCAGTTTCAATGCAAATTGTATGTACTGAATATTCTAATGGCACAGATATATCCTCCTGTGTCATGTATCTGGACCTTCCCTCACCACCCTGTACCCTCTACCCTGTGTTCCTTTAACAGGATCATCTCTGTTCTGAGAGAGTAATCCCTAATTCTTGACAATACTGGATTAAAAACCTGAAGATTACCATGTAGAGACTGTTCACACCTCAAATTCCTAAATTATTTAAGCCCTGGATACAATTCTAGTCTGATTCAACCTCTGAACTCCAATATGAACATGAAAGGAAAATCAACAGCAAGCATGCAAGCTAAAGTGGCAGATGTTTGAATTGACAGATGTTGCTGGACAGATGGGTTGGCCAGTCAACGAGATTAGAATTGTTTGGAAGAAACGTAGATTTGTCAGGCATTTTTGAGAAAACCAGTTGGGCCACATGGACAAACATATGGATGATGCTGAATTTTAATCAAAGGATTGAGTGCCACAATGGTTTGTCAATCCACTTATTTCTGGCCCTATAATTAAAGTCTGATAAGATTCTCTACATTAAGCAATAACTCAGCATGAAAGTGAAACAGCTGTAGAAATTTTTCTAAAATCATATCAGAAAAATATTTGTAACATGGTTTCATTGGACAATACAGGTAGCAGGAGATGTCTCTAATTTATAAATTGACTCTTCACTTCAGGCTTTAAAACGCTCTTTCAGGCTATCCTATTAGAATCTTCAGTGTCAAAGTGTTTTGTCAAAACATTTTTTCACACGTGAACCATGACACTTTGGAGTAGCTGAACACATTTCCGTCTATACATGTCACTCATCTGCCTTAGAGTGTCAGTTGAGGATATGCAGCGACCTCAGCAATGTCTAGTGCAGTGAAGGCTGGAGGAGCTCTTTACGCATCATTGCACCTGATGGGCTGTGTTGACAGTGCCTCTTTTTAAAGTGACAAATAGTGAGAGAAGCAGCAAACAAGGCAAACCCACTCTTTGCCTGCCTTCTCCCTCTGCTTTCCTTTTTTCTCTCTTTAAAACCTCACATACTTCTATTCCCAGTCCCTCAACATGTAATATCTGACATGCTGGAGCCACAAGGTTACTCACGTCTGTAATGTGAAATACATGTCATCATGTGGATTGATGTGTACCTGTGAACTTAGGGTAATTGCTGTGATAACATGAACACATAGCTCAATTTGACTGCACATATTGTTGAGGAGAAAATATTGGAATACATAATGTGAAGTAGACATTACATTAAAAGAATTATATAGAGTGTCTACTCCATCCCACCATCCCCACCCCATTCCTGTCTTCTGCCTTGTTAAACCTGATAATCCTGACACATGCTAAAGCAGCCTAATAAGATCCTGAAACTCATATGGACAGAGGAAATTGGACATTGTGAGACACACAGAGCACTAATCCTCTGAAAGACAGCAGGACAAATGATTGTGCAACCCTGGAAGACACCGCCACATGCTGTCAACACCATTTTGCCGTGAGCATTTTGACTGGATGAGGGAGAAGGAAGCGACAGAATGAACCGAGGTGATGAAGGCTGGCCGAAGGGGCTCGGAGGGAGAGAAATACTGAGATTAGGGATAAATTAATGAATGTTGGAGTTAATAATGGAGCAAGAGAGATGACTGGAGAGAACGGACGAGGAGAGATACTGACAGAGAGAAAAAAAGAGAGAAGAGAAGGAGGGGATGTGAGACAAAGAGTGGCAGAGAGGAGGAAATGCAGATGGGCATGTTTCTATGGGCGCGCAGGAAAGATTTAGGGTGAGGGAATCTTGCATCATCACAGCGGGCCAATAAAAAGGCTTGGTTAAAATGTTCAAAGGGAGTGTCCTAGCAACAGCGGAGTAAATACCATAGCAGCCACCATTCCATCTCAGACCGAAAAAAAAAAAAAAACCCTACACACATACACGCACACACATTGATTAACACAATCGTGAACTAGAGCAAAAACATGTCAGCTGTTTCAGTGCACCTTGCTGTTTATTCATACATGTAAACCTTTGTAATCTACATATTTTGATTCATGACCATGCAGTGTGCAGCTGGATAGAATTATTTCAAAATCCATAAATCACTCACTGTGTGTTAGAATGTTTGAAATGACAGTAATCTATCATGATAAGAATTTTAAATATTTTGATAAATGTGCATATACAGTATTACATATAATTTTACAAATGAAAAGTACGGTACATGTATAACATGATTGATGAGTATAGGTATATATACATACAGTATACATATTTATTAATACACATGATGAATATTTGGCACATTTCACTATGTGCACTGCCAAATGTAAATATGTGTATATGTATATGCATATATGCACCTGTATATATGTGTTTGAATATGTACTGCATATTCATTTATGTCTGTGTATGCACATGGATGAATAAGTATAAGTATAGTTATATTGTGCATTCAGAGAAGATGAGACATACAAGCTTATTGTGTGTGATTCATTTGTGTGTGTGTGTGTGTGTCATGAAAGTCAACACGGCAGTAAATCATCAGTTAATCTACTCATATGGATTATAACCAGTCAGTAGATTACAGTAGGGATAGACAGGGACCAGATCTTTCAATTACACACCTCTCCTGTCTGTTTCTGTCTTTTTCCCCCACCTGCCCATTCACACACGCATACACATGCACAGTACTTCATCACGCTTTCTCGTTGTACCTCTCTATTTATCAATCCCTCCATCTCACAGCATCTCTCTCTCTCTCTCATTCTCTCTCCCACGGCACACACAAAGAAGACCTGCAGAGTCACATGGTAGCACAGTATGTAGCTTCACCCTTTCTGCTCTCCCTCTCCGTCCAAGAACCTCATGTACCCCATTTCCTCCACCAGATCTTTCTTTCTCATTTGAAAGAACTCCTGAAAAGCCTTAGCCCTCGTTCATTCATCCCTCCATTCAGTTTTTTCCTCCCTCCCTCCCTGTTTTCCACTCTAGTCGCATGCACCCACCCCTTCTGATCAGCAGTGTAATCTGGGGCTATTGTTTTTAGCAGTCTGTTTTCAGAGACAGCTTGAATGAGCACACGCACTCACACCTCAAACCCCTATCTCTCTGTATAAAGGTGGGCACCTTTTGTACTGACGCTAACAATTCCTGATGTAATGCGTGTGTGATGGTGGAGCTGAAAAAACCAGGAGGCAAGCTTGACATGCAATTTATCCACATTGTCCAAAGAACACTCCAATGCATCAATGTGATATATGATACATGTGCTGTGATGGTTCTAGGTCACAAATGTGCTGTGATCAAACTATCATCCATCACTGAAAATATACACACATTAACACACACGAGCATCTGTGGACTCCATGTAGTCCTGAAGGGTTCCTGCTAACACACAGAGGAAGAATAGATCCTTGCTGAAGTGTGTGTGGATATGTGTGTGTGTGTGTGTGTGTGTGTGTGTGTGTGTGTGTGTGTGTGTGTGTGTGTGTGTGTGTGTGTGTGTGAGACTGTGACTGTGGCAGTGACCGTGCTGCTCTGTCTAAGCACTGCGGTGAAAAAGAACAAGCCCCAGATGACGAGCCCAGGGTTTGATGTGGTCGGGCAAAATTCAGCGCTCCCTCCCTACCTACCCACGGGATCCTGACCCCCACTAGTCCTCCACATCCAGTCCGTCTACCCGCAGGCAATAGCACTGCACCTCGACTGAAATCAGCAGTCACCCACCAGCCTCCATCTAGAGTCTAACCCACATCCATCCTTTCCTCCTCAGCCTCCCTCTCCAGCTTGCAGCCTCTCTTTTTCGGTGCAGGGTGGGACTATCCCGACCCTTCCTACTATCAGTGCTAAACGGATGGAGTGATGTGAGTGATAAAAAAAGAAGAGAAAAGAGTTGGCTCAGCTTACCGGCTGGGCCTGCAGGAGGGGAGGATGATGCCTCTGACTCTGCTCTTCCTTCCTTCTCTCTGGACCGAGGTGAAGCAGAGATAGATGCAGGGAACAAAAGAGAAGGACAAAGGGCAAAAAAAGAGACAAAATGCAGACACCGCAAGCTGGTGGCTAGTGAGAGAATGAGAGAAAGAGAATGCAAAAAAAGGGGGGAAAAGTCCCTGTGTTGATTTCTCTCTCTTCCTCCGTGAGGATCCTTTCTTGTGAGCCAGAGGGCTGTGGATTCACCTAAACACTGAGCACACGCACTGCCTCACGCCACACAGCCCTCCCTCTTCCTCTCTCTCTCTGCACTAAAGACAGCAGCTGTTGGTCTATGAGAAATAGAACGCTATGTCCCCCTCCCTCTCCGCTTCTCCTCCTACCTCCCTCGCTCACAAAGACCCCCACCACACACACACACACATATTCGCCATGTCCTCACAACACCCCCCTCCCCCTTTGACTGACATCTCCCACTAGCCTGCTGGCAATAAGAGGAGGGGGCACCACTTTGTTTGTGTGTGTGTGTGTGTGTGTGTGTGTGTGTGTGTGTGTGTGTGTGTGTGTGTGTGTGTGTGTGTGTGTGTGTGTGTGTGTGCGCTACTGCTGTGTATTTATGTTCAATGTTTGTGTGTGGTGCAGAGTTGTATTGTGTTTGACATTGTTTCAGCAGCAGAGTGACTTTTCCTGTCCACATGGTGTGAAAGTGAATCATGGTGAGTAAGGATGTGCACCGGGGTATTTTTGCAGACTGCGTGGTTGCTGAGCATCATTTGCTACTGTGCTGCAATAAGGAAGGAAATTCACATTATTTGTGGCTATGAGCAAGTGGGTGTGAAGGTGTTTATATTTACTGTGAGACCGAACTGCACAGAGAGACTATAAGCATAAATCGGCTGACATTTGTTAGACATTGCATGTGATGAATATTTTTTTCACTATAACAGGTCAAATGACTTCTGTATGTGTGTGTGCGTGTGTGTGTGTTACCCCTTCCCTCGCTTTCCTTTTCATTCAGAAAGAATTTGGGATGCTGAAAACTCCCATCAGGGACCCTTACTTCAGGGTCGCAGCCCGGACGAAAGGGCATGGTTAAATGAGCCATAGCTAAATTGTCACTCTGTATATGTGTGTATGTGTGTGTGGAGGGGGGGTGGGGCAGGGGTGTGGGGGCAGAATGTCTATTGTCTGGGAGTCTTGTACCCAGACCAGTGCCGTGTGGGAGCCCGACCAGGGGACTGGAACAGAGTAAAAGAGTTGAAGACCAAATCATGCCATGCCATACTCAACTATAGTGTGTATTAGGGCCAAATTTAAGGCTGAATCAAATTAGCATGATCAAGTGCCCTTTTAATAATAGCATTACATTAGTGTATCCGGGGACAGAGAGAGGAGTCAAGCTGATGAACTTTTCATTTTGTGACCATTATTAATATTTAATAATGGCTGATGGGTCAAATGAGCACAAGAAGACACTTTGTCTGAATATGACAAGACTGCACTCAGAGGCTATCAGACTCTAAAGTGCTTTAGAATTAGCTTGACCTCTCATTCTCTCCTATTGAAAGTCATGCAAAAAGTTTGAATGAAAACTATGCTATTTACAGAGTTCATGTGAGCTGCACTCTGGCTTGGCCGGTCAAAAGAAATGTTGCCTCTTGACATCTGAAAAAAAAGGAGTCGATATGGAGCCGTCACTGTACTAACACGGCGTAAAACATAAGCAGGGACAAGCTCCACTTCGGCCTCAGTCAGTCACGAGGAAGTACTACAAAATACAGCTATCTGTGTAATTATTTGCTAAATAGATGAGTAGCATGCTACTAGCTAATAACAGCACAAATGAGCATAGCTGAGTGGGTACTAGTTAGCTAGTAGCACCCTCGTCACACTTTGAAGTGCCCATCATTGATTGCATGTGCCCTTTTTTTTGGCATAAAAAAGATAATTTGTCAATTAATTCAGTCGTCACGTGTAGCAAAGCCTTACATATGTTGCTGATAGTCTGACGCAACAGCTATACACACAGGCTCTCTACTGTCTGCTAAATCTAAATGAAAAGCAGAGTTTAATGTCGAACAATAAATATGGGTCTTCCTGTTTTTGTGGTGGTGCTTGAGAAGTGGATCTGACTGACACTTTCACATCAACAAACTTTGCTGGAGCATTAAAAGAGGTTTCATTTTTACCTCAACTTCCCTGTAGTAATACATTATTAATACTGTAAAGATCGTCATGTAATACTGGTTCGAAGAGTAAGCAGAATGCGTGGAATATGGCCCAAAACCTGTTATTGTGAGAAAAAAAACATAGAGGGACAATATATTACAGCCACATACTGAGCATAGTCTCCAGACACACATTCAAAGAAAGTCTGTCATAAGGGTTGAACTTTGAGTTGACTTCATATACCAGAATGCACCTGTGTCATCTGTAGTCCATCACAGAGGGAGAGGCGCACAGTAACGTGGAACTAGTGCTACAGTGGTTGACACCGCCGTTTTAGCCTGGCAACTGAAAGCCACAAAGATGGAAGGAAGGTAAAAAGGTGGAGGAAAAGGAAAAAAAGGAGGAAATCATTTTGTAGTGGTGAGAGAGTGCTTTTGCTTTCTGTTTAACACATTTACAGTACCACATGCTGGGAGAGAGTATGCCTCCAGACGGATGTCAGATGAGGAGAAGGAATGGAGGAGAAGCTACATCAGAGAGCGTTTCATGAGTCACTGAGGCTCATTGAGTGGGAGGTTATTATAAAATCGGCGTGAGACTCATTGTAATGATGCATATAATGATGTTGTGTTTAGTTACTGTACCTGGCTCCCTGAATGTGGAATGAGCTTCCCACCTCAGTCAGGTAAACAAATGTTTTGATGCAGACAGAAAATCTCACAAATCCTGTCTTGAAGCCAATATTTGCTGAGTTATAGAATAGATTTAATCAGTTTGCCTTATCTGACGTAACGCTCGAAAAGTTTTTTTCTTTTAATATCTAAAATGTAAAGTGCAACTATGAACGAAATGAAATGAATCGGTTCTGCTGCAGCCTGTGGGTTGCCAGGATATATTCTTAGATTCGAGGCTTCAGCCAGAAACAAACGGTTGCATCTGATGGATTTGGTGCTCGGCAGTTAAATCGTGATGTCCTGTGCTCCCTGCGGTGTGTTTCAACCATTCAGCTCCGACACTCATGACTGTGTGACCCCCCCCCTGCTGTTTCACCAAAATCGGTGTTGCCGCTCTAATTTCTTCTTTTGGAGAAGACTCCAACATTGACTGAGATCATTTATTAACTGATTGCATCAGAATCTGGAAGGCTTTCAAACAATGAAATACTCTAGTCTCACAGATATAGCAAGCCTCACCACCCCTAATGACTGAAATATGCACGGGACCAGATGTTCTTGTTGGAACAAGAGAGAGGGGGGCAAGTTTTGTCTGTTGTGTGTGAATAAACATCATCTTTGATGTGAGGCCTTGTATTGAACCCTCCTGACCAACTGAACTTTGGCTAAAAGATAAATTGTTCACATCTCACCGCACCGTGAAATTCAATTCTGTATGCTGTTAAGAATAAACTCACAGCAGTGTCTGTCTGCTGTGTGTGTGTGTGTGTGTGTGTGTGTGCGTGCGTGCGTGCGTGCGTGCGTGCGTGCGTGTGTGCGTGTGTGTGTGTGTGTCTGATTGAACAGCAGATACTGCAGACCCTGGCTGAGACACATGATCATCACCTGATCTGGGTGTGTTGCTGTGAATGGCGGTGGTTGTGCAACAAAGATGATTAAAATGAATAAATAACAAGTATCCAAGGATACTGAGGGAGTATGGTGAGTAAGTCAATTGGCATAAGCTTCTAGTTTAAGTTTGCCTCCAAAGAAACCTACTTTATACAGACACTTAGTACATACAGTTGATATCAAATAATGATTGCTAAGTTTTTCATTAACTTGCTTCATTGCAGAGGTATCTGTCTCATGCTCTTTTTCTAAAACCATTATACTCTTAATTCCCCTTTAACATCACAGCAGCTGTGGAATTGAAAGCATTTTCATTTTGATTTTCTCTCTTGATTATAACGCGCAAAAGAGGACAAGCTACCTTTTCAAGACCCAGCCTACATATGCAAAAGTGCAAGAGAGATATGAGGGTTTTTTTAACTGAAATATTAATACCTGAGCATTACTGTCAACCAGAATAAGGTGGAGCACCTTGGATTATTCATATAGTGACTATTATTTTTTAGGTCAATTGTCCCATCTTGCTTGCCATTGCATGAATGGCAGAGACTGCCTGTGGTGTGTGAGTCTGTCCTCCGGTGACTCTAGTCTCTATAAAGGCTTGCTTTATGAATTATGAGGAGAAGTAAAGTGCACTAGTACCATTAAGGTGAAACACTGTGAAACACCAACTTGGTGTGAGAAGATCAAAGCCGAGAAGACTTGTTTCAGGAGGATTTTGTACAGAAATGACACATTTTACAGCCTTTGGGAAACATGTGGCGTAAAACAAAACTCAATAGAAACTCGTGTTTTGGTCTTGAATGGTTTAAAGGAACAGGATTTCTTTCATTAGTAGGTTTATATTAAAGTGGGACTACAGTACATAACCTTTGCTCAGCAGTAACAACTTTTACCATTTTGAGAAAATGATGAATCCTACTACATAATATAACAGAAGCACAGGAAGAGAAGAGTCATCAAGTTCTCACTCAGTAATGTGAGTTGGATAGAAATATGTATCTAAATTTTGCTAACATTTGCTAACATAAGCCAACATAGGCTACTGGTCATACATTACAGTCTCACTTCTACAAGAACAAATGTAAAAAATGTAATTCACAGTCCGTCCTGCTGACCTCTGAGCTGTCCAAACCACAAGATGTCTAGCCACATTGTTAACATGCCCCAATAAATCAAGATATTGAACAAACAGAAAGCTCAGGGTTTCATTTCCTATGCTTACTCCCATAAAGGGCAACTCTACACATCAAACTCTATTCACAGGGGAGCAGTACTGCACATGTAAAAAAGTTGTATGAAGCCTGTTGTGGCTCTGGAGGGAGCTGCGCAAAATCTGAAAAAATTACATAAAGTGATGTCACTGGAGTCAGAGTTGGTTGGGGCTGCAGACTACAAGTCTGAAAATGAAAGAAAAACATGGTGGTATGGAGTTAGAAAGAAGTGAGTATCCCGCTACTCCTCTCTGCTCGTGGTTTGCAGCTCGAGCCTACAGTTGCCGCAACTAGCATAACACTGTTGTAAGGCTGAGCTGCTTTGTGGGTGATGTAGTCACCAGGTTTTGAAAGATAAGTCAGAGCAAAATGAAAAAATCAGGGTGTTTGAACATGCTCAGTAATCTTAAATCAACCATTATTTTGTATGTCTAGGTTCACTCTTTCAAAGGGCGTCTTTTTCCTCTCATCAAAGGAAAGAACATCTGAAGGCTGAACCAGTCACGTTGCACTACAGACGTCTGTGCTGAAGCCCACACTCTCCCTCCATGACTCTCACCAGCTAAATATTACACTTCTATATCGATCAGTATGTGGGCAGCTGGTGAGCTGGCATCATGCAGACAGCGTCAGAACTGAGAAAAGGAGAGCTTTGCAAATGTATATAATCAGTGTGGACCAACTTTGGCTTTTGACATGGAAGGTAAATGTTGCTGGAGATGTTGCTGTTACTCTTTCTCTTAGTAACAAAACCTCAACCTGACATACAGCGCAAGCATCCCCACTCACAAATACATTCACCTGCCTGTCCTCCCTATCTTCCCTTTCCAGTCTGAAGCCTCACCTCCCTCGCCCCTCCTCCTCCTCCTCCTCCCTTGTGCCTATTTCTCTCATCTTATTCGGAGTCATTGACAGAAGTGTGGTAGCTCGACACCCAGCCGATGGCCCCGTACCACCACCATCCACTCTCTGTGCCCCAGCAACACCCCCGCCGAGCTCACGCGGTTAGTACGGTCTGCCCGAGCTCTCTCCTTATAAGGGCAAAATACATTGACAGAGGCAGAGCGAGGGGGCTGTACCAGACAGGTAGGGGGACAGTGGCTCGAACAGGAGGAGAGAGTAGGAAATAGTGAACAAGGAGGAGGAGGGATGAAGATGGCCGAGCAGAGAGGGTGGTGGGGACTGTATGATAAGAAGTGAAGCTTTCCGGCTTTTGAAAGCACATATCAATATTTTTCAACTGAGGAGGCCAGTTGCTCATAATTTGTGGCAGTTTGTGCCAATCAATTTTCAGTCTCATGCAGAGGATATTTTAATATCTAGTTTTTCTCCCTGAATCTTATTTCATCGCTGGGTCGAAAAACCCACAATAAAATATCCATAATCATGATATTTCAATTTTAAGATATTAAGTTGTTCGGCTAAGCACTTGTTAAATGAAGCATTTATAGAATGTAAGACATTAGTGAGCGGGTGCTTCAGTCATGTTTGTCATTACAGTAGTCTGGCCTGAACATTACTTTGAAACACTCATATTGGGCACAGTAGGCTTTGGCTCCAGAACTTCCATTCTACATTTTTAGCATTTTCTTCATTGCTTGTAATATATTTTTGAAGTGCAAAAAAGTTTCCTCTCAGAAGAAGATATTTATTATCCCCAAAGGGCATGTCAGCATGTCACAGAATATGAAACAGAAAAATTTATTAGCTTGTGGCTGCAGCGCTGAGGAACTCTCAGCATCCGTACTGATGCTACAGGCTGTGGCATCATTTAATCATCAACAACCTTTCTGGCCTAATTATCATCATATTCACATAAATACATTCCGGCATGCTTGTGTGGAGTCTGAATACATGTCAATTTACAATAAATTCAGCTTAAGTGCTGCTATACTCACAGCCGGTAAAATATCAATCAGTTATGCAAAATGTAATCAAAGAAAAGGCATCATATGTACTGAAATTAGAAATGGAGAACAATTCCTCATCAACACCCAGTTTCTAATTGACTGTAGAGATTAAAGGAATTTTGCACTTACATTAGAGTTGGGGGACTTGTGAAAGACTTTTAAAAAATGGTCAAAATCAATGTACCTCCTTGTATGTGCCAAGATCCAAAAACATTTGACACTGGACTTTCCATAATGCAACTGCATAGTATCTTTCATTTGATCCCTCCCTGACTGGTAAATGCCTGTGTCTCCCAAACTCCTCATCCCCAGTTCGTATTGCAGGCTTTCCATCTCCAGTTCAGATGACAGGCAGATGACATTAGGGTTATTTCACCCAAAGTGCCTCCAAGTGCACAGAGGACACTACTGTATACAACTGTTTTCACTGGAGGCTGAGTAGTACTCCCCATGATGAGTAAATGATCTAAATGTGTAAAATCAGTGGAGTGCTCCTTTAGTCTCACCATAAAAAAAGTAGCAGACATTGTCAGTAGTGAGAAAAAGGAGTTGGTTTGAGCTGAGAAACGAAAAATAAGGCATAATCAATTGGTTCACAATATTAGGAACTCCTCCTGCCAGATTTACGTAGAGTACTCCATCGATTCAACGTTGCGCTCCTTTGACACTGTCAGACTCACGATGGACAAGTTTTTTTTTAAACAAAGGATCAAACTCGATGCAGAAGAACCAGAGATACTGTCTTCTTTTTAATTCCACATATTCTTCTTCCTTGTCAAAACCTGCCGCCTACCTTACTCACAATGCAGCTCTGCCGCTGGCAATTCAGTCGGAGGTACAGGTGTGTTATGCTAGTGGTAGCTGATGTAGCCTTGCTAGCAGAGATGAGGAGCAGACTACAGAGGTCTGGAAAGCTCAGTCCTGTCTAACTCCACACTCGCAGATATTTTTCATTTTCTAACTTCTTCAGACCCAACCGACGCTGACTCAAGTGACATCACTTGAAACATTTATCAGATTACTCTGTAGCCGCAAATCCTTCATACAACATATGGGGTCGTACTGCCCAAAACCTGCAAACAGACTTCAATTTGCTGTGTGTGTGTGTGTGTGTGTGTGTGTGTGTGTGTGTGTGTGACAGGAATCAGATAAAATTGAGTTTTTCCGCATTCAAGCCTCTGTGTTTGTGAGTGTATGTGTATGCGCGTGTGTGTGTGTGTGTGTGTGTGTGTGTGTGTTCGTGCGCACTGGTTCTGTTGGTTCAGCTGCAGCATTTCTCAGCGTCACACCTCCTGTGTAGCAGGATTCCTGGTTTGCCTGTGAGGACCGGGCAGGTGCTAATTGGGCCTGAGGCTTCTGAATGGAGACGCCTGCCATGAATGGAGGCGAAAGTATTCCATGTGTGTTTGTTCGGCGTGTGAACATTACATCGGTGTCACCATTGCCACAGACTGCGTAAACAAAAACCTCCTCTCTGTGTACTGGTATCTGTCGCAGCTAAGTTAAATAGACCCCTCATTTTGTTGCAGATGGAGGGGATGACACCCCGTTGGGAATGATGTGGGAAGAGAGATGCAAATCCATTTAGTCGCAGGTCCCTGAATGGAGTAAAAGGGAGACGCAAAAAGGGAAGAGAAGGGAAAAAAACCAACATAACACCCGGCTGCTAAGTGTGTCAGCATCTGCAAAAGGAGGCGGACAGGGAGTTGTTTAATGGCATAGAGTCTGTGTGTTTGTTTCAGCATTTTATCCAAATGAAACATCTGCTCTTGTTAATCTCTACCGACCTGTAGGCAGTAGTACATTTACTCTGAGTAATCTTCCCATGGGGCCAAAACTCAAACCCACCCTAAAGCCCACACGACTGAGTGGATCTAAGAGTTGAAGAAGAAAACAGATCAGATGAATAAATATGATCTTGATTCAGAGGGAGTTTGGAGATAAGCCTTTGCTCACCATTTCTCCCCTCAGAATATATATAACAGTGAACTTTCTCCTCCTATCTCTCCATCATGTCTCCCAGTCAGCATTCCCTTTGAGGGAATTAGGCAATGATAACTGTCGAGAGGGAGATGAGTCTTGATAGCTCTCCCTGGTGTGTTGGTTATGTAAAGAGAGTGTGATATAACCCAAGAGGAGAGATGGAGTCTATGGGATGAGGAAGTTGAAGGACGAAGTCACAGATTTCCGCTGGTGGAGATCTGCTGACAGGATGACTGCATACGTGCATACATACGAATGCAGCATGGCCCTTTAAGGTGAGAGCGGCAGGAGGCTTCAGTAAAAACCATATACTCATTTCACATTGCATTTATTCCATGTTTTTATTGAACCGGGACGTGGTAATGCAATTAGTCGCAACATACACCTCGGAGGTCATGAGATGATTAGAAGGATAGGAAAACAAACACATATCTGCCACATAAAATTATGTTTATATTGTGTTTTTCTGAGTTTTCTGTAATATTTGCCTTTTGCAGTTAAGTTTTATATTACAGCCCAAAAATTACAGTCGATTTTACAGTATATCAATCAAATACTTACTGAGTACCTAGGCAATGCCGGGACAAAACTGTCAAGACAAAGTGGTCAAAGAATGAAAGGGCAACAACTTTAGGTTTCAGAGGGATTTAGATATAAATTAGGTTTAGGAATTGGAAACGTGCGGATAGAACAGGCGTTACCCCCTTATTCACTGAACTTCTTCCCCTGTGCCTATCAGGACACCCAGCAAATACTCACACTGAAATTTGTGGGCAAAGCATCAGCCTTCTTGCTTGTAAATTACTAGATATTTCTACATCTTCGGGCCCCTAAACGTATTCAAATAGAATCTTAATATTTAGTCGAAAAGGCCACTATGGATAAACATATGCAATCTGTGATGCGGGATCCCAAAGATTGTTTTGGGTGAAACTGGGCACAGCTGCGTCAAATAAGGCGTGTTTTACTTCACCTCCATGAGTGACTTACTCATGGTGACTGACTTTGAGGTTGACTTCTCAAAAGCCACTGGCTCAAAACAAAAGATGTGACGCACAGATGAATGAGGCATGGTGACCACCGTTACTGGGTAAAGGGATGGGGTTCACATGTTATCTGTGTGTGTGTGTGTGTGTGTGTGTGTGTGTGTGTGTGTGTGTGTGTGTGTGTGTCTGTATCAGGGCCAACAGGGGAAACTGCAGGGTTGGGGGGTGGGGTGTCCCAGAAATTGGCGATTGCCCCTCACCCTTCCCCCACATTGGGCATCCACATGGACAGTGACAGACAAGAAAAAAGAGGAGGAGCGAGGGAGCCAGCAAGAGAGAGAGAGAAAAAGCGAGAGGATGAAGGGATGCCAGCATGTCTTCCCCCTGGCAACCAGATGATCCTCACGGTTTGCCTGCTGCACCCTCTTTGTGCAACTCCATTTACACGCTATCAGTTGAAAACAGATCCTGGATTAATACAGCTTTAGGGTTGAGTGTGCATATCCCCTGTATAGTCTATAGGAAGAACAACTCCTCCTCCCTCTGTCTCTCTTACAATCACACAAAGACACACACTGTGCTCTACAACCTTCCATGTATCCATATGTGTCTAGACTAGAGTTTCCTAGTAGCCCTTAGTTGTCCAGACCTCCCCTCTCCCCCTGAGGCTGAGCTGATTAACAGTAATAGGGAACAACAATGCATGATAATGTGAATTATAATGGACCAGTTGGGGCTCCTTTTGGCCCCGGGCTCAATATGAGGCCAGTGGTACGGCGATGCTGTACTCTGGCCCTAAAGTAACAGGCCAGACAAAGACAAAAGCATGCCAGACTGTAGGTTAATGTAAGTGGAAAGGACATAGAAGGCCTCGAGGGGATGTGTATACATCCTCAACATAGTGCACACACACAAAGATGAGGAAATCAGTTTATTTTGAACAGTAAATATGCTCGTGCCGGCCAGTGTACACACATTAATGCAATGAGGTCATCCTTTAGCTCCAGCCTTCGTATTGTTATACTTAAAAAAAATGAATGGCACTCAACCTAAAAACACAGCATTTTTCTGGTTCCTGAAGAGCTGATATTTTAGAGATTATGTGGTTTTTACTCTACAGCAGCCAAGTATGGTCAGAGTGTTTTGTTTCTGCAGCAGCCGCAGCCGTCACTGGCCTCCTCTCTCCTCCTGCTTCTCCCTCGTTTCCTTTCGATGGCCAGCTGTTGTTCTTCCATCCCTTTCTCTGGCCAGTGCCCTGGGGCAGCTACTACTAGATGTTGGGCAGTGGAAAGCCGGGTGAGGGTAGTGAGCTTTGGGAGGCATTTAGACACCAAAAATGACAGTACAGTGAATTGTCTAAGAGAACACACACACACACACACACTGACTCTGAGATTGAAAGTCTTATCCATCTCTGTCTTTGGTCCAAACACACACACAAACACACAAAGTAAAATAGACAGAGACAGAATTTGTACACTTTCACCTCATCTATCACTCAACAATTTGGACTCAGTCGCACATGCAGCGTGTGATGTCTGATTATAATGAGCTATAAGAGATGGAGCTGAGAGCGAACATACATTAATGAGACTCATCCACTGATATTTCTCTCACTCTCGCCAGCTCTTCACCCTCTATTTTCTTGCTCTTATTCTCTTTGCTCTGTTCATTTCTCTGAGTATTTCCATCATTCTCTCACTGAGAGATAACTACTGTCAGGGCTGTGGGTTGAAGATGAAAACAAGCAGGACTCAAGGTCCATATTAAGGATTGTTAGTGTTTTTTGAAGTGTGTGGACTGGATTGAGAAAACACATGGTGATTCATCCACATAAGTCTCTGAACTTCACTGAGGCTACTGGTTAAATTCTAGGCTAATTCTTACTACAGTGAGAATTATAACTGCTAAATTGTCTTACAAAACCTTACAAAAAAAGGTATACCCAGTTGCTTTGTGGTAAAGATAGGAACATTGCTATGGTGGATGGCCACTCTTCATCACAGAGGCTCTACACCCTGGCCAAAACTTATGGGATTTTCTCCCCTCTGGCTCTTCAGCGCTCACTGCTGAAGAGCAGTGAGCGCCAAAACAAGCAGACGCAAGAACCGTTTCTTCCCACAGGACATCACACTCATAAACAGTAAACCCCCATGTGACTGTCTGCCTGCAGTGTCTGTACAATACCCAGCAATTACTGTGAAATTACTTTTGTTATAGCTGTGTGTGTATTGGTTATTTTATTATGTGCTGTGCATAGTATTCCTCTAGTTTTTAAATATTATACCACCATTACTCATAATGTAGCTTGAGTATACAGTAAATCACATAGACTCTACATACAGCAATGTCCATATTTAATTTACAGGACCACTCTAAATTCATACACTATTCAGGTGTTCTTTGCACTGCTGTTGCACTTCTTTTACATACAGTAAACGACAAGTCCTACAACATTGTATGTAAACCTGTAAAATACCCATCATGCACCTCATTTGGTCTGCTGTTTGTTCATCTCCATTACTCTAACCTATTGTCTATTTTACCTGTTTGATTTCAGTTTCATTTTATACCTATTCATATATCTTCAAGCTTTTGCAATTTTTTCTTTCTGCACTATACGTTGGGAACAACTGAAATCCAGACGAACATTCTTGTATGTGTGTGCAATATTGTTTTGATGGATCACACAGTGGGGAGTTGGGTCATCTGGATCTTTACTATTACCATTTAACCAGCAGACTGTGAGACTGCCATTCCTGACAAATATCTCTGGCTCCATCTGATGGAGATTATAGGGCATTGCATCCTCTCTGGCTAAAGGCACAGATATTGTTAGGCTCTTGATTATTACATCACCAAACAAAGATGCTTAAATAAAATCGCAGCAGTGAACCACATATTTCTAAATCGCTGAGCTAGCATTTATTTCCAGATAAATAGGGAATTAAATATCATTTAAAATGAAATAATTTCCATAGAATAAAATCACTTTTACTAAAACTGTTGTGCCACTCTCTTCAGACCTTTTCAGTCAGAAGATTTTTTGACTGTCTATCCATATTTAAAATGCTCAGAGACAGTGCTGGAACATCCTGATCGGTATCCTTGGGTATCAACATTAATATTTTAATTTTACAAAACCGCTCCAGCATGTTCCATCAATTAAAATCAATACTTCTGACAGTCCTACCAAATTCATTCATTGTGTACATGAAGGAATTTTACTACAAAAAAAAAAAAAAAAAAAAAAATTGTTTTGTGTATTCATTATGGCTGGTTGTGTTTACAAATATGTGCCTCCACCACCACAACAGTGTCCCGCATAATGGGGTACCACATTTTTAACCGAACTGGTTAAAAAATACAAAACAGGGACAGCAGAAGCATCTGTTCAGCAGGTTGAAATGCAGTCAGTCTATACTGACTGTGCACTGTCCTGAGGAGCCAAACCTGTTAATGCATCTTGTCTAATGACTTGTTTGGTTGTGGTCATTATGTCAACTTTGTCCTGTCAAGCTTCCAAAAACAAGAATTAGAAAAATTAGATTTCAGTTAAAAAAAAAAAAAAAAAAAAAAAAATCCCATTATAAGCAACATACAGTATGTAAAGCATATGTAAACATTACTAAAAAAAAAAAAAACACTTTCGGACAATTGAAAAGATCTACAACAACTATGTAAATGTCCATGTTTATTACAAAATTTAAATATGAAGCCTTGTTTAATGTGTCAGAGAAAATAAGTCTTTTTGAGAAAAAGAAAAGAACTTCATGTGAAGAAATACAATAAAATTGTAATCTACATACAAAAAAAAAAAAAAAAAACACAAATGGCACAATGTCAAACAATCATGACCATTAATAAGAATATTGTCTTGTTTTGCTGGTGAAAACAAAAAGCTGAAAAAGATCTTCTTTGACTTCTGTAGCTTGTAGTCTCTGTGTTGTGTCACAGAATATCAGGAAAAAAATATCCCAAAAAGTTTAGGGGAGGAAAAAAAAAAAAAAAAAAATCAATATCTGTATTTTGTAGAATAATCCTTAGGAGACACCACAAGACCTCGACCTTTTCTTGCTCCTCGGTACACTGTTTCAATAATGTCTATCATCTCCTGCTTATCCTCCATTGTCCAGTTGATCTTGTTGTTATTACCAGTGCCCAAATCAATCATGATGTGTTTGTTCCTGAGGATAACCAGTAATAATATGAGAAGGTTAATAACAGTAACTATCTAATGTAAATACTAATCACTTTAATCATTTATGGACTGTTACTGTGCAGACTAGACGCTGAGTGTCTTACCTGAAAAAGAACATGACGGTGCAGGGGTCGTACAACTCGTACATCTTGTTGAAGTCAGGCACTTCTGTGATGTCCACCAGGTAAATAACAGCAAAATTCTTTACCTGTCAGAAGATAGGTAGACAGGTACAATATTAAAATGGTAAACTTTATAAACAGCAAAGTACATTCAACAGAACAGGCACAACCTAACAACTAGGAAAGGTCTGCTGCTGGATTAAACAAAAGGAATAACTTTGACTGTGGATTACAGTACCTGGTTTGTCAGTTCATTCATTACAGGACACTTTAACTGGTAACTTGACAATCAACATTTAAAAAAGTTACATATTTGACTTTAACTGGTGCTGAGATATTGCTCATGGAAGCAAACCTCCTCATCTTTTCTCACCTTTCCAGTGTAGTTGTTTTTTACTGCCAGGCAGTATGCTTACACAGGAACATAAGTTATATCTTATAGAAAGTATTGCAGTAAGTAAGCTTTTTAACAGCCTTAATATCTTTGGGCAGCAGGTCCTGAAATCAGTCTACAAATTGCTGACTGAAAGCAATACACCCCAACATAACTTACTGTAATGGGAATCTTAGTTGTAAAATCAGCAGTAAACTGCCAAGAGCAGCGGTGAACACAGTGATGAAAACAGTGACAAATCTTCACATCCCTTTAGCAGCAAATATAGAATGTGCACTAGAGAAAATAAACAGCGTCCCAGGAAAGGGCCGTCGCATGATTTTCTGTAACGTGCAAAGTCCATATTGTAACATCAAACCATGAACTGTGACGCTCCTGCTGGTTCTAAAGGCAGCACAGTTTGTAGGAATTTTACAGGCAGGCATTTCTTAACGTTTGTTAATACTGCAATAGTGGATCTGAGTGTCATCAAAATTAGCTATAAGTGTAGAATCAACTATCACAAAAAAAAAGAAACTACCCATCTAGTGTTTAACATTTAACACAACAGATGACCATTAGTCACTGTGGCAACATTTACCGCAGCTAGCAAAGGACAATCGAGGATATTAATAACTTATAACTCCAAGTGGAGTATTAATAGTGCAGGTATATGTAATGTACAAACAGTCTAAAAGAAGTACTGCGTTGTCAGCATCTTTTTGAACATGAAGTAACTTCTGTGATTACTACAACTTGTGATCACAATATTCATTATTCTCCGTCCCTGCTGACATGCAACAAGAGTGTAAGTTGTTGGTTGGAGGAGTGAAATTTGCGGTCGTAACCTCTGCTGACCTATTTTATAGTGAACCTGTGTAATGTGTTAATACAGCCGAACACGTTTCATTGAGATATAAGGAAAGGGTCTGACTTGGCTGGCTGCTGTTCATGTCTGACTTCATGTTACCCCCCCTGCAGAAACGTAAACACAATTCTCTTTCGACGTACAGTCATTGTGCCTGTGTCACAGCAGACCAGCAGGTGACGCTACTGAGCGTCATTTGAGCAGCGCACGAGCTAATGCTCATGTCCCAACACACACCGTTTACGTGATAGACAGCGTTCAAACCTTTTCAGCGATGCTGTAGAGGACTTCGTCCATTTTCATGCAGGTTGGGTCCCAGTCGTGTCCGAAGCGGATCACGAGGACCCGGTCCTCTTCAGACAGGATGGCTTGGTCGACCTGCCAGCCATTATGGAGATGCGGTAGCATATACGACATCTTGATCCTAAGCTGTCGTTCACCAGGCTGAAAACCAACACATTCGACCTCAGCTTAACATACGTCGATAGGCAGTGAGAGTAACGTTTCGATAACACCCGCCGAAATCAGGATTTCCGCTCGTAGTGTGAGCAGGGATGTGCAGTTAGGCTGTTGATACTAGCGAGCTAGCGAGGTTGAATTGGCGTTAGCTAGCCAAGGAAAAGACTGGCAGGGCAAAGAACGAAACCTAGATGGGAGTTAACAAAAAAATTCACGCAGAAACTCACAGCTTACCTCGAGATACAAAGGAATGCGTGCTACACGGCGAAGTAAATGCCCCGCGTAGTAAAAACGTAGCCTGTTAACCGGCGAAACCCCGGTAGCTGCTGTTGGGTATCCTTTTTGTCAATGGTACGTTGCCGTACGCACGCCGTCACCAGCGAGCAACAGTGTCGCTGCGACGTGTTTACGTCACATGTACCTATACGTTTTTGTTTTTTGTTTTGATTGAAACATGTTGAAATAGAAAATGACATTAGAGACAAACCATTTAAGTAAGGAGATACTTCAAAATCCTAATCAGTCAGAATTCAGTCAGATTAATAAGATTAAATAAGAAAATACGACATTCCACACTAAATTAATTTTATGATTTTTTAACTAATGGAAAGAAACAAAACTTCAGTTCAGTATAATTTGACCTGTTTATTCCCTCAATATACATTATTTAAGGAGCTGAGAACAACCTGAGATTCCCAAGAAGAAATCCAGAAACCTCTTTGAAACAATCAAATTATACCTCATAAAACCAAGGCCATCTTTATATAAGATTGGTATGAAGATTGTTTTGTTTGTTTTCGATTTATGTAAGGTGATTTTTTCAAGTTTTTAACAAAATGGCCATAAACACCTATTACTTAAATTAGTCTAATGAAGAGAACTCAGCTCATCTCAACTATTTTCTCTAGTCTTCCTTCAAATTATGTCTTCTGGAGACAAGCTTACCCATTTGCTATTAGGAAGAAATACCTTCTGTGACTCTCATACATTTGTGTTACCACATATTGTCAAAGAAATACTGAGCTATTATCTCTGCAACACCTCAAGTAAGTTGAAAGATGACATTTCCTCAGACTGTTCACTTTGCAACAAACAGAAAGAACAATCGATCCACTAGATCCATGTCCCTGCATGCCCACTTCTGCGGAGACATATCTTATCTTCACTGCCTTCTCTTGGCTGATAGAACTTCAGGAATCAGCTGTCTTGTTTTTGCATTCTTTTTTATTTTTTCTGAGACTGGGGGGTGACTTATTTTAATTAGTATAAAGATATATCGAAGTATTTAGAATAGTTCTTATGATGGAAAGAGACATAAAGACAAAACATTTATTTTTGTGCAATTCATTACAGTACAAACACAAAGTACAATGAACAAAGATCTAAAGGTTATAGGAAAACTTTCCAGTCTATGACATAGCAGCATATTATGGCACTCTTTAGAGAGTATGAATCATCATTAGATATGTCTTAACCTATCCTTAATTCCACCACTTAACTACACAATCACATTACCGTGGTGCTGAATGGCCAAATGATTAACAAAGTCTGACTATTTCATGTTAGACTATTTGGCCTAAGAAACATGATTGTTTAACAAACAATAGTAATAGCCAATTTTTGCAATAAAATTAAGATCTAACTACCATCAACACTGTAATCATCCCTTAAAGCTGATATTGGCATTTTTTTATACTGTATGGCTGTTTTTCACATTCACAACATCAGCCTTCAGCCTTCTAATCAAGTCTTTCAGCAGGTATCAACCTAAATCTCTGCTGAAAAGACACTCTTCCACCATGTTGGTTGCACAGTCCTCTGCTATAAAACCACACCCTGTTCAGCAAAACAGCTCAGTTCAGATCCTGTGTTGCATGAACCCTCTTTAGGCCAGCAGGTGGCATAAGGAGGAACATTCACATATTTTCTGGAGACAAAATGACTCCACCAGTGGTTCTTTGAAGATCCCACGACATCTAGAGACACATATCCAAAGCCCCTCGCCATTCCGTGAGGCAATATGAAAAATCCTGCACACAATAATGTCTCGCAAACCCTGAGGAACGCTGATGCTTGGCTGGAACAGACAGTGCTGGGATCAGTTTAGGGCAGGCAGTGGACCACAGTGATGTACAGTGGATTGAAACTGTACTCTTGCAGCTCCTACTCGGCAGGATGCTCCGGACACGAGCGATTCACCTCAAACCACTCATCTATACAGCTGAAAGAGGAAGAGGAGGATAACAGAGACGTTTGTCTCTTGTGATCGAAGGTAGACAAAAACTGAGCTACATTCAGGTGTCACAGTAAAATTTTTCTTTATTTTTTTAGATACATTATCTAAAGATGGTCGTAACTTTATATTTACTGTACAGACATAGGATTGGTATCAGTCTTCTCATTTTACTGGGCAAGAAAGCAAATAAGTGCCCCTCCCTAAATGTCAGACTA
The DNA here is from genome assembly GCF_016859285.1 of Xiphias gladius. Classification (NCBI taxonomy): domain Eukaryota; kingdom Metazoa; phylum Chordata; class Actinopteri; order Istiophoriformes; family Xiphiidae; genus Xiphias; species Xiphias gladius. The sequence goes on along the minus strand of NC_053423.1, from coordinate 7,715,784 downwards.
TTCCTTTAATAAATTAACAGTAAGTGAGGCAGTATGCAAGAGTTTTTCACTTTTACTGAAGTTGAGACAGCTGTCACACATTATGTAGAGATATTTTTTCAGTTATCATAATTATTAAGTTTATAATTGACAATAAACACCTTTAAACCCTTCTTCTTCAACCACCAGTATCCCAAGAAACCATTTTTTTTCATTACTGTCGATGATGACTGTCACCTGTTTTGATTTGAAATTTATTCACATTTTTGCGATCTCTGCAAAAAGATTGGAGATGTTTTGCATTAACATCTATTTAGCCTTTGCAGGTGCAGATGGGAGACAAAACAGGTCAGCGCTTTGGGCAAAATTTCAAATAAACTCCTGTACATTCCATTTTAGCGTCCCTGGCTCTTTTAATGTTTTGTAAAATCTGTATCAAAGGAATAGTTTTACATTTTTGGAAATACGCTTATTTTTTTCTTGCAGAGAGTTTGATGAGAAGAAGGATTCTCTTCCTCTAGAAGTTGCAGTTGTTTCACACCTGGTGTATATTATGCATTGGTTCAACTATTTCCAACTAAAATCGGCATATTCATGTTTTTTTGTGTGACTGTGCGTGTTAGTTACCCTTTATGGTAGATACAGAGGCACGGCAGTCGGGCAATGGTGTCTCCCTGCTCCAGCTCTTCTAAACAGATGGCACATTCCCCAGAGTCTCTGGACAGGATGTCCTCTGAGAAAGACAATACAGAGACAAACTGAGCAAAGAGCTGCCTCACAAACCAAACCTTGTATCAGATGTTCAGTTCAGGCACTGAATCCTGCATAACCATCTGTTTAACCTTTGGTACCAGAATACCAGTTCTCATCTGTGGCCAGATGAGAACTGGTATTCCTCTACAGTGTTCAAAGTGGGGATATATGCAGTTTGCAGCGGGAATAGGTTGTTTTTTTGTGAAACGCAGTTTCTCTTTTTATTTTTTTTTTTACAAAAACTCAATGGTGCATAAGAAAACAGGAACAGGAAACTGAATCTCTGATCAGATGATACTGAAAACAGGTAACAATGCAGTTGTCTTTTCTGTGTCATGTGTTACTCTGCATGTTCAGCTGTGACAGGCCCTCCTGAGGCAAAGGAGTAAGTAGGACCTTTTGGGCCTTTCATGCACACATATTAAATCCTGTAGGAGAGGAAAGACGCACTTATTCAAATGTACTTTTAAAATATTTGCACGAGTTAGGTGAAGGAAGAAACGATGGTTGAATAGCTTTTACACATCTGTTCGCCTGTGATAAGCCAAGACACATGAGCTGCATACTGAATATATATCTAAATATCAGTAGCATGCATGTTGCTGTGGGAATGCACAAGCAGAAAGCTGTGTGTGTGTGCAGGTCTGTGCACATGCATCAACACTTAAAAATGAAGAGCAATCTACTCTTGTTTGTACACATGCAACACTGTCAAGGCTGGGAAGCCTCTACATGCAGAAAGTGTGTGTAGTGACACAAGATATGTTTGCCTTTCCAGTTTGCTCACATGTAGACGGGTGTGCACTACGCAGGTGCTCACACGGAGTTACTCTGCACGCTTAAGAGCGGCTGCATAGATGTGCAGCTGCATCACATAGTTTCACTTGCTTTGATCTTTTCACGCTGCACTGTATAACATCCTAGTGCAGGAGCATTTCTGTGGATATTGAGCTCTTAAAAAAACTTTTTTGGTCTATCTAAGGACCATTTATTACAAGACTTTAAATATGAATTCATGATCATCCTCATTATCAAGTTGTAGAAACAATAAGGCATAAAATTTTGATTTAGGATGGGAAGACAGAGTGGCTGAACATAAATAGGTATATTTTGGTACTGCATATAAGTACAATTTTGACGTACTTGTACTTGATTACTTCCATTCTGTGGTACCTTATACCTCTACTCTATGACATTTATTTGACAGCTAGAGTCAGTAGTTACCTTGCAGATTAAGATTTTACATTAAAAAAACCTGTGATGATCCTATAAAGTAATGCACTGGAGGTAATATTCAGGTAATAATAATATAATATTTATTCATGGGAGTTGGGACCCTCCAAGGAGTCCTAAGATAAATATGAGGGGTCATAGGATGTTTACACAGATAATGAAGAAAATAAAGCAAATATCTGTTACACAACATTATGTTCATTTTTCTGCCCTTTTTCACATTTTTATTTCACAGTTTACCGTAAAATACTGTACCTCTTACCTCTTCAGGCCTTTGAAAATCCTTCAAATGAAACAATCTAGGAAGGAAAAATCGCTTTTTGACGTTAAACCACTAGGGATCAGCAAAAATAAGATTTTCAGGGGGCATCAAGATACTCTTTGAGTTACATTTTGAATGCAGGAATCCTACTTATAATGGAGTAACTTCACGTTGTGGCATTGCTACTTTAACTTTAGTAATGAATTCAAACATCTCTTCCACCAGTGGTAAAAGTAGCCTGGTTGTAGCCCTCTGAAGCACCTTCATTAACTGCTGTCATTGTTCAGTTTCACATGTTGTTTTGTGTGTCTATTTTAAGCAAAAACTGACACGTAAAACTGAGGAATGACGGATATAATAGGTTGCTGTGGCTAAAAACCAATACCATATACTACAACTTTCAGAATCCCCCACGCCCTCTTGCACTTTCAGCCCTGATTTCTTACTGTTGTAGGTGAGGCGCGTTTTGCTGAAACACATGAGCAGGTGCTTCTCTATTTCATCCGACGCCATAAACTTGGAGCAGACAGGGCAGTGGAAGCCTGGGAGGAAAACACAAAGACAACATGAGGACGCAGATGTGCCAGTGCCTCTCTAGTAACCTTTTATTGCTATGTACCGAAGAGAGGGCATGGAACTGTCTGCATGAGCTCGATCTTAAACGATCCTACATGACCTGCAGGCTATGCCAGCTCCCTGTCAGCTATACACAATCTGTAACAATTTACTTACCTTAATCTACAATCTTTAGGTGTCACTGCTCATTACAAACTAACTGTAAACACATTATCAGGCTGAGGCGCCTTAATATTTATTGCACTGTATGTGTGAATTTATTTATTTATTAAAATAGGTTTATTCAATCATAATTTGACCCACGTATACATAGTCTCCCGCCCCTTTGCATCTTCTCAGCTGCACAAAGATTAATAGGCCTGTAGCTACTTTACCTGAGATAAGCTAACCTCCTGTTTAGCATTATAACACCGCGGCCCTGAAAAGGACAACAAATGCAGGCAGTCATTATCTCTGTGTTGGCTGTGAACCTGGTGTTTGTGTCATATGTTTGTAGGGGGGAGGTGAGGAAATGGAATAAGCCTGTGGACATAATATCACGCCGGCAGAGTCAAAATCACATGGGCCTAATGAACAAAGGTTATTGATGAGGTTACTAATGATAAAGATCATCAAGGAAAATTACCTGTGCAGGTAATCAAAGGGAGGGCAGACTAAAATTCAGCTGGTTTTTTATTGACCATGTTATTATAGATGAAGAAACCGGGAGTGAGCTCCGACAGCAATATGAGGATTCAGCAAAACATTCTAAAATGTTCGATCGTTTGATTAGCAGCACTTGTTTTTCAGTAACATGGATGTTCGAGGGGTGTTACGGTCCTGTTATGTTAGTTTGAGCCCTGTTTTGTTGTGGTCTGGTCTGGAGACAACCCACCAGTTGTGAAACAGCTAGACTTGTGGATTCAGGAAGTTTGTGTGCATATGTGTGTGTGTGTGTGTGTGTGTGTGTGTGTGTGTGTGTGCGTGCGTGCGTGCGTGCGTGCGCGCGCGTCAGGCAATGTGTAACCAGCAGGAAGCTCTTATCTGCTGACCTACATAATACACTCTTCCCCCTCAGCTAGATTGAAAAACAGGCCAGTTTTGCTAGACAGAGAAGAAGAAGAGGAAATACTCCTACAAACAACGGTTCAGTACAGTAGAGACACCTGTGGCTACAATAAAAGTGCAGAAGTGCTTAACAAAAGGGCTCGGTCATCAGACAGCTATTACCATATGCAAGGTATCACATGTCAAATGGAAAAATACTAAGCAGCACTAACAACTGCTATGGACACAATTCAGGCCTATGGTATCTTGTAGGAGTGCCTTAAACATATGGTGGCAAACATGAAGTAACATGTTGACTCTACAGTCATGCCCTGTGCCACGTGCAGTGTAAAGATCCTGAAATATTACAGCTGTGCCACAGGAGATTAAAAAATGGACGTGGAATGAGATAAGGACCATATGTCTGTATTAAGAACAATGAACACGATGGACATAATTAAAGAGAAGGAATAAAGTACGTCTCTATTCACTAGTCTTACACAGGCAATGTGTACTTCAGGAACAGTAAAGACAAGAGGAGATTTTATCATTTCATGAAGGTATTGAGCAATGACTTATTACTGGTATGAATGTGACTGATGTTTTCTGGGTTTATTATTCTGAATTTGTAGCAAAGCAAGCGTTGCAGTCTTACCTCCCAGCATGTGAGGGGACAGGTGAGCCGGTAACGACCCTATAAGCAGCCTGTGGCCCTCAGGAGGCAGCTGGCCCTCATCGTCACCATCCGTGCCGTCGAGACTCTGATTGTTCGCGTGCGACCCTGACCTGCCGCCGGCCGGTATACTGAGCCCAGAGCTGGTTGGCCCTCCACCCGTGTACCGGATCCGGGGGCCTTCGGGTCCATTAGTGTACCTGAACCCCGCGATCCTTTCTCCGCCGCTGGGGTTTCCAGATGGGAGATCGGAGCTAGAATAAGCCCGAGTTCTGCCATCAAAAACCGGGCTGCTCTGTTTGGCCCCCATGGCCGTCTCAGGCTTACCTCCTCAAGGTTCTGGCTGCGCTTTAAAGTTTTGAGCCCCGGCACATGGTAACATTGAGTCCTGAAGGGCTGGCACCAACAAAGGAAATCAAACCTAACACACGAAATAGAATAACGGCGAGGTGAGCCAACATCTCAAAGTTTCACGGTGCAACCTGTGCGTAAAGTGCGCACTTGCTGACGCATAATTTAATTTCCAAATGTTTTTTTTTTCTTTTCTTGGCAGAGCCCTTCCCTTTTTTTCAACAACGGAAAAATTAAAAAAAAAAAAAAAAAAGAAAGTCTCTTCGGTTAATCGTCCTCAGTTCCTCCGCTTCAGACGCGCACTTAAGCGCAAGTGTTGACCCACAGCTCGTCTGGTTCAAGTTTGTTTTTGTGCTCAACTGTGGTCGTCTGCAAAGAAAAATAAAAGCAGGGATTGCCCTCTTCCCTCTGTGAGGCAGCTCCGTCAAACTCCAAGTCGAACGTCAAAAGTCCACCAGAATAAGATCAATTCGCCTTCAAAGTAAAAGGATTCAATCGTGCAAAAAGCAAAATGACCGTGAAAAGGTACTGTAATATGAAATAAAACTTTAAGTCTATAAAAGAAATGCTAGGTCATATTTGGTACCCTTTACTGAGAAAGCCTTTATGTCTTTTCTTTGGCTCTTTTCCTTCTATCACATCTACCACACTGCATTTGCAGGATCATTCTGTAGACACAGATATACAGTATGCAGCACTTCCCATTTTGTTTAATTGTTTTTGTATAAAAAAATCTGTGCAACTGTATATAAAGCCCTTTGGGCTGCATTGAATATATACAAGTAAAGTTCATTATCTTGTTACCACCTATATATTAGTCTGTCATAATACTGTTACCTTAGAATCAAATTCTGCCGTTTCACACTGTTGCATCAACTTAATGGCGCACAGGTCTAAGGTAATCAATTGTTAGCAATCAGTGCTAATTTCTAATGAAAAAGTGCCTTAGAAGCCTATTAGTTAATGTCATGACCAAAATCAATATTGGTTGACCCCAAACAAGGCAAAAATCTGAGAGATGTCTGATTTTTATCACAAAAAACATATAAAAATAAATTTAAAGCTTCAGTTCGCTAATTCTATGAAAAGCTTTGTGGTTGTAGACTCTCCGGTAATTCACAAGAACTTATACAACCAAACATGTAGATGTGATGTATAGGCAGTGGTGGAGGATGTATTCAGATCCTTTACATAAGTAAACGTAGTAATACTGTAGTATAAAATGCTCCTTTACAAGTAAATATCATTAAAGTATGTAATAAAGAGGACATGTACTTAAAGTATCAAATTGAAGGTGCTCATAATTAAGAAAAATGGCCCCTGTGAATGTTATAGTACTTAATAATTTAGTACTGATGCATTAATGTGTAAGTAGCCCTCCTGCATGGTATTCAACAGACAGCGTTAATGCTTTGACTTTGAAGGCCAAATCCTTGCTTCCTGTACTGGCCTTCTGAGGCTCCAGCTTGACGCAGCCTTGAGTGGGCGTGTAAGGTGTCGCGTGACGTCAATCCCAGTAACACCAGTGGGCTGTTGGCACAGCAGCAGGTCACCACTCCACTGTGTGATTATGAAAAGCCCTCCATGTTGAGCGCTTTGTTTTCCATTAACTCCAGGCCATCCAGAAAAAAAGAGAAAAAAAACCCAACTGTGGCACGCTCTGTTCACACGGTTTATTGAACAATTTCACACACATTGGGGGGCAAACAGAAGATACACTGTATGAGAAACATTCAAAGAGGCAACAAAAAGACAAAACATCTACAAGCCAAAGTAAATGGGCCAAATGTAAAGATAAATCTGATACAGTCTTGCATGTGGATCAAGTTGTTGAGGGCGAAGGGGGCCTGAAGCATTGCAGTGCACTTGGATGTGACACAGCCTACAACAACACACTCAGAGTAGAAGTAACAAGGTAGGCAGAGGGTGGCTAACAACAAATATTTTCTCTTCCCTCTGATATCACTCAGGGGTTTGGGTGTGCACTCGTTAAATTTATGGTCGGGAGAAACCTTGAGAGAGGCGGATAGATTCAAAACAACACACACTAAAGAGATCTGGGCTAAATTTAGGAGAGTATCTCATCAGACTGTGCTGAGAAATGAGGGCAAACTGTGAACCACCAGCAACCAGAAAGACTACGGGATAGAAGAATTATAAGGGTGTCATGTGACAATGAGGCACCCAAACCAGGAAGGGTTTAAGCTGCAGCATGAACCTTTGTTGTGATGGTCATATGATAGTAACACTGATTAAAAACGTCCTCATACAGTGACTTTTAACTCTTGGAAACACTAAGAGACACAGCTCCACACTATGATCCATGCTACTGTAAAGCTGCACGCTTTGATTTCCACATGAGGAGCGAAGGTGTAAAATGCTTTTGACTGTAACCCATACAACTATTTTAACGGTTTGTTTAAAACAGGATACTCTGAGAGCTGCCCCACCTGAATCTACGTCACGACTATACATCCTCACTCCTCAGCTCCCTCCTTCTTTCCCTCCATGAAGCGGAAAGTTCTACCGCTCTTTGTTGCTAGACCTCCCTCCTTGCGTCACTCCAGTTGCCTCACGTATCCACAAACCGTCAGCTTTCACCCTTTCATCATTCATCTAGCTCTCGTGTATCCTCTGTGTCAACAGACAGGCAGAGAGTAGGTTATCTGTCACATTCATCTCCAGAGCAAAAGGGGAGTGTGTATCGCGGTTACATCTGACTGTATTTCTGCATAACAAAGCCAGCTGAGGCCGATGTAATATTGCTGTGCTTTGGAACTTTAACTAACCAAATGGTGAATGATTATGAGTCTTGCATTTTACATAGCTACAGCTCACGTAGCCCTAATGTGTTTGTGTGTGTGTGTGTGTGTGTGTGTGTGTGTGTGTGTGTGTGTGTGTGTGTGTGTGTGTGTGTGTGTGTTTAGTAAGGGGTCAACAAAGTGCAACAGAGCGCACTCTTTGGGAAGCAAAGCCACTGAGACATTCAAGAACATGGTGGTGCATTTTTAGCAAGATGACTGTAAGTATGCGTGTGCAACTGTGTGTGTGTGTGTGTGTGTGTGTGTGTGTGTGTGTGTGTGTGTGTGTGTGTGTGTGTGTGTGCGTGCGTGCGTGCGTGTGTGTGCGGGTGCGTGTGTGTGTTTGGATAACGAGTGTGTTGGTAAGTGTTTGGGCTGATGAGTTGAGGCTCAGGGCTCATAGGCAGCTCTGCCCCAGCTGTAGGCCTCTTCTTGGGGCTCATCACTGCTGGCTGACCCCCATCTGCTGTTGGTCGGGCCCTGGTTCCCCCTCCATGTCAGTGTGGTAATGCTCAAAACTGTCATCTTCTATGTCTGGAAGACCCAGCAGCTAACGGAGAGAGACGGAGAAGGTTGTGTTAGAGACAAAGGACATCCTTTCTTGTGCAAATGCAGTTTAATGGTGCCTTGCTTATCAGCAAACGTGCTACCGTACAAGGTAGAACATGACCAAAGACCTTAATAATTGGGTTAATCACTTTAGTTCAAAATACTGTACATCCACTACACATAGGAACAACAATTTCTTAAAATACCAATGATTAATTTTTAATTTACTCCTGAAAACACACTAAACACTTTAAAGCAATAGTCCGTCTTTTAAGGAAATATGCTGTTTTCCTTTCTTGCTGAGAGTTAGATGAGAACATTGACAGCGCTATAAAGCTACAGCACATCTACAGCTCACTAATTAACATGTTGTATCATCAACACATAAACTGAGGTTAACAAATGGCCTGTTGTGGTTCTATGTGGGGTAATGGGTCAGACTGTTTCTAGGCTGGGTGAAGTGGCTTCCTGGAGTCTTGCAGTCACTGTAAGGTTGCCGGACGAGCGGCTACAACCCCGGCAAGTTACTCTTCCTGTGATATAATGTGTTAGTCAGTGAGCTTCAGGTAGAAAGCTTTTGTAACCTTAGAACAGAGCCAAGCTAACCGTTTTAGCCCTGTCTCCGGTTAAGCTATGCTAACCCGCGTACAAACATGACAGTGGTATTGATCTTAACATTAGGCTAGAAAGAAAACCCGAGCAGTTCCCATAATGTCGAACTGTTCCTTTAATCTAAATCGGGGGGTTGGTAAATGTCTCTTCATTTAGAAAGTTGAAAAATAAACACCTTATCTAGTCTCCATGTATGTAATGGGTTTACCCAGATTTGGGGTAAATTATTGAAAATTCTGGGGTCTATCGCAATTTGGGGATTAACTAATTGATAAATGATTTTAATATATTACGGGGTTTTAACGGATTACGAGCATGGTCTCTGGGGCAAAAGCCCTTTACAGGTTACCACATAGCATGAAAGCTATCCCTGATTTTATCACTTTAATTAAAAAATAAAGGAACATTGTAAGATCTAAAATTAAGTGATAGTGTTCACGACATCAGGTTAATTTTAGGGGGGTTTTGCTATTTACAAACCTCGTAAATCATATCATTCAAAAATACATATTGTCAATTATATATTACAGGCTGCTCATTTATTCATTAAGTGGCACATAAAAATACAGGCATAAAAATTACATCATTATTAACAAGTAAATGGGATTTTAAGGTTAAAATATGAAGGGTTTCAGTTTCATGATGATAACCTACACCAAGCAGGAGTTAAGTGTGTGGAAATGATAACAAAGCTGAACTTCAACTCGAATACATTTAAGCATTTGTTATTTGTTGTTTGTTGACAGCCCAAAAAGCTTGTGGAAGAAGCCCTCAGGCGGCGTTAAATCAGCCCTTCTGATTGAGGTCTCTCGAAAATTAAACTCATGTCATGCCCAACAGACAACAGTATGCTACAAATTGATATCATGGTCTATATCCTGCTCCTGTTTTGTATCATGCTGTCTGAAAAGCAAGGCGACATTAAAACATCCGATTACAGAGTGCAGTTCGACATGATGTTTTGTCTTTACCAGAGAGAACAGAATGTATCAGGATTGTAATAGACCTAGACACAGCAAGCACAGGTCACTGTGCTGTTGATGACGCAGTGTGTGAAAAAAAAAACCGTGACTCCCAGAGCTACACTCCTTTGTGGCTCCTTACAGGCCTGAAGGACGTGAAGACCTTCTCCAGGACCTCCAGAAGAGTCTTCTTCCCACAGGAGGAGATGTAGTCCTGGGCCAGCTGTAGAAAGGGAAGGCAGTCCTCGCTCTCGCTCCACACATGCTATACACACAGAGAAACACACTAATTAACAACCATCAGTCCTCCTATTGCATCATTTCCCTGCAGTGATAAAAGAAACACTACATAAAATATGTTACGGGGGAATTTGAATGCAGGTTTAACTCTGTACCAGGTGGTGCAACACTGCCACACTTCCTCCACCCTTGTAGCCGCATGTGGGCTGTACAGTGACATACAACTTGCAGGAATTAATGAGTAAATGAGTAAAGCTGGGTCAGGGGCAACACAGAAGAGAAAAACTAGAACAAAGCAATCAAGCCAGATAAAGAGACATTTCTTCCAAGATATACAGCAGACAAAGGAGTGAAAATTACGCAAACAGTGGTGACCCTTTGAAATGATATACACAAAGCCCTGAATATTTACCAAGGAACATACATGTGTAAGGAACTAACTGGTTAATAAAAAAGTGCTAGGCACGCAATTCTTTGATAAATTTGAATCAAGTTCTACATAGCAGATATTGATAAATTACATAAGACAGACCAGTGTCAAATGATTAACTCCAATATGATTTAACCACTTTCTTCATGAATCATTCCTCACTAACCCTGACTCAGAAACTGAATAAACCCAGACTAAAAATACATAATTACATCCTTTTTACACACATACAGTAAAATATTAGTTAAGAGAAATGCTTCATTAGTTCATGATTACCTCACCATTACTCACAATTACTGTGTCCTGTCAAGAAAAACGGAGCACTACGCCAGCCAACAAGAAGCTACAGAGTTCGGGGACGGACCATTAGTTCACGAGCGAACTCTTCGGGAACTCTTTGTTCAGGACTTTGTGTGCATTATTTCAAAGTGTTCAACAACAAAACAACTGCTTCCTTTGACAAATTCATTAGAGAAACATCCGTACACACATGTGCCAGTGCCAGTACAAAGTCATTTTACTCTACTGATGCCAAGATGACTCTTTCTTACCTCAAGGCCTGTGTAGTCTGGGGGATGCGATCAGCTCGGAACCTGAGCTTAAACTCTGGCCTAAAGGCCAGGTCAGAAAAAGTTTTCGGCTAAGCACTTTACAGGAACAGTTAGATAAATACCACTGCTCGGGATAGGCCATTGGAGCAATTCCACTTCACTTAGTTTTAGTGGTGTTTAATTGGAGTTTAAAGGCCGTACTGTTAGGTTACGTATTAGGTTATGTCAGGTGTAGCGAAAGACCTGGAGTAAATAACTAGCAGGCATAAAAAAAAGCTGATGCTCTGACTATGTCAGCTGTAGTGAAAGTTTTGGTGACCCAGCATTTTGGTAAAATTAAGTTCAGAAGTATTTCCAGGTGAAAATGAAGGATTTTCAGTGACTTGTATTCCTAACATTATTAAGATATGTACACCTTAAATTTGGGATGAATTATTTGGTAAATTAAAGGATTAAAATATGTTAATGTATTTTTAATGGATTATATGCACAGTTTATGTGGTTTTGTAGGGGTAGAAAAAACCCACAAAATGCACAAAATAATATTAAATGCACCCGAACATTCTTTCCCTGAAAGGAGCTTAATTTTTAAACTCAGGTGCAGATTCATTGGGGAAAATTAATGGATATATTAATGGATTGTAATATATTAAGGTATTTATCATTAAGGTAATTTATTTTATGCATGGTTTAAGGGGTTTTAATGCATTAAAAACCCTTAAAATTCAGATCATGAAAACCAAACCTGAACTTTTAAAGTAACTGAAAGTGAATGCCCTTTAAAGTGTAAATTAAGCAACAGTTTTTGTGGTTTTTGTGCCATTTTAATGAGTTTTTACTGTAAGTTAGTTTTAAATCCATTATCTTATCTGTTAATTATTCCATTAAATTCATATTAAAATAACTTTCCACATTAGAAATGGCTAAATTCATGGAATTTAAGGTTTAGTTTCAGTTTGGAGTAAAAGTGTTCCTAGTGTGTTGCAGGCAGGGGTAATATTGTGCTCTCCAGCTCTGACTGTCCAGGGGTGGTTGCTCCAGTTTGACATTGATGGATGAATTCTCCCATGAGGGTGTGTCTCCGCTGCACAGGCTGACCCCACTTTTCAGCAAAGCTACTCAGATGAGCAGTGGGACATCTTCAAGGTCACATTGCAAGTCAAACTGTAATCGTGTTTCAGCTGCTAAACGCTTTACCACGTGACCCGGATAACTGAAAACTACTAAAACTTACCCCGGGGGGAAATTACTGAGCTGAACACAGTGATGTGCAGCTGTACTGTTATCACAGCGGGGGCTGATCTCACAGTGCCCTCTAGTGGACTGTCTGATGCTGGAGGTGCCCACAGTTTTGGGAAAAGCAAGATAAACTGACAAGGAATGTATGTGCGCATGTGTGTGTGTGTGTGTGTGTGTGTGTGTGTGTGTGTGTGTGTGTGTGTGTGTGTGTAAGAGAGAGAGAGAAGGAGAGAAGGAGAGAGGGAGAGACAGGGAGAAAGACAGCACGTGGGACGTCCTGCTGAGAGCAGTATTGATTGAACAAGAGAAACCAGATCTTAGGAGTCCTGCAGAGAGACAGAGAGTTATTCTAGCTAGTTTGAGAGTGAATAGCAGACAAGGAACTTGAATGTGTGTGTGTGTGTGTGTTGACAGTTGATACATATTAGATTCAAAACTGAGAGTTAAGAGTGAGATAAAGTGAAACAAAAGGATGGAAGATGTACACCATTCAGCCTCAACATTAACTGGTTTTAATGTTGAGGCTGATCGGTGAAAAATGAAGTTGGTTCTGAGAGTCAAACAAACTAGATTATGTATCTATGTAATTGCATCTTTAACCCTTTAATCCTTTGCTATGTTGTCTCCCTGGAGCAATATGCTTACTACAATGTTTTGATCGTGCAGGAGATGGATTTATTGCCTCTGCCAAGGCGGGTTTCACCCATGTCTGTTTGTTGGTTTGATTGTTTGTCAGCAGGATTATGGAAAAAAGTACTGAACCGATTTGTACCAAACTTGGAGGGATGGGCCATGGACCAGGGAAGAACCCATAACATTCTCTGGTTAAAGGGGGTGGATCCAGAAATTTTTTAAAATCACTTTCCTTAACATTACGAGATAGGGCTTTTTTTTCGACATTTTCGTCAATATCTGGCCTTGGCGGAGGCATGCGCTCTACTGAGTGCCATTCTAGTTTTTTCCTTTTTTTGATCAGCAGCCGTGGAAAGAATCCGGTTATACAGCCCTGCTCTGCTGTCTGTCGGACAGTCCGAGCCAGGCTTGCAAACAAATAACACAGGCACGGTCAGTGTGACATAATGTGTTACTGACTGAACAGATGCCCTGGCTCCTGGGTCATCTCCATCTGCCCCTGCCACTGAGCAGGAGGAGGGAGCAGGGCGGGTCTGGCCTCAAGAGCTTTAGGACTCATAACACCACCACTGCCCCACGCTGGTATAGGATATAGTTACTGAGCTGTGTCAAGACAGTCTGTAGCTGATGAGAGAAGGGTTTCACTGAGCTCATATATTCAGTAGCCTATTGTTTCTGGGAGTTTGGGGAATTTTAATAACCTAGGGACTTAATGTTCAACGATTATAGACACATTACACATGGTGTTTTAAAGCCTGATTCGGATATTGCTAAGGGCTTTTAAATTTGGCAGGTTAAATATGAAAGAATTTTTGGAAATGTCATTTAGACCACCACATGGAGAGATACAATTAACAGAATATATCATTGAACTGTTAAATGAATACATTTTACAGCATTAAAATGCATTAAAATTTGCAGATTTTATTTGTTCTAGGCAAACATTAAAAGTGGGGCTTAGCTGGGTCCTGGGTCAGAGCTGAAAACTGGCAATAATTCCTTTAAATGAAGTAATGAAAACACGTTCCTTGTTATGTATTTATTCACTGTCTGCAGAACATCAACCTCTTGAATCTTATAAATCAGTGGATTAACTGTGGAGAGAAGTATTTGCAAACCAGTCTATCTGAGTTTGAGCTTTTTGGGCAGGAAGCATTGGCCTTCGTGGCTAAAAATAGAAATAATCTAATGAAATTTAAGGAGAACAAATCATTGATTTTGCCGTTAGATCTCCAAAAATATAGTTTTTATTTTATATTGTTGCTTCGTGCTCCAAATGCAAGGCAGGGTAATGGTCTGTAGGGCTTTTATTCTGAAAGGTACAGGCCTCGTGATTTTTTTTTAACCTGGCTAGCGTGATGGTGTTGTGGCTCAGAGGGTTATCACAGATGATTATGATGGAGGAAAATCGACAGAGGAATGCTGGGAGGGGGGAGGGGGGAGGCTGAAAGTGCAAATGACATCATCGCCTCCACTCCTGCCTAAACGCCCTCCCCTCGGCTCCCATGTCCATCAGCTGGAAAACCGGGACCAGCAGGGACAACCCCACCTCCAGTCCACCCCCGACACACCTATAAGAGCGCGCACACACACACACAGACACACACTCACTAACACACACCACACACACACCCACACACACACACACACACGCATCTCGGGGCCCTGCAGAAGCTCACTTACGAAGCTGTCGGTGCCGCCGGGACACAGCACGTAGAAGGAGACTCCGGGCTCTGCGTAAAAGTCCAGCCGCCTCTCGTCGTCCTCCTCGGCGAAGATGAGGTCGAACGGGTTGCCGGAGCACCACTTCTCCGCCGCCTCCACCAGATGCTTGAACTCCATCCTCTGTTATCCGGTCTGCGGTGTCCCTGGCTCCGGAGCTTGATCTCGATCTCTCTGGCCGTCACGGCGATGATGCTCAAGACACAAATAACAGCTGATCGGACCGCAGCATCCGCAGCCTCCACTACCGCATCTCCTCTAGCGCAGCGTCTGCATGGCCCGGGAGTAGAGATAGCCTAACACTGTTGGTGCATAGAGCCTAGCGGGTCTGGCGCTCATTCGCTCTCAAAGCCCCATTCCTCTCTTCCTCCCCACGTTATGAAATCAGCCCGTCGGTCGCATGCATGCATACGCAGGAGGACGCTGGAAAAAAACGCGATGACGAACGGCGGAGCCGGGCAGCCGTCCACATCTGAGACGCTGTGCAGGCCTACACCCAACTCTCTGCCTGCAGCCCGAGTCACTGTGTCGTTCTAACCTGCTCACACCGTGAACGGGGCATGACTTTATCATAGGAGTATCATGGGAACATTAGATATGGAGGGAGCAGGATGTCCACACGAAACTACTAAATGATTCGCCGTGACATTTTTTTTTTTTTTTTTTTTTTAATCCTCAAGAGTCAATAAAGGATCAGTTCACCCAGATCACGAAAGCATTTTCCCACGTAGCCCCATTGTAATGGGATGGTGGTTTATTTGCAAAGGCTTAAACTTTAAACTCCAAGTAATGTGATACATGCTCCACTTAACTGAGCCACATCCGCTGATAAAGATCACAGAATCTTATTGGACTATGTGATAAGAAGTGTTTATAAAACTTCAACTTCGAAGGTTAATAGTGATCTTGAATCTTGAATGATTTTTATGTTGTTGTATATTATAATATATTCCACTTAATCGTTGAAGAAAACAAAATAATCAATTTCACGAAACCACCCTACTTTCAAAAATAATCACCCATCCTCTTGTAATCACCAGTAGCCTCTCAAAATGACCAGTACACCAGCCGATATGTTTACTGGTACATTTATTTCCATTATTACTGCAGAGTAATTCTGAAAATCTGCAAATGGATATGAATCATCACTCGATCCACTGACGGAACTCAAGACCAGTTGTGTCAGAATCTTCTTTACTCTGTTGTTTTTGTGTACTGGGGGGGGGGGACTTTGATGGGAGCCGCTTTTCTACATAAACTCTACGTCTGCAGTGTTTACAGGAATCCAGCCTGCTTTCAGCCCCCCTGCTCCCAGGAGTCCTCCCCACCAGAGGGCGAAGGAAACCAACTCTCGGTCCCATGTTGGAGCTGCGTCAAGCTGGAAACAATCAGCACCACAAGGACCGGAGAACTTGAGTTAGTGTCCCATCAAAGTAAAAGCGTAGTTTGCTGAAAAATAGGCGGATTTGGATAAAACATAATAATAATAAAAATAATAACAACGTGTCATATAAACTAAATTAAATCTATTAAAGTTACAGACCAAGATTTAATTATAGGCTCAACAAATCACGGAAATTCCAAACACATTGGACTTTAGCACTCCTAAACTGATGTCAGGTCCCCTAGTCCTAGTACCAGAAAAAACTAATCATCAGTTGTCAGATCTTCAGTCAGTTTATATTAGTAATGTTATTAAATAACAGTAAAACTGATCAATATAGGCCAGTTTTCAATTATGATGAAAACAATCCACGTTTTCATCTATAAATCAAAATTACAATATGTGAACATATCTGTAATTTTTGTTTTTTGGTCATTTTTTGTTTGTTTGTTTGTTTGTTTGTTTTGTTAGTTTGTTTTGACCAACACTCAATCCCCCCAAATTATTGTGTTTACTATTAATAACCTGGGGAAACAAGCAAATATTAACGTTTCAGAAGCTGGTACCTGTGAATTTCTGGCACCGTTGCTCAACAGTTGTCAAAATTATTGTTCATTTTGTTGTTCATTTTTTAAACAACTAATCATAGTATCAACTAATCATTTTAGTTAGTTCTCATAAAGAAAGATACCATTTAAGGCATTTCTGGAAAAAAAACAACTTTCGTTTGATATATTTTCTGACAGTCCGCCGACATTTTGAGAAACAAGTCCACTGTTCTAGTCAAAATGGCTTTTATTTTGAAAGTCCAAACCCGAAGTAGTCTTATATATAATTGTAGTCAGTTTAATAATGTCTTTTCCTCGGTTCGCGTGCTGTCGATACCAGAGGTTGTGATCCTCCACAGTGTGTGTGCGACCTCCCCGCGGCAAGACGCGCTCCCGTGCAGACAGCGGACTCCTCTGCTTCTTCAAACACACCGAAACCTTTTCAAGGCTGAACCATGAAACGTGCTCTGGTTGAAGGTTAGAGAGGGCAGATCCCTGCCGGACACCCCCTGCTGTCCAGGACCCCGGGGTCGCGCTTTGTTTGCAGAGAAGACTCCTCCTTTTGTTTTGCCAAAAATCTCCACAAATCCCGAAAATGGACCCTTTACGAAATGGGAATAATTGTGAGGAGGACTTGCAGTGTCCTGAGGAGGAAGAGGAAGTAGACCCAAGAATTCAGGTGAGATTTTTTTTTTTTTTTAATGGATCCAGATGTGGCCACTGGTGAAAGTGACATTGAAATGAAATCGTGAAGCGCAATGTAAAAAATGATCACATTTAGAGTGACAGTGTTTGAGAAAGAATTAAATGTTAATTAGTTCATGGAATGTGTCAACTGTGGTTTCTAGTCATGAAATAACACACACACACACTCGGGGCTGCATGCTCAGTAATTTGGTGGACTGACATAGTTTACCCTTCAATCTGTTCTAACCTGACTCCACCACGCTCTCTCTCTTCCCCTATGCCATGCCATGTTGTCTGTAAACAGGGGGAACTGGAGAAGCTGAACCAGTCCACGGATGACATTAACCGCTGGGAGAGTGAGCTGGAGGTAAGTCGAAACACCGACCAGCAACACTGTGCAACAATCATCATCACTGTTGCCTCTCCCTGCTGGGGTAAACACTTCCTGCCGTGGCTGCGCTGCGCTGAAAAAGCACCCATCTACAGGAGCTATTCGTTCTCATTTTCAGACTTCAAATCCTGTGTTTTACTGTAAACAAGTGAGAAATCCTGTCAGTGCTGTGAGGTAATTCGTCTTGTTTCCAGTAGCGTTTAGTGTGTTTCAGGAATTTGCCTAGCGACATGGTCATTGTTTTGAAACAGTTCACATGGAATGTCTTGCAAAGATGGAACTTTTCTAAAAGCAGGAGCTGCCACTGAGGGAAAATGTGGAAAAAACTGCCACTCCTGCTAATTAACTCTGTACTGTATGAACTCATAGTGCTACAAGAAGCATAACTGCGTTCGGAATGTTAAATATAATATTTAAATGGCACATTTGGAGCAGTCTAAATCCCAAGTGCTCTCCCCGTTTCCCCGCAACTCCCTCAGCCTTAAAAACAAACGTAACACTTTTAAAGAGGAAAAAGGCTGTAAAATGCAGCAAAGAACACCAGAATGATGGATGGTAGTTTTGTTTTTGTTTTTTTTCACAGTGCTCGCTTGGATTTAAATGTGTGGGTTACTGTTCACCAAAAGTAAAAACATTCCAGAGGTACACCAAAGTTATTCTTTTCCTCAAAGTAGGCCTCTTCTGTTTCTCATTAGACCTTCAGCCTTGTCCAAACTCCACAAACCAGAGCTGGAATAAATATAAAAACAGACAGAGGCAGAGAGAGAGGACAGAATTTGCAAGCACAAGCCTCAGTATTGGAACCATTGTTATATATTCTTAATTCATGTTTTCATACTAAATACAGGAAAGAAACTGTAGATCCTGGTTATTTTTAACCATCTGTGTGAAAGAATTACCTGCTTTTTGGTGAGAATTTCACATTTCTTTCAGTGCTTTGGCAATAATTTTAAGAAACAGTTCTGTCAGTAGAGTCACTAATATAAACATACATACAGACATTAGCAAACACAGAGAAAGAAGGTGATTCATTAAGAGGCAGTAATGAAAGTGAGGAGCTGAAGAATGTGAAACTGCTGCTGGCAAGCTGCAGGCTGTTTCCCTGCATCGTCTGGAGTAGATTAGGGAAGATGTACAGTAGATTCAGAGGATTCAGGGAAAGCCGAGGTTAAAACCATGCGCAGATATGAGGTTCTTCACTCTGCCAATATACTGTTAAACCTCTTATGTGCCCCGGCAGAGACATAAGATTGTGTGTGTGCGTGTGTGTGTGTGTGTGTGTGTGTGTGTGTGTGTGTGTGTGTGTGTGTGTGTGTGTGTGTGCTACAAACAGAGGTAAGGACATCAAGTCAAGGATTGTGTGCCATTACCTACAATACATTATGAATAGCTATCAGGATTTACCTCCCAAACTGCTTACGTCGCCTATCTTATCGCAGGAACAGGAAGTCAGGAAACGTAGTGATGTCACAGGAAGTGTACTTCCTGTGTTGCCCTCTCCCTTTTCCTCTTTATCCTCTGTTTTATTCCTCTGTCAGTTTAATGAACAGGATGCAGGTGTTGCTGCCTTTCAAACCCGTATTCTGCAAATTCCAACATATATAGATACACAGAAACAACTGGACACACACACATAAACATACACACGCATAAAAACAGATGGCCTGCCTCAGTAACACTGCTATATAGTTTAGAAGAAAATACCCTGCCATCTTGGTCTTTATGCCAAATGATGCACACACACACACACACATTTTGCCAGTTATGCTATATCATTGACTGCAAACCCCCGCAATTGAATCACCAAAGAATTAATGTAAGGTTCGCTTAACAGCACTGAGGGCAAGGAGCCCCACTGAAACAAATCTTCAGTGGGTCTTGTTGTCCTCAGGTCCCTCAATGCAAAAGTTAGCTACAGTATAATAATGCATGTGCTTGTATTTGGGTAATGGTTTAGTGATGACCTGAATTAGAGGAGCCGCTTTGGAGGCACAAGGACAAATAGATCAGGATCAACAGGACAGCACAAGATACACGTCAGGCAGACTTGTGGCTGGTGCTTAACACATTAAACACAAGAGGAACTACACCGAGTAAATGGCCAAAACTGATTTGCAACTGTTATCTAAATGTTTTCACCTGGATGAAGTGCCCTGATTGAGCTCTAGGCTAACGAGGTTAAAGTCTACAGCCATGCTAGCAGCTAGTGGTGCTATGACCTAAATGCTAACATCAGCATGCTAACATGCTCACCTTGACAATGCTACTATGCAGATGTTTAGCAGGTATGATTACCGTGTTCACCACCTTAGTTTAGCGTGTTAGCATGGTAACGTTTGCTAAGTGGCACTAAACGTGGGATACAGCTGAGGCTGATAGGATTGTCATTGGTTTTGCAGGGATTTGGTCACCAAAGTAGGCTATATGACAAATTGAAATTTTGACTTGATCATGTTGTTAAATTAAAATTGAAAGGATCACCAAAATTAAAATTCACCCCGAGGGAAACATGAATGTCTGGGCCAAATTACATGTTGTAATTGTTGAGATATTTCAGTGTGGACCAAGGTGGTGGACCAACCAACCAACATTGCCATTCATAGAGCCATGCTGCTAGCACAGCTAAAAAATCTTTGAACTTGTCATTTATCACAGCAATGTTTCCACCTTCACGACAGATTTGAAATATTAGGACTAGATTGATTGATAAGTTTATAATCGCATGTCTTTGTGTGTATTTGCGTGTAGGACTGCCGTCAGCGGTTTCGCGCAGTGCTGGTAGAAGCAACGGTGAAGCTGGACGAGCAGGTGAAAAGGATCGGGCGAGCCGTGGATGACTCCAAACCGTACTGGGAAGCCCGCAAAGTAGCAAGACAGGTACCCTCACGCATACACATGCACACATACACAAACACTGAAAACACACACACACACACACACACACACACAAACATTCACAGAGGAGAGCTGGACTGAGTGACTCTGAGGTCGGCAGACAGAGAGTGTGAAGGCAGGTTTACTGAGGATTAGCAATGAGAAGTTTAAAGAGCTCAGTTCTACTTAAAGGGAGCTCAGTCACGTGATGTCTATTTTTGAACACAGTCACACCTCTATATCCTAAGCTAATGTCACACACACACCGGCTCAGTGTGGAGTTGCACTGAAACTGCTGTGCTTGCCATATTTTTCATAATCTGACTTGCTTCCTTTGCTGCTTCATAGAGATCTGGTTGCACTGTTGTAGATAGATGCAAAATAGGGCGACTTCCGCAGTGGTTATTGCACTAAACCTTGCACCCGCTCTGGTGGGTCATGTCCTTTACTGGCTAATTAATCCAGCCTGTTGAGGCTTTGATCCGATTGGACAGCACCAGAAATTTAGAGTCCAGCGCCCCCCTGTCCGAGCCAATAAGGAAGGAGCCTATGACTCATTCATCAGAAGGCTGACATTTGTGTGTCAGAGCTGAGCTGTCAAACTGAAATAGACTGTGTATTTGTGTGTGTGTGTGTCCTTGTTTATCTCTATTGCAATATGCCAACCACCGTACCTGCCAGTGGTGTCTGCTTCTTACAGTTACACGTGAGTGTCAGGGATTACTGGGAGGTTTTGTATTTTGATGGGACCTGATTATTTCATGAAAGGATCCAAAATCCTCCCTAGCTTTGCATGTGTGTGTGTGTGTGTTTGTGTCTGTGTATGAGGGTTTAAATAGAGCAAAGCAGATAAAGGCCTCAGGTTAAACTAGTGTATTGTCTTGTGTCTGGTCATGATTTATGGATGAATCTTTAATATTTAATACATGACCTATTTCAAATCCTTCCCCTCATTGACCCTCCCAGAACACACACACACACACACACACACACACACACACACACACACACACACACACACACACACACACACACACAGAGAGACACACACCATATTGCACCTACCCCCATCCATAAGCCAGGCTCATCCCCCAACCCCCCATGTTTCCCCCCTTACATTCCAACAAACTAGGGGGGTGGTGTATAGGAATTTGCCTGTACTGTCCTATCTTTTGTCCTTTTTACCCAGCATTCTCTTCTGCACCACTGCCTGTCTGTCTGGCTGTCTGTCTCCTGTATCCCCTCTCTCACCCTCCCTGTCTATTTCAGCCATCTCTCTCTACCTCTTCACCCTCCATCTCCCACCTCCCAAAACTGAAAATGGGGTGGATTTCTAGAGACAAATGAGTCAGACAGGGTGACACTGGCTAACACATGAATTAAAAATGAGTCCAAACACACACACACACACACACACACACACACACACACACACACACACACACACACACACACACACACACACACACACACACACACACACACACACACAAAACAGGACCCTTTAGTAGGATGATATGAACAGTCATGGTGCATACCATGAGGTGGCAGGGTGTTGTGGTATTTCAGACTAAAACCCTTCTATTCTTTGCTTCTGAGATTGTCAGATAATGTGGTCTTCATGACATCAAGTTAATTAACTGATAACAAAACCCATCATTTGCATTCTGTCTCATGCTCAGCAGGCTTTTGTGTCATAAAGATAATGGTAAATTATGTCCTCCTTTTTTCATGTGAGTGACTCACCAGTGTGCCAAATATTTGTCACCGGTTTATTCTTTTTATGCAAACATAAAGAAAGGGAGAGACTCACATAGTAACTGTGTTTTGCCAGTTTAGGTAATGACAACACTCTGAGCTGCTGCTGAAGCTGTATGAATACACAATAACCCTGCATTAAAAGTGAAGTCTGTGCACAGGAAGTCACTTATGTGCGATCTTTTATCTCCAACCCGACAAAAAACATGAATGGATATAGCTTTAGACTCTCAGTTCCTTCTCTGTTCTTTGGTTTCTCCTCATCAAATATCCATCATCCTCCTTCTGTTTTCCCTGCATCTCCCCTTCTCTGAGCCTGGGAAATGGGTCATGACAAGGGACAAAGAGGGGGGATTCATCTTTGCCAGTTTGTCAAACTAACAGATTACAGGCAAAGAGCAGCCGTTATCTTCCCCCTCCCATCCTCTATCTCTTCAGCTTCTTGAAGGAGCCTTGACAACCTTGGACAGCATATCCAATCCCTGCAACACTCAGATATCAAGCTAATGCCAACACTAAAGATACCGGTTTTTGTATTTTCTACCCTTGCGTGATACGATGCAGACCTCTGCTTGCTCACGTCACTGTTGGATCCCTTATCATAAACATGGCTGACAGTGGCAGGGGGTCATGTTGCAGGAGTTACTGTAACAGAAAGCCAGGGAAGGCCGTGAGAAAAATGTGTAGCAGCTGAGAGAACTACACTGACCGTTTGGGAGCGTGTTGTAGTCACACCAAATAAACAGGCTAAATTAGCTTTACTTGTTACATATTTTTAGCACTTCATTACCAAGTGAAACTACATATCCATAGTTCTATTCACAAAGTTGAAGATATCATCGCTGTCATTTATCCTGATATCTCCAACTTAAAATTACAACGGTTTTTCCTGCTCAGGTGCTCTTAATTATGGTTTAAACAATATATAGCATGTGCTAACATCCATCTGCAATAGACAGAGAGCATTTTGGTGGGTAAGGCATTTAATTTGACAAATTCTTAAAATATCAGATGGCTACAATGCACAGTGAATATAACCTGATAATAAGTCACGATAATTACTTAATTTTTAAAATAAAGACGCCTGTCAAGTAGAGGTGCATATTGTGTACATGTTAACTGAGGCGCAGCCAGGTCACAAGTTTTTTTCGTTGTATAGAAAAGTCCTTTTAATATTTTAATGTACATGACACTACATCTTTTGAATCCTTGAAATAAAGTAACTGATGATTACATTTGTGTAGATTATTTCATCACAGTTTGGAATTTGTTTTCTTTCTGGTTAGCTAGTGATATTTTCAATCATTCCAACAGAAAATACATTTATGTTTAAAACTGAAAAATGATCTGTGTTTCTAACAAGAATGAACTTATTTTAAAGTTAAAAATGACCATTTAGCTGCAACAATAGCATACAATAATCTTTTCAGAATGCTCAGGAATAAACACACAAACTACACCAGCAAGTTTGTTTCCATTGTGGCTCTACACTATACAGTCAAAACACGCAGACAGTACAATTAAAACAGGGCAGGTGGCATAGTGACAGACTGAAACACTACATACAGCGGCTGATTTCGGGGAGGGATGGAGGGAAGTTTGTTCCATTAAACTGTTGCAATGAATGAAAAGTACTCTGACCGCATAAAACCTTTAAATGAAAAGGGGGGAAGAATGAGTGGGAGTCTGTGATGCAATTTAATTATATGGCAGATAGCTTGGAGCAGAGTTGTTCACACTCACAGGTTTGCGTGACCTTTAAATTCCCCAAAACGAAACCTGCAAGATGAGTACGAGGACAATGAATCTGTTTTTTATGAAAAACGTATTTTCTTGCCTTTAATACTACCCTTTCTTCAGAAAGCCAATGTGGATGTATAAGACACATCCCTGGTGTGTTCAGGACATTTTCATCTGGGAGTCCCCAGTGCTGACGTGGAAATCCTGGTGATGTCATTCCAGGATCAAGATCTCCATTAGATTTACAAATAAGAATTACTCAGCTAACCAAGCTTTCCTGATTGTTACTGTAACTGCTTGATATTCATCCAATAAACTGACCTTTAAGTCACGCCTGTCAGAGGTGGACAGAGTAGGTCCAAATATGCCTAGCATGAGGGGAATAATCCTCCCATTGACTGTCACTGTGGGTAGGAAGAGCCCACTGACAATGTGTCCACTTTTCTGAGTGACAAAGCTTATGTTTGTCTATTATATCAAGGCAGGGTTGTCTTTCTGTGTGTGTGTGTGTGTGTGTGTGTGTGTATATATGTGCCTGCCATGCAAATTTTCTTTGTCTCTCTTTGGCTGTCACAAGGAATCAACCACGGTTCCTCCAAACAAAACATAGGTCATAAATTACAAACACACACACTGAAAGCAGCACAAGGACTACTGCTGCACTCCTAACGTGTGAGAACAAATTTTGGACCAACTTACGTGTGAAAATTGATGAACAAAAAGAGCATTTTAACAGGTTTGAGGCTGTCATGATACTATGATTTAAGCTTGCGGTCAGCTTTTTCACATTTGTCAATTGAAACCACGAGCTTCACAGCAGTAATATTTACCAGCTGAGGGCTGATTTAAATAGTCTTTTCAAGCAGGACACTTGTACCTACTTTGCTCTCACACTTGATATCATTATAACTACCCCTCTCTCTGAACTTCAGGCCCAGGTTGAAGCCCAAAAGGCCACTCAGGAATTTCAGCGGGCGGTGGAGATCCTGCGGGCAGCCAAGGAAACCATCGCTCTGGCCGAGGAGAGGCTGTTAGAGGAGGATAGCCGCCAGTTTGACTCCGCCTGGCAGGAAATGCTCAACCATGCCACACAGAGGGTAGGCAAGATAGCTGAAAAATACTAAAAAGTCCATTTGCTCTTGAGGTTGAGGTTTAGACAGCTGCTGACACTGGAGATAGTGAAAGTGCAAGTTGTCAGTATGAATGTATCGGAATTGTCAGTCTTCTGCTTGGTTTCTACAGTTAAAATAACCCCCCCCCTCTGGATTGTTCCAGGTGATGGAGGCCGAGCAAGCGAGAACGCGCAGTGAAGCTGAACACAGGAAAACAGCAGCCAACTACAACTCCTGTATCAGCCACATGAGGCAGTTAGAGAAGAAACTGAAACGCTCCATTAACAAATCCAGGTCTGTGCTTTTGTTTCCTTTGTGATAGACTGGAAATGAGCTTCCCCCTACTTGGGCCTCTTTGTATGTGAGTGTGTTTGTGTATGAGAAAGAGAGAAAGAGGGGCTTCGTTTATGTCATCTGATGCAATCCAGATGTTTCATGTGTTAGTTGTGCAGTGTTGGGGTGTGCTCCCTTTTGTAAGAGCCAAGGAATGTGACTGCTCATAGAGGAGTGTTATTCTCCCAGCAGTTTTCTCAGTTTCTGCTGCCCTCTCAGTTTTTCTTATTTTTCTCCCTTGCAGACCATATTTTGAACTGAAAGCCAAGTATTACCTACAGCTTGAGGTATGTGTACATTTAAATGTATTACTTTAGTGTAGTTGCATAACATCTGCCATTGCTCAATCAGCCTAGGAAACACCTTACTTTTTGTCAAAATGTATGTACAGTAATGTAATGTATGTACATGCAGTTTTGCTAAGAACGTGTTTGATTTCACATAGCAACTGAAACGTCACGTGGACGAGCATCAGGCGAAACTTGTTGTTGCTAAGGCAGAGTACCGCGCAGCTCTACGCAACCTAGAAAGCATCTCCGAGGAGATACATGCTCAGCGACGGTCCCTCGCCATGGGAACCAGGGAGCAGGGTGTTGGTGCAGAGGGAAATGGAAGCAATGAGGACATCGCCAACTTCAAGATGGAGTCAGACGGTCTGTCAAGTGAGTGTACCAGAGCATTCCATCCACTTCTTCCATCCCCATTTTTTTGTTTGGTTTTGTTGGTGCATCTGTGTGTCTGCATGTTTAATGTACATACCTGTGTGTATGCGTGTTTCAGTGGTGTCAGTGTCAATTGACGAAGAGGGCAGTCACAGTAGCAGCTCAGAGGAGGACGCCGACACCCAGTCCACCTCCTCACCCCGAGCCATGCCCTCCTCACCGTCCTCTTCCTCTACCAATCCTTCCACCTCCGCCTCCACCCCTCTCGACATGCCCTGCCCCGACCCCTCCTCCTCCCTCTACACCACTCGCTCATACATCTCCGACTCGCCCTTGTCCTCCATCCTCTCCTCTTCCTGTCCTGGGGGCCTGGAGTTCGTGAGCCCCTGCAGCTCTCATGACCCAGACTCAGTGTGCAGTTCTGGGCATGCCTCACCTCTCCTGGGCCCCCGCAGCCAGTGCAGCGGAGCTTCCTCTCCAGACTGCGACCAGGAGAGAGGTGTGTGTTCATCACTTCAGTGTTTGCACGTGTGTTGACTCTTGATGTGTTGCGTGATCCACTATGCTGGACATGTTTTGTATTTTTGTAGTGGAGCGTAAAAGAAAAAATGTAACTTTTTGGGAAATATGCTCATTCACTTTTTTTGGAATCAGGACATGATTAGCTTAGCTTAGCATAAAGACCGGAAGCATGGGGCTAACAGCTAGGCTGGCTCTGTCAAAAACTCAGAAATCTGCCTACCAGCACCTCTAAAGCTCACTAGTTAACCTGTTGTATCTGCTTTGTTTAATCAGCATCAGCACTCCTGTGGAGTGGTTGACGATATGGTTGGTGAGCTCAGGTTTTTTTTTGGTCTCTGTACAGGGATGCAAGCAGGCAACTTCCACTGACAACTACAAGTTGTCATTTATACATTTCTTGTTGCGTACATACTAAACAAACTACATAGGACACAAAACTTACGCTAAGCTAACATAACCGGGTTCTGACTCCAGATTAGCACTTATATCAATATTCTTGTCTTACTCTGGGAAAGGCAGTGAATAACAATAACCAAAAATGTTGATTTTTTCCTTTACATAATGGGAAGTTTCTAAATGTTCATATTGATACTGTACTTATCATGTCAGTGTTATCGATGCTCAAACTCAGTCATTAGTCATGATATTAGTCTTTGTTGCAAATGATATCAGATGCAGGAGTTGACACCACTAGAATTTCCACACAGTATATTTACTCAAAGAAGTATAGGTTCAAGGTCAGTTGACACATTTTAGCCTGGGTTTGTTTGTATGAGGTTGTGCAGATTTTTAAAAGCTAGTACCAATTTTGCACAGCCTTAAATGAAAAATCACCCCAGTGTTTCTAGAAAATTATAGATTGAGTCCTCCAGAATTTTATCCTTGGGAACATGGAAAAGTCACTGAAACCCTAAGTATTAATGATAATAATAATTTGTTTGTCTGAATTTATGTGTAACTAAAATTAAAGGGAAAGGCTTACCTTAATCTACTAGAGTACTATTAATAATTTCTACAGTAAAGGTGTTACCATTTGCGAACAAACACCATTATATCCGTCACGCCAGAGGCGGATGAGAGTTTCATTTTAGTCAGCCGGTGCAGCCCTGCTTTCATTTAGATTCAGATTTATTAACCAGTGCATGCTCTTTCTTTCTGCGTGTGTGTTCCAGGTGACAGAGCAGAGGGAGCGGAGGCCACGCTAGAGGCCGGTCTGAGCAAGCTAACCTTGACTGTTGCACAAAAACAAGGGGACTCTGGGGATGAACAAGACCCCCATTACAATAAGCCTGAAAACTGCTCTCCCAGCTCAGCCACTACCGTTTTGCTACTCAACAGTGTCTAATGAATGTCTGTCGTACCTAAAACACTCACCGTGCCCAGCTTCAAGTCTCAAAACTGGACTCACTGGTAGAGGCTGTGGCACAGAGCGGGACGAAGCGCTTACTGTAAGCAATGAGAGAGCAAGCTGCACACTCCCAACTCCAAAAAACGTGACGTTACAATATTGTCACAATATTCATCAGATGATGTCACATTAAAGGTGCTTTATGTGGTGTATTTAAACATCAGTATATCATATAAATTGTGAAACCATGTGGATGCATTGTAAACACATGAGAGCAGGGACAGGATGGATGGTGGTCTGTATTTTACACCATTATTATTGTGAGGGTTATTTAGCAAACTGCATTTCCCATAAACCTCCTTGCTTCATTTTGCAAAACTGATTTCACTAGCTCAGTTTCTGTTTAAAGACGAACACCTTCTTTCTTGTGCCGTACAGAAATTTGCTCTTATAATGTACAGCAGTGTGGCAAATTTCCGGGCCGTATCATAGAGGCTCCCAGGCCTCTCATTAACGGTGTAGCTTTATAGCGATGTGTCAAAGTTGACGTGGTTAACTGTTGTTGATGTTGAAATGCTGCACTCGGCACCACTAAGAGACATTTTGTATTAATGTAAACAGTGAGCTTCTGTTTCGGTCCTTAATCTCCTCGTGAGAAACCAGATGAGACAAAAACAAACTGTCTCGTGTCGGATTATGTCTTTTTCTGCCTTGATTTTTTTAACTCCTCCCGTCAGTTCTAAATGTAGGATGTGGAGACTATTTTGAATGAAAAGTTGTCAAGGAAGAAACTGATGCGCAAGCAGTACTCTGAGCACTAAACTAAAGACACTTAAGATGGGATGGAAACTTTTGAGACACGATGGTCTTCCATTGATATTTGTGAATGAGTGAGTAAATGTAAAAAAAAGTGAAAACTACCGTCTGATGTGATTTGTATGTGTGGCTGAGCGAATGATTTTTTTGAGTGATGATGATAAAAACGCCTGATGATTTTGAGTGTGTCTTTTGTGTTTTTGACAAATGTTCAAATGCTACCCTGTAGTACAGATATTCTATATTTATACTCTTGTATTCTTGTATATGAACATGTTTTGTGGTCACTGTTTTCAATGTCTAACACAAAATAAGCAATAAACATGTGCTTCATGTAACATATTGGTGTTTGTCAATGTCTGTTAGCCCCTGAGGTTATTGATCTAAATAGTGGTGATTACAGTCTGTTTTGGAATAGGCAGATTTGTCCTTTCAAACAGGAGAATGTGGTGTAAAATGAATCCACTGGGTAAGATAATATTCCATGCTGTAAACTCACATTTGTGTGTGTGTCTGGGGTGTGGTGGGGGGAACTCTTACACAATGGCACAGATTGCAGGAACCTGAGTCCTCTGATCAAACACACACAGCTGTCCTTTACTGCCACAGCTGAGTGAGTCACCCACTTTACACTAAAAAGTACTTAAATAGTTTTGCCCAGTAAGACCTTGTAAGCAGCCATATTACACAGTAACAACCAGTTTGGCTTTATCTGAATTAGAGCAGCAGAAGAATCTGAAAGCCTGAACCTGTGCAAGTATAACATATTTATTACCACAGTGGTTTAAAAGTTTGAAACCGACTTGCCACAGTATTCACGTGACTGAATCACAAGGTAAGACTAATATTAAGAGGGGAACAGAGCTACAACATAAAGATCTCTAAAACTGTAATATGTAATCTGTAAGAGCAACCTCATTCTGAATGGACAATCTGAGGTCCTGTGTCTCTTAGCCATACAAGCTCCATGACTCTAGGGATGGCTATGTCTGGTGATTATAAAAAATATTCTAAAAAACTGATTGCACTGAAATTTTCTTCAAACATGCATTAGGATGAATCTTACTGACTTAGTTGATCCTCCACCATCATGAGGTTGACATTTATGGTTTTTATTGAATTGTTTTTGACAATCATTAGATGGACTGCCGTGAAATTTGGTACAGATATTATTTTCCCCTCAGGTTGAGTTTTCCTCATGTCGAATTTTTAATTTTTCGTATACTTCGGTTTATGACCAAATACCTGTAAAACTAATGACGTTCCTATCTGCCTCAGCTGTACTTTGTGTTTAGTGCTAACTAGCAAATGTCAGCATGCTAAACCTTAGTGAACATGGTAAACATTATACCTGCTAAACATCAGCACATTAGCATTGTCACCATGGAACATTTTAGCATGCTGATATTGGCGCTTAGCTCAAAGCACCACAGTACATAAGTGCAGCATCATAGCGACGCTAGATGGCTGCACACTTAGTGTGGTTTGTTTTGTTGTTGTCTCTTTTTTTACCTTCAACCCCACAAATTTAATTTTATGTAAACACCATATCCTTTTACAGGTGAGAGGTTCAAAAGTAATTTTGGACACTAACTGAAATTTTTAAAAACCCTTTGGACTATTTTTTCATTTTAAAATGATTTTTTCTCCACTGTGAACAAAGCACTCAATTTTTGAGATGGATTTGAAGTTTGGACCTAACAGACCATGATCTGAAAAAGCCAGTGGTACCACAAAGTTTATTCTGTTGACGCAAACTTTTCCTTTTCCATTTTATTCCTGTATCACAAGATTCTTTTCTGTTTACATATAACACCAGTTCCTGAGAAGTATCACAAAGTGACCATTAGCAAATGTCCTTTTCTGCTGACTATTTTTCTCTCCCTGTCTTTCAGCTGTTGTGCATTGAACACCCACACTGACTGTTTTCACGCCCTGCTGGCTGGTTGCCTCATGACTTCAGTTAGTGCCCTGAAACTATCACCTGACAAAGTTTAGTGCAGCGCAGCTCCTTTTACCCTGTAACCCTGTCTATCAATCCTTTCCTTATTCTGCCTGTCTGCTCGTTTCTGAAAGCATAGCGCCTTTCAATTACTCTGCATCCTGTGATTTCAATATCTGTGCCTGAATAGCTCTGGACTCAGGTCGAACAGCAGATTTGTATAATCGGGAAATAAAACGGCCATTTTCTGTCAAATACTGACATCTTGTGCCAATTTTAGGTTTTGTATGTGCTCTTCAGGCTTTAGCAGGAGCTTCAGACCATTTGTTACAAATACTTTTATCATATTACAACTCATTATTCATGGTGTTAGTTAACTGCACACATGCATTTAAAAGTGCAGAATTGACAAGACGTTGGATTTTTATTTGATTTGATTTGTATTTACTATATTATTAATCGTAGGATTAAAAATGCCACCTTTTAAGTTATTTTGATGCATTCAGGAGGAGCCCAGGTCTCTTAGAAGACCTGTGCCAAATGCAAGCCTGCAGGCAAAGCTATTGATTTACCACCTCAAGTCTACCTTATTTATGTAGCCTAAAATCACAAAATGTCTTAGAGGGATATAAAATCTTCACAATATATGATACCCTATATTCTTACAGCCTAAATTTGGATAAGGGAAACTCCACAAAAACCCTTTCACAGGAAGAATGCGGAGAAACATCAGGAAGAGCAACAGAGGAGGGATCCCTCTTTGTGTAATGAGATTAGGAGACATCCCAAGAGGACAGCACAGAGAAGCGTTGTTTCTGGAAAAGAGAACAACGGATAATGCAAGGGAGAGAAAGGCAGCGAGAGTTAAATGCACACTTTGGCCATTCATGTCTGCTAGACAAAGAAACAGAACGTTAGAATGGAGCAGTGTTCAACATGTAGTTGTGTCCACCACTTGTCAAAAACATCATTTCATTTTTAATGCTGTTCATTTCATTGCCATGTATATATTGAAATTGTTTCAGTCGCTGTAGTCATTGCTGCTGTCCACACTGGCCGTGATGACATCCCCTCCTGAAATGATTCCAATGTAAGAGATGGGGGACAAAATTCACAGTCCGTGTTCTGTGCAAAAACACATTATGAATTTCAGCTGAAGCTAATAAGAGGCTTTTGCAGTCTGAGTTTACACAAACCAAGTAGGGATGCTCCAATGTTACAATTTGTGAATCGAAAATTCCCCCTTTGTGTTTCCCCAGACAATGTGTCCTTACTTAGCTGTGGGGGAGGGACAGTGACCTATAGAGAGAATTTTGCATTTAAAAGATAAAAAGATGATGATTTGACTAATTCAATCAACTTCACCTAACCTCTTCAATGCAGTGTTGATCACAAAGAGGACTACATCTTGTACAATGGAATTGCTTTCGGAGTCGAATTCTTCACAGTTGGCCCTGACAGGAGGAACAATTTCAGGAACCCAAAAATTTTCCTGTCAATTAGTAAAGATTCTTTTCATATATGGAAATCTGTACCTCCATTCAGTTTTGTTAAAATCTATTTTCTTAATGATTTAAATTGTCTATGATTAGGGAAATAAAGAACAAAACTAACCTTATCCTTTAAAAAAAAAAAAAGTTTACAAAAGGCACGGTGCAAATATGCTGTGGTGAGTAGAGGTCATCAAGTGTGAGTCTATTGTAGCAGCACGCTTGAGGTGTCCACCCAAACTTGCAGCCGGTGCTCCATAAAATTTAGGAATCAAAACCACCAGATTACCTTGTCAACTTTAAATAGGGAAATGTTTTCATGGTTTCCTGTCCATTAGTAAAGATTCTTGTCATATATGGAAAGCTGTAACTCCATTCAATTTCATTGAAATCTGTTTTCTTAATGACTTAAATTATTTATCATTTGAGAAATTAAGAAGTAAAAAACCTTATCTTTTAAATGCACCACTAGTTTGCAACAGGTAAAGTGCATATGCTGCGGTGAGTAGAGGTCATCAAGTGTGAGTCTACTGAAGCAGCACGCTTGAGGTGTCTACCCAAACTTGCAGCCTGTGTAAAAACCATCAGCTTACCTTAAGAACAATGAATAATTATGTTTTTTCAAATTCTGACACCAATTAGAAAAGATACTTGTTATGGTGGGAAATTTGTAACTCCATCCATTTTCATAAAATGGGGGTCACCATCACCCCCATGCCCACAATCCTCATACATCTGCCTGAACAATATATGATTCAAACAACTCTAAACCCACTGATCACACTTTTGATTTACAGCACCCTTCATGATCAAAAACACCAAGGGCACATCCCTTTAAAGGGCAAATGCACTCACACTTGACTCAGGTTTTGAGATATCCATCCTTGGAGATTTATATCTCCGTCCCACTGCAGTAAAGGTAAATTGAGCTTAAAGCAATGAACAATTACCTAAAGAGATTTCTACAACAATATCTCTTTTCAGAAACAGTGTTCCTGGTAATGCACCAGAAAAGTTTGTGCCAACCGCCAAACCATCAGAGGAAGAAGAATTGTATTTTACGATGGTGTTTGTAATTACAGCTCTTCGAAGGGAGCTCTTCCTTTCCAAAAGCCGTTCAACAGAACAGCTCATCGTTCTTTTTCCTTTTTGACTGGACCGCCACCCCTATAAATGTCAATGATTCAGTCAGGGACAGACATTGACATTCACAGATTACCTGAAATGCTGCTGCATTTTCAAGTTTGGCTGTTGTTTTTTTTTTTTAACAGGTCTATTTCTTGTTACTGGCTGGTTCTCACAGTTCGCATAAAGGGGAGGTGGTAATTTGATGTTAGGCTCTGGCAAAAGTGACACAGGGACTGTCTACCAATCAACGATCAGTTATTTCAAGGATGCTGCGACCACCTCCCAAGTCAATCAGCATTTTGTGTCAGTTGGGATGATGAGAGAGGGTAGCAACAGTTGCCCTGGTGAAGGAAAGGCACCATAGTCCTGGTAGTCCTGATGATGAGAACCAAGCAGCTAGTGCAGGCAGTGCAAATTTGGGTACAAGGATAAAAAGAACGGCTCTCAAGTACGACTCTGTTCCCTTCGTTTGAAACCAAAGAGCCATTGAAAAGAATCCAAACGTAACATCACTAGCACCCGACATGCTCACATTTTTATGTGAATCGTGCCCATCGTGTCTGAAAAAACAAGTCTGAATGTCAGACTCATCAGCAGTAAATTTGATATATAGAGCTGAATTACATTTTTAAACAGATCTGTTTTGAGTTCTGCTTTGTTCTGCTTAACGACACATTGTTTAAGTGGTAAACAATTGTTTTTTCTTGGCTCTTACAAGTAATCTCTCCCTGTGATTCTATAGTAGTATACAGTAATTCAGTTAGTTTGGGAAGCGACAATGTATGGGGGCTGGGAATGGATGGGTAGGAGGAGGCTCTACTGAAAAAGAATGACTCAGAGAAGCTAACTTACAACCAAAAAAAAAAAAAACGGAAGAAATGAATGTAAACTTCTTCATTTAAATCTGTGCGAACGGGACTTTGAGCTAGCTCTTGTGATCTGTGAACTTACGCAACACTGCAAACTGAATTTTTTTTCTCAAGCGTCTGAGGGATACCACTGAAACACAACCTGGCGTCTTCTTTTGTTTGTTTACACCAGCTGCTTTATTAATCTATCACTATCAATATTCTTTTCATCGTTTTTTAATTTTACTTTAGGTAAACACTATTTATTTTATTTATACTACACTGTTTAGAGTAGACTTCAGACTTTTATAATTACTAAATAAATGCTGTTTATATTACTCACTTACTACGCCCTTATTTCACTTAATAAGTAAAGCTGAGATGGCTCTGTGACCAAGAGTTTCATCACTGGTAATGATGTCTGCATTGCTATCAAATATATGACAATAAACTTGAAACTTTCAGTAAAGCATAGCCTTTTCCTTAAATGTATAAACAAAGGTTATAGATTAGTCACATGGCACAAATCACATACACAGAGATCACATGGTGGCCTTTCAAATAACACCCGCCTCTCTCTAGCTATGTGGTTGGTGTTCACCCCCCCACGCCACAATGTGATTGGTTAAAGGAGGACGTCAATAACTTGGTATTTGCTTTCTGTTGTTTATTCGGTGTTTTTTTTTTGGAGAGTCATGATATTTGTTTGTGTCTGGCCCGGCTGCGTTTCTTTCCTGAATTTCTGAGCTCAGAGTGGAAGCCATGCGGTGCGGGTACATCGGGGCTATCCTATTGTGGGCTGTCATGGGTAAGGCACAACATTTCATCGGCCACTTGGTGCTTTCAGCTAGCTAGATGCTACGAAGGCAGCTAGTCGCTATGGCAGCTACCTAGACGTTCAGCTTGCTGGATAATACTTTCAGGTATAAGTGGCCGTACAGTTGAAAAAAAATATGATAATTCTGTTAAAATACCCAGTAAAGTAAATGTCTGCCTCACTCTCGGTTATGTGCGCAAACTACGCCAAACTTCTGCCAAAACATGCCAATTTGGAATTGACTTGCTTATCGGGATAACTAAAAAAACACCTTTTTAAAATACTGCTCATTATCCCAAACGAGACTTTAAAAAACAAACAAACTACGCTTTAATTCGTCATATATGAACTATACCCTGCGACACTTCATTGACCGACTAAAACTTGATGAAATCCCTCTCAAAAGATCGTCCATTCTCTGCCATATGAGTACGAAGGAAAGGATACAACATGGGCTAAATTGCCACGTTTTTAATTTTCATTTTCTTTGTGAGTGTCTAAGGACAGCCATCAGTATTCCTGCCGCTCCAGGTTCATTTATAGTCATGTATAGGATACATGACTATAAATATGATTCATGTATAGGATTACATTTAGCCTATTTGTCCTCACATGAAATAAATAAATAAATGAATGAAGTCAGTAACACGACTCAAATGCAGTTTATGTAAAGCCCCGTTCAACACTCTTTGTGTTTGTTTTCAGCTACAGAGGCGAAAGTAGTCCCTTCCCCTCCAGATTTTGGGAGCAGCTATCATGTCAAAGGTCAGTAATATACCACTAGCGGATGACAAATTGGGGCCTCTCTTTCTCAGAATTTAGCCTCCTTACTTTACCGTTTCACATATCCGTTGCAGGGATGATCACTCTGCCCTATGCTGAGATCAAGGAGCCATTTGAGGCCTGGTTTGACCTTGCAGCAAAATCCAGCCGAATAGACTACTACCGTGGTAAGAAACCTCTTGACAGACCCTTGGCTGTTTCTCTTAAACCTGACTCTGTAGTTTCCCTGCTTGATTGGGTTTGTGATGTGAAACTGAGAGGCTGTTGTGTCAGACCAAAGTAACCAGAGTGGAACATAGTCACCCAGTGTGCGAGCAAAGAAGTGGAAAAAAATGGAATAAGCACTTTTGGGGAACTTGCTCTGTTGCCACATGTTACATATTCATGTGGCTCTGAACCTTTGTTATGTAGTGTTTTTTTTCTTTTTGTGCTGCTTTCTAAACAGTTTTCTTATCCTCTTAAAATTCTGATGAAATTTGGTGTTAAACTGTTAGAACTCAAACCCAGTCATGACAAGGCGGTTGTGATCACAAATGGATAAGGAAGTCAATAATTGTTTAGTTGCAGCAGAAGAACTATATTTGTATAGGGTATCCTAAGCAGAAATGTTATTTCTGCAGTAAAGAAAATATATGGAAATATATTAACAATAGAGGTGGGTTGAGTAGATTAACACTTTACAGCCGGCATATTGCTACTCTGCACTTAAGTAGGTAAAAACTAATTATGGGAGAAAAAGTCAAAATAAGTTGTGTAAGAGGTGTTTTTAAAAAAAAAAAAAAAAAAAAAAAAAGATCCTATTGCAGAAAACGCTACTACACCGCTGAGAAACTCTGTTCACAAGTAATTTGAGCTTGTATCTGACAGCCAAAGCTGTCAGACTGTACATAGTCTTAAACTTGCGGATGTAAACACTCAGCTTATTTTCAGTGTGGTATATTGTGGTTTGGGGATAGGGATTGATAAGGAAAGACGCGACATAGACTTTCTCTGCAATTAGCAGAGGAAAAGGTATATCCTACAATAGCCTATAAAGTTGTGCTGCTGCTGCTGCTGCTGCTGTTGTTGTTGTTGTTGTTGTTAATAATATTATTATTATTATTATTATTATTATTATTATTATTATTATTATTATTATTATTATTATTATTATTATTATTATTACACCAAGGAGGTTATGTTGACACCTGTGTATGTTTGGTGGTTTGTCTTTTTTTTTTCAACAGGATTAAGCAGAAAGTACTGAACCGATTTGCACCGCAGTGGAACAGGGAAGAATCCATTAGATTTTAGTGCAAAACTGATTAAAGGGGCAGATCCAGGAGTAATTATCACTTTTATTACTACATTGCAAGAGAAGACATTTTTCGTGTTGGGGTATGTGCTCTACTGAGTGCCATGCTACTTATTATTATGTTGTTGTTTTTTTTGTTGTTTTTTTTTATGGTGAATCACATTAATTTTCTCATGGCCCTGTAGCAAATTTTTCATGGTGTGGTATGGGTCTGCAACCCGGGGAGTGGAAACCTCTGCCTCAAAGGAGCCAATAATGTCGTAACTTTAAAATCTCTCCTTTTGATCGACAACAGGCCAAGTGTCAACATACCAGTTGGGGGCAAAGCAGCAGTGGGGCATTGCCTATAAAATCACTCCAGAGACAACAGAGGTGGAGCAGAATGTGATGAAGTGCTTTCAGCTCAACGGAACAAAGAATGAAACGGTCACACCACAGGCATCGCTACCTGATGTGCAGGGCTTCCAGGTGTGTGTAGTGTGTGTAAAATGCTCAGTTTTGGTATTTCATCTCCATAACACATTTATTAGAGTAATTTGTGTAAATTATGTCTTATCACCGTTAACAAACTTGAAGACTGCCAGTCACCTGAGCAGTTGACCTTGAGCAGTTTTCAGTGCATGACTCCAGGGCAGATCCTGGATTATTTTGTAGTACAGAAGCAGACTTAACTTTTTGTTGCTCCTTCAGCTGTTGCATTTGTGGTCTTGCACTTGAGCAGTCACAGAAACTGGTGTAACACTCCCAGACATGTAGACTGAGTGGTTAATTCCTCTAAAGGGGCTGTAGAGCGTCCAGACAATATGTTACAATGCAGTCTTAATGAGGGAGATTTAAGTTCATTGTTATGTTGACTTTTTTCCATAGTCTTACAGCTTTTCACTAATGCAAACTCATAGCGCCGTTGAGGTCTGGCTAAAACAGGTCTACACGAAAGTAAAGCAATTAGTATATTCCTCTTTATAATAGTGTTCATGGAAAATGTATAATGTACCATTCACCTCCACAATGAAGCCAAATTTCAAAACGATTACGCCACGGCTTCACATTTAATTTAGCCATGATTTATTGCTGTTGATAAAATACTCTCACCTTATCTGTCTGTGTCTTCACAAGTCAAAATGTTGTTTTCCCCCATAGTTCCTGAGGATGGAGTACTATGGAGGTTCCCTGTGTGAAGTCTGGCAGAATGTGACTACTGTGGGTTATAAGAAGAACACATACACACTTTGGGTGACCCATTTGGAGAAACGTGCAGATGGCCAAGAGCCCGCTACACCCCTCCACTATGAGATGATGGGATACAACACGCTGCTGGGGTCCCACTATGACAAATACCTGGTGGACTACAAGGAGTTCAGCACTCATGTGGACCCCAAAGTCTTCTCCCTGCCTGAAGGTTTGTGGCCTCCTGCTGTAGTTACATACTGTACATTAAGACCACGTGAAGAAAACACATTTCTGTTCGGTCCATTTTTCCCTCATAGGGATGAGCTGTGAGGGATTTCCTGGTCCAGGAGTGGAGCACCACATGTTGGCCAATCCAATGAAAGATCTCATCCACACCTCAGCTTCAGGCCACTCGCAGCGCATGTTCACCCATTTCAAGGAGAAGTTTCAGCGTCGCTACAGCGACGAAAGGGAGCATGAGAAGAGGGAGCACGCTTTTGTCCATAACCTCCGGTGAGAGGGGGAAAAAAAATAGGAGTTGTGACACTGAAGCCTTACCATCATGATGTTATCTTAAAGGACATAACCAGTTTTAATAGCAGTCCAACATGGATATAGATTAAGTTGTTAGAAGGATTTTACAAGATCTGGTAACTGTGTCCTTGTTTTCTACTATAGGTATGTCCACTCCAAGAACAGGGCAGGGCTGCCTTTCTCTCTGGCTCTAAACTCTCTGTCAGATCGCACCATGTCAGAGCTGGCCACCATGAGGGGAAGGAAACAAGGAAAGACTCCAAACAGAGGGCTCCCCTTCCCCTCCCAGATTTATGAAGGGTTGAAAGCACCTGATTCATTTGACTGGAGACTCTATGGTGTGTGTGTGTATATATACATATGTATATATCTGAAATCTTTTGCCAAAATGCATTTGTCTGGTCAGACATCGTAGTATTTACATTGGCTCTTCCCTTTCAGGTGCTGTGACCCCAGTGAAGGACCAGGCCATATGTGGCTCCTGTTGGAGCTTTGCCACCACTGGAGCAGTAGAGGGCGCTCTCTTCCTAAAGGTGAAAACCAATAAAGAAGCAGCTTGCACCACAACCATTGGCCCAAATCCAGTTTTTTAAACTGACCAGGCTACTTCCTTATGCTCTTTGAAGCCACAGATGTTCAGCACGGGGCCTCATCTGTTCATGTTTTGGTCGATTTGCATTGCAGTTATTGGCATCTCTCTAATTATAATTTTTTTTTTTTTTTTTTTTTTTTTTTTTTTAAATGATAAGATGTATCGGAGGTAACTCCTGTAGGGAAGTGGGTCATGTGGGCAGAAAACATACAGCAAATTATACAGAAACAAAGGACATATTGTGTCAAACTTGCTATAGAAATGCATGAATGATAAAGATGGGGTAGATATGAGGTGAAGTGAGTTACATTCTTTGGACAATGTTCAAAAACAGCAGTAGAACACACAAAGGAATGGATGGATGAATGAATGAATGAATAACATTTTTAAAAATTGCCCAGTATGAAATGCATAGGAAAGTATAATTATTGCGGACTTTTGTGTAAGGATGAACTGATGATGTTTGGAAGGAAAAAATGGCTCAATGTGCAGAAGAGCATTATTCTGTCACGTCTGGGTAAAGTTTATGGTTGAAGTCCATTTATTGAACTATTTGTTCAGAAATATACATTTAAGCCCTTCAATTCTTTTGCCTCTCTAAAGCTTTAGAAAAGCATCGCTGTGAGTGAAGAGAAGACTTCTCCTTCGGAGCAGGGGTGGGTCCACAAGACGGTTCATTGTGCGACTTCCACTCAAATTAGACAGACTTGACCCTGTGTGTGTGTGTGTGTGTGTGTGTGTGTGTGTGTGTGTGTGTGTGTGTGTGTGTGTGTGTGTGTGTGTGTGTGAATAAATAAGTGAGTGAATGTCAGCTTTGGCCTGCCTCCATCCTGTGGAAGGCAAAGCTCAAAGGCATTCTTTCTCCCGTGTTACTAAGCAACTCGTTGGACCGGTTTATTATGGGATTTGATGGCACCCCATTGAAGAGACCAAATTCTTTGACTCTCTCTTTCAAACACACACTCAGAGTATGATAACCGTGATATCTAAGGAGGTTGTTCACCCACTGCAGGGAAAAATTTAAAAATATTTGGGAGGTTGGTGGTTATTTTCAAAAAATATATAATTTTTTTTTTTAGTTTAGAAGGGCCTTGTAAATTAAGACCTATGACGTTTCTTAATTGCACACTTCTTAATTAGATGTTGATGTTTACATCACCCCCTTGTGGAAGTATAATTCATTGACAATTAATGCATTTGTTACATTTTTAACTAATATTTTAGCCCATAGGGTCAAAAGCATTGACAATATTCCAGCAAAACTTGTGTAGGTGAGTTCCTCACTAATTGTTGCAAGTACAGTTTGATTTGGCTGCAAGAAAGCACTGTTGTGAGGTCCCAGCAGTTGGTCTTTGTGCCTTTGCCAGCGCACATTGCACCAGCAGGAAGTGACCTGCATGATACAGCATCCCCGTCCCCTCAGGCAGGTTCATAAACAGAGCCGCTCCCCAGGGGCCAATTTTAATTTGACTCTTTGTGATCTCACAGCGATGCCTAGCAACCTTTAGATAACAGCTGGTGTAAAGATGTTGTAAACTTGTGTACATGTCTAGCTGTCTTGTCTGTTGTTTATGTACTCAGTGTTTTATGAAGAACCTATTGAGAGGCTGGTGTGGTGCAATGAGAGCACAAAGCTGGTGAAACTGTTGGTATTGTATTTCAGAGAATTTGGTTCATGCAGTGCAGGGACAGTTTAATAATCTGCATTTGCAGCATGATCATGGTTTCCTCTTGTCTTTCAGACGGGGTCCCTGCAGGTTCTGTCTCAGCAGATGCTGGTGGACTGTTCCTGGGGGTTCGGCAATAACGGCTGTGACGGAGGGGAGGAGTGGAGGGCGTACGAGTGGATTATGAAACATGGAGGCATCGCCACGACAGAAACTTACGGAGCCTATATGGGAATGGTGAGACGATTTCAAGACGCCTGTTCCTGTTGAAGAGAAATAATCCATTTAGTCAATACTGAATGAGAGTGAAATTGAAACTCACTATCATCCAGTATTGAATTCACTATTTTTTAAGGGTGCAAGCAAAAATGAAACACCTTTTGGCAGTATTTCTTCTGGCTTACAAACTAGTAGAGCTACATGTTCCTATGAAATATGAATCCAACTGTCTGGATCTAATTAGATCTTGAAAGAAGACACCAGTACAATATGCCTCTGTGAAAGTAATAATGTGATTTTAATTCCATCTTTACGTTCAGATTTTCATTCACCCTAACATAGAGACACACAAGCCTTTTTAAAGTTTTTTAAAAAAGTCTAATTTTTACCCAATTATCAGTTATTTCAAAGTTCAATCAGATGAATGTAACTGCTTTTTCATAGTTAGGTGAAAACTACACTTGTTTTAAATTATTTTGTGTGGCCCTATTGCGCGCTCTGTCAAGCTGTTGTATGTTTTTATTTTTTTCGTTATGTACTGGATAAGAAACATGAGATGCGTTATCTGAGTAACTGTAGCCTGATTAGCCTGTTTGAACTCTCCAGGGTTTTGTGTGTTCAATTTTTTGTTTTCCTCACTGAACAGAATGGATTTTGCCACGTGAACTCATCCCAGCTCACTGCACGCATCCAGAGCTACACCAACGTCACATCAGGAGATGCAGAGGCCCTTAAACTGGCTCTCTATAAAAACGGGCCTGTGGCTGTTAGTATTGATGCGTCGCATCGGTCATTTGTTTTCTACAGCCATGGGGTCTACTATGAACCTGCCTGTGGTAAGTTTACCACTCACTGGAGCTCATACTTTTTACAGCAACCACCATCTTTCTCTCTCTACAACTCGGCACGTTTCTTGTGTTTTTCAGGTAATACTACTGATGATTTGGACCATGCTGTGCTTGCAGTGGGTTATGGGACCCTGAGCGGGGAGCCATACTGGTTAATAAAGAATTCATGGTCCACTTACTGGGGCAATGATGGCTACATCCTCATGTCTATGAAAGATAACAACTGTGGCGTCACCACTGATGCTACATACGTAACACTGGCATAGATTTGTTTTTGTACTCCCTATATAAATCTATGTTAAAGCCACTATGTGAGTACCGGAGGGTGAATGACACCTAATTTTGGAAGTGCTGTTGTAATTATTATATCTGATTTGAAGTGCTTGATAATGTTAAATGTTGCTGTTGAATGGTGACTGAGTGAATTGAGATGCTGCACAACTTGTACACAGCCCACATGGTTTTGACAAGTTTATTGCTGATGGCACAAAAGCACAGTGCCTTCATTTCAGTTGTACAAAGTATATTGTGTGACATTTCCATTTGTTTATGATTTTTATGTAATTTGTTGTATTGTTGCAAATGTACTGGCCTGGAAACAATGCAATAAAAAAAAAGGAAACTTTTCCAATTGCTGGCTTGAATGGCAACTTCTGGTTAATCTAACACACCCACATGCTTTGGGCAGCAGTAAGGCATGCTTTTCTAAATTCATGCAGTCGAATAACAGCTTATCCCCTCCACACAGCTTTGTGCTTTCCAAATCATACTGGCCTCAAATTTCTTTGCTATAGGAATAATAGTCACTGAATAAAATCCCATTTCCTGAGTAATATAGAATACTACACGACCTGTTATTCTGATCCATGCTGGGTTTTTTTTTTTAAATGTCTAACTAATTCATGTACACAATAAGAGCCCTTCAAACACTTTAAAAATGCCATAGATATTCCCCAGATCTAAAACATCATGGCAACTAAGTTACATCAGAACATAATTCAATGAAAACAAACCTACAAAAAATGATAAAATCAAATATCTCTTCACATGGCGATCAGTCACATCCCAGTTTTTATACAAAACTACAAATGAGCTACAGCAGTCTGAACAAAACGCTACACTAGGTGTAATGACGGTAACTGGTGCATGCAATCTCAACCTGACTAGTTTTATTCCACTTGGCTTGAGAACATAAAATAGAAAACGAGGCAGTTGCTTGTTTGATACAGTATTAAGATACAACAAAGTTATTCCACAGTCCACAGACTTTTATACAAAAATATTTAGGTGCTTTCGTGAAATGCAATGTAAGTCCTTCAGTCTGAAAAATACAGATTCCTAAAAATAGCTGCTCACCGGGACTACTGTATGTGTACTGCATTAGAGAAGAAGTGGCAGTCTGCTAAACTCTTCTTGCCCAATCTGATTCTTTAGATCAGCCTGTTTAGAAGTTTGAGCTGAGCCTTTAGATGTGTAAATATGCATTATACAAATATGCAATCTGTGGGTCTGCAAAGTCTTTAGCGGAACTATTTATTTTGTCTCCCCACATAACTAAGATATATCAA
Source organism: Xiphias gladius (assembly GCF_016859285.1). Taxonomy (NCBI): domain Eukaryota; kingdom Metazoa; phylum Chordata; class Actinopteri; order Istiophoriformes; family Xiphiidae; genus Xiphias; species Xiphias gladius. Next base: position 7,672,117 of record NC_053423.1, on the reverse strand, counting down.
ACCAGTTCTCAAAAATAAAAGTGTTAACATCTGAGGAATGCACAAGACTGCAAACCAGGACTATTCCTGACTGAAACGTGTTAACTTGCATTTGGTAAAACAGTAGTCTGTTGATTTGCTTCAGCAGCAGAACTGAATGCCTGCTTTGTGCACGTGTGCATGCACCTGCATGCTAGTTTGGGGGATGACGTGTTTGGCTCTGTTGCATAGCGTTCTAAATCAGATCCTGACCCGCTGTTGCATAGAGAATGTTATAAGTACTGTATCTGGTATCAAAGTTGAGGCCATATAATGTGTGAATAATGGCATATGTAAATACAGTTAGGCCTTGCTTGCCAGATGCTGTAGCTCCTGTTCCTCTGTGCTGCTAGCTGATTGGCTAATATCCTCGCACATCTCAGGGTTATCCTTGTTCGGAGGTGACCTGCCGGAGACGAAACACAAAGTACACACTGAGCTCACAGAGTTTGGGTTTTCACATGGGAACAAACAGCACAGTGAGACTTTAAATCCTGCTAAGGGTCATGGAGTAGTAAAGGGGGACAGTAAAAGCACTCTGAAAAAAAGAGCTCATAAGTGACCCAGAATATCCAGAAACTGTGGTGACACTTTAAGACCTGCTGCGCAGTAAACCAAAGTGTGAAATGAATTGAGAAAATCACAGAACATTATTTTAGTTCCATGATTTTCACACTTTACTTTTTCTCTTCTTTTTGTGATGAAGATCATACACAAATACACCAAACTTTACCACAATTCAACACCAATTCTACTTTCCTCACTCCCCAAAAAAGCAAAGTCCCATTCCAGTGAAGACAGAGGTCACATTATAGTACCTCACGTCCCAGTTCTCTGCATCCTCCACTGTGTCAGGAAGAGGTCTGTCGGCAGTTTCCGGCAGTGCCAGGGCCAGGACAGCACCGAGCAGCGGGAAGGTACCGAAGATGACCAGAGGCGTAGCAGGGCTGTGATTATGAAGCATGTTGATGATGGGTGCTAACACACCACCCATCCTCGCAAACATACTTGATACACCAATGCCTGTTTGCCTATGGGAACACAAAGAAAAGATTTTGTAGGAATTACCCTAAGAGATAAAGATAAAAACACTAGTGTTTGGGTTTAGAAAAGTAACCGAATTTGCGCAGACAAAGGTTTCTTACCGTAGCACAGTGGGGAATATCTCAGCAGTGTACACATAAATTACAGCAAAGGAAGCGGTTATACCAAACTTCCCCACCATGGCGAGACCAGTGACGACATTGGGATGATCTCGAGACACAAGGAAGGACACAAGGATTACAGGAAAGACAAAAAGGAGAGAAATGATTGCAGTGATCGAAGTCATTTACGCATTCCCGTCAGAAAACTATATGAATGCAAATACATAGTGTCCATGCTACCTGCAGGGACAGCGAGCATTAGCAGACAGGCGAGTCCTCCAACAGCCAGGAAGCCGCTCTGGGAGAGTCGGCGGCTGCAGGGCAGGACGAGTAGGACCAGAGAACGAGCGGGGATCTCAACCAACCCAAACACAAACTGGGTCAGATAGAGGTTTGTCCCTAACCTGGACACACCTAATGAGAGGCCGTAGTACACCAGAACGTTCACAAACCTGGGATTGCAGAGGAGGAACAGGGATATAGTCACAAGAGAAAAGAGCGAGAGAGAAGATGGTAATAACGCTAAAAAGCATATGTGCATGCACACATACAAACAGGATTTACCAGATGTAGAACAAGATGATAGCCCTCTTCCTCATCTGAGGTGTTCGTACGAGATCCACTGCCGAGTGACTTCGCTTCCCTCCACCTAAAATCTCACACTTCTCTACCTGATGCGCAGATGGACACACATATAAATCAAAAACTTTAAAGGATAAGTCTGGTGAAGTTCTCTTCCATTTCCACCAGATCCAATTAAAACCCAAGACCAACAATGAAGTGATCATACAAACATGTATTGTACGCCTGATACTTCTTATTCCTCTTTGTCACAGAGTTCTATTGTTGTCCAAAAGTATTTAATCCACATCAATAAACATTATGATGAAAATGGGCCCTGTAGTTTATTTTAAATTTAAATACTAAATTTAAATTTACTTTAAATAATCACTAGCAGACCACGTTTATGGATCCACAGCTGAAAATAGTCCCCAACAAATTCATTACTTACTCACGTAAAATTTACTAAAGACTACAGTAACTAGCTGTTTTAGAAAATTAGTGACAGTTGGACATAGGAATAATTAAGAAATACACTTATTCGCATTCGCAGAGTTTGATGAGAAGATTGACACCGCTCTCTTACCTGTCTATTAAGTATGCAGCAGACAAAAAAAAAAACATATATGGCTTACATAGCATGAGAGTGATGAGAGCGTTTGGAGTAAAAGAGAGAGACACACCTGTGCAGCGGGAGGTAAAACCCGGCCATTAACAAGTGCCGCCTTGCGGAGGAGTGCGATGGCTTCCTCTCTCCTGTCATTGGCCAACAACCATCTGGCAGACTGAGGGAGAACCCTGACAGGAGATAGAGAAGGGAGAGGGGAAAAGAAAGAGGCAAAGGAGAGTGCCAGAAATAAGAGCATAGGAGGAAATAGAGATCACAAAGAGGGTATTCATGTATTCATATCCAAGAATTGTAATAATACACATTGGATCTAATGTTCAGATGCCCATTGAATCTCCCACCATATATAGAAGATGAGCAGGAAGCCTGGGGCTGATATAGCCAGTTGCAACTTTCTCCAATCTCGTATCAGATATGCTACACCTGCTAGCAGCATGTAGCCCAGGCCAAAGGCATAGTCCGTGATGATACCAGCCAGCATGCGTCTCTTAGTGCATGTCCACTCAGTGCCTTTGGAGGTAAAACAGTGCAGGATTTGGAGGGGAGGGGAGGGGAGAGGAGAGGAGAGGAGAGGAGAGGAGAGGAGAGGAGAGGATGGGTATTGGTGGTTTGGAGCTTTAAGGTAGAGGAAAGAGTGCCAAGGGTTTGTGCTCTGGGATGGGGCAGGATGTAGCACAAAACAGTATGAGATGTTATTACACTTGAGGTACATTATCTGAAGGTCTGACAGATAAGATGACTACGTTAATCCACTGCCTTCCTTGAATGATACTTAACAGTCGTGCCTGCTGGGAGCATCTGTTACTGTTACTATTATCCAGGCTCCGTAATCCATATGCCAGGAATCCAAGCTTCCTACAATATAGTCTTCATCGGTGAGTGAAGGAATGAAGACTGATACTGAATTTGGAACATTTCTTCTACACTGGGAAATAAACATCTGTTAATGCTAACGTTGGCCATGTAGCGATACTAAAAATTTACACATAGCCTTACCTTTAATGCGAACATCAGAAAGCTAACATGCTCACAGTCACAATGCTAACATGCTGATGTTTAGCAAGTATAAAGATTAGCATGTTCACAATAGTGTGTTTGCTTGCTAACATTTGCTAATTTGCACTAAATACAAAGTACAGCTGAGGCTGATAGGAATCTCATTAGTTTTGCAGCAATGTTATCATAAACCAAAGTACTGGACAAATAGAAATTTTGATCTGGTGATGGCACTAGATGAAAAGTTATGGTGTCACAACAGATGTAAAGGATCATCCCGAGGGGAACATGTATGCCTGTACCAATTTTAATGGCAGTCCATCCAATAGTTGTTGAGATATGTAAGTCTGGACCAAAGCAGTGACCGACATTGTCATCCCTGGAGCCAAATCACTACCATGGCTAAAAAACCATCTCCATCTCTACTATGTCAACTTTTTAGATGCGAAGAACAGCCTTGTCAAGCTTTGTGACGTCTGGCGGCCTAACAGGTAAGTGGCCTACCACAAAACTGCAACATCCATCATTCGATCCTCGGCCAGGACACGCTTCTTGCATGTTATACCCTTCTATCTCTGTCTTTAATTCTTGTCTCTCTCTAGACTGTCTACTGTCAAGTAAAGTCAACCCCCCCCCCCAAAAAAAAAATGTAAAAACATATATATTCCATGGGTTAGGAAGGGCATTGTGAGCATAAGGGGTAGGAGAATTTTTTTTTTTAATTATAAAATTTCATAAAATAATATAGCTGCATCCCTTAAATGTACGCCAACATCCAAAGCTGCCTGGAAAAATACAGTTACTATCTGAAAATTAAAAACCGAAAGCTGAAAGGAGCACACAAGGGGAATCTTACTAATCTGATACAAAATTGTCATGACTGAATTTTCCTCTCAATATTAACGAACTCATTAATCTTCTTCAATTGCCAATTAAAATGCACTTACATCCACTACTTTTACCACTACTACTGCAACTGCAGTGATCTTAAGTCTCATCATGTTTGAGTGTGAGTGTGTGTTTGTGTGTGTGTGTGTGTGTGTGTGTGTGTGTGTGTGTGTGTGTGTGTGTGTGTGTGTGTGTGTGTGTGTGTGTGTTTGGTTAGTACCAAGTACAAAAGCATTGATGATGACTCCCGATATTGTGGTTCCAACTACAAAGCGAAGAATCACATAGACAGGGTAGTTGGGTGCAAAGGCCACAGCGACTCCAAACACAGTCTGAAGAGCGATGGACAGCAGCAGGACGAAACGTCGGCCGTACCTTGCACATAGAGAGAAGAAGTGGACATGACTATGCTCTCAAAGCACATGCACAAATGAGTTCATAAGTGAATTACTGTAGCTGTGACAGGGTTGGACCAGTCGAAGCAGGCCAGTATAGAGTATAAGTGTGTGAAAACTGCAACTCCCTGCCAACATGCCTTCAGTATGGGAGAGTTTTAGTGCCCCACAAACATTTATGCTATTTCTGAGATGTTTTCACAACTGCAAAAAACACTGAATATACAGTATTTTTTATGACGTAACAATTATACTATTTTTCATAAGCTGTTTATGGCACAAACATCACCTACTGTATAGGAAAGTTAAAAAGGAACAGTATCAGTCAAACCACAGTATGCGACTTTGGCCCTTCCACTCAATCAGCATGATGTACAACTGCCCTACTTACGCATGGCTATCACAAGCCAAGGATTCCAGCTGTGTCCACTCATGCAGCCATGCACACAGACATGTGTTGTGTCTGTACAAAGTGAGAGCTCACAGGGCCCCAGGGTAAGGGGAGAGCAGCTCAGCCTACCTGTCAGCCATGGCTCCAAACACCAAAGATCCCACCAACAGGCCAAACATGTAGGTGGATGAACCAAAACTGTTCAGTCCAGCTTTGTCGCACACCAGATCCCACTAGCGGATGGAGAAACCCAACAGTATTGGTACTGTTACTGTATCATACATACATGTACATTTTGATTAGATTTCTCTACACATTCTGCATAGACAAGGGAGGAAATGAACTGGGGCCAGGAAGCTCATTCTTGCTCCATGGCCCCCTAGCAAGTTAATCCAGCCATGTATGATGCCTATTATCTGCCATCGCATCACCATAATAAAAAGACATTGTGCATTCCCTATATAATGTGGTAGCCTATGGGTAACAATGCTTAGTATTAAAGATTATAGTACCATTATATCACTTTGAGATGGTTTGCTGCTAGATTCCTTTTTTTGAGTTTATTGGCCCTGCGTTGGTTTTATTATAAGAAAGGCTCCAAATGCTTATTATTTTAGGCTAATATTGAACACCTACCGAGTGGAACAATTCCACCTGTTTCCATGCAGGAGAGTGACTTTGTGAATGATCAAAGTTGCTTCTGAGCCCTGATTAAACATAACATTTCATTACCTCGGTGACCGTGGTGCTCTGGAAAGTCTCCTTGCTGTACACCCATCCGTGGCCACACGGGACGCGCTCCGTCCGGTTGCCCCGCAGCAGGACATCGGCGGGGAAGCAGAAGGAGTCCGAGAGGCTCAAGTTCAGGCTGAGCTCAGCGGGGAGGAAGGACTGGTCCCCGGCTACCGAGCTCGAGTTGTCGCGGCAGTGATGCGGTGGCGTGGCCCCGGTAAAGATGCTCACCATCATGTGGAAGGCGAGGAGGATCTGGGGCAAACAAATCCATACGTACAATATTTTCTGATATCTGCCGAAGCCTCCGATGGCAGAGAGGATCTGGTCGAAATTCATTTTGGGAAATATAGGTCAATTTGGAGAGTGGGTATTCTAGTGGATCAGCCAGTGGGAGGGAGGCTGGAGACAATAAATCAGAGAGGCGGTGAGGAGCTGTGTGTTGTTCAGGAGGTAAACAAGGTAAATCAATTCCCATGTGCAGCCGTGGTCAATCCAGCTGCAGTCTACCAACATGACCCTTCTTATCAGTCCTGAAGTGACCTGACGAAAACAAACTAATATCACATTTTTCACCTTCCCGCCTGGGGCGGTATCTGTTCTCCTCAGATGCGGGTTCACACAGGTCGACTAAATGCTGCAAAATCCGATGGGCGCCCAAAGATGGATGTTTTTTGCCTGCATGATAGAAGAAAATGTGGAAACCAGAAAGGTAAATGTATCAGCTGGAGGCATGGGAAACTAAACGCAAAAATGTCCTCATTTAATCCACCGCTTAGAATAGTAAAAAAGTGGAGAGGAGATAAAAAAAAGAAAAAAGTCATGGGTCCAACAAATGTGCAGCCAGTGCTGTTTTGATGCTCTGGATGTTTCAACTGGAGAAAAAGCAGAGAGACCCAGACACATTACTGGCTGCTGGGAGCGTTGTGCTGTGATGTTTTCGTTACTTACAGGGCAGGGCCATAGCATCGCTACAAAATCCCATGCAGGATGTTCCAACGCAGGACTCACACCACACCACTGACGCGCTGGGAACCTATGGGCGACTGGATTGAATACAGTGCTTTTTCTCTGAGGAAACCATTTCGCCATCGTCCGCACATGCTCCCATTCATCATGTTGAGACGCGGGGCCCTAATGGTTATTTGTAGTGTATATAACACATACATCCCCATACATTTGCAACAAACACCCTGCCCATTGTCCACATAGGCCCTCTGCTTCCATCTGCCGCTGGGTCGTTGAATTACAGTGAGGTTTAACACGAGACTCCTCGCGTCCGGCTCCAGTCTGTCTGCTGCTGTCAGTGAAACTTTACGCAATGCATTTTGGTCAGCAGTACTCTGTTCCTACCGTTTCTATTGCACAATCATAAGGTTATTTGTTTTGGTCGAGGACCGATCTCAATCTGCTTCTGCGGCCTTCAGGTGCTCCCCAACACGCTTCCTCCTCCAATTTTGCAAGTTACTCTTTATTGTAGGCTCTGGCCCGTATTCAACAAAACAACTGATGGACTCTGTTGAAATGCACTTTTCTGGCAGGTGTACCATAATGTCTACTGTTAACTTTCTTTCCTGGTTTGTCTTCACCTCTGTTTTCCCTGCCAAGATCTCCGTTGTGTTACATTAAAAATAACTCTTTCTAGCTCTCAAGCAACGTTTTGCAGAAAAAGAAATATAGTAAGACCTGTTCTGAGCTAGGCCTCACTCCCCTGTTTCTGTAGGAACCACGGTAGACGGTGGCTGAGTGCACATGCCTAAAAATCGCTGTGCAATGAATAAATACAATACAATAGGCTTTGTGCAGTGTGTAATCGATGAATGCAGGTCACTCAATACAATACTGACAACACTGTGTTACCAAAAGGTCGGTCTTCTTAGGAGAGACCTAATACTAGTCACCTGATGTCAGCCACCATAATGTAGAGAGCAGTGCATGAGGTAGCATTGGAGCACTGGAGCACAGGGCCGATTTTGGTTTGAATTAGTAAAACCACCGATCAAAGCAAACATTAAGCACAGATCATAAAAAAGTAGACTATCAAAAGACCAAAGGAACATTCAAGATTGACTACGAAGTAGGTCACTGAAAACTCACTATACAACATCGTCAGGGAATATTATCCTACTTATATCGTAGTGTTTAATTTTGTAGTAAGCGTTGGGCCTGTCTTCCCCTTAGGCTTATACTGGGCGTTGCACTTGACCGCACTGGTGGGTGGTTGGGGAGAGGAACGGCCGCTTGGACTGAGACTCGGTCATGTCCAGTTATTCTCTGGAGAACGGTGGCTCCTCTCTCCTCAGTCCAGCCGGTCCAGAGGGAGGGAATCGCTGCAGGTTCATGGGAATCTGATTTCTGTTTGGTCAGTGTTCAATGAGGAAAACGCACATTTTCATACATTGATAGAGAGATGTTTTTTGTCTGCATAACAATGCACCTTGTATTTAGTTGCTGCATAATGTCTGTATGCTTGTTAATATATAAAAACAAACAAATAGGCCTCTTATCATATTTTTTCATGCCCTATACATTCTATGTCACGTTTTTGTCACGTAACATGAAGGGGAAATACTCATGTGTCAAAAAAACAAACAAAACATAGTGGTTGTTCTCCTATAATGTAGTAAAGCAAAAATGAACCTGTAGCCCAAATAAATTCAATCAAATGAGTATAAAATAGTGAATCTTGATCCATATTAGATGTAAGCAAGTTTCCTTCTTCCTTCCGTTATATGAGTGTGTTAGAAACGGAAATGTAAATCAGATGCCACAAGCCTCCCTGCCTGCCCCCCTCCCGTCGTGGGGGCTCGTCACGTCAGTGATGTTTGGTCCTGGTTTGGGTGTCTGAACGGCAGCAGGGTCAGGTCAGGTCAGATACAGTTCTCCGGGATGCAGTCAGAAATAAATCACCGACTTAAAATTAAAACCACAATTTATGTTTTTTTTTTTCTTCCAAATTCACTGAATAAAAGAGCAATATCTTGGGCTGTGCATAGCAAATGACCATATAAATACTCGTTCATGTTCTCACCTTGAGAACACGAGTTGATATGTAGATTATTGTACATTTTTACGTTGTATGCTGTGTAAAAATTGGAGCTCTTATTTTGTAGTTTCTGGTTGCTCAATATGACTCTGTACCTTAGTTTTTCCGGACAATCCGCCATAAAAGTATTTTCAGATCGATATGGCTACGAATACATGAAATTTACAGCCTATATGATACATTTCTAATTTTTCAAATTTAAATCAGATACGGTCCCCACGAGAAGGATTCCCACAATACTTCTCTTGTCTCAGTAAAGAAGGATTTTATTTTGAAGGCGGGAGCTCGAAGTCCTGTTACTCTCCTCCCGTCTGGCTTGTCATTGGTGAGGGAGGCTCCAGAGAGAGCGAGAGACACAGGGAAGAGTCAGGGGGAGATGGCTGCAGGGAAGGTGGAGTGGACCGGGTCAGGAACGACGTCGGAAACCAACCTAAGGTGACCTTGATAATCCAGAGCTGTCACCGCTGGGAAGAGGTACCACACCGCAGGAATCTCTCCGCGCTCCGCCCGGCCCGCACACGCACTGTGTTGTTAGAGACCGTTTTTTCTACCCCTCCAGCAAATCTGCCGATTTCCTCCGTGCTGGGTTACTTAACCCCACCAAGAGTCCCCATTGGATTTTTGGATTTTTTGACACTGTCTGGATCCGTCACTTCTGTGTGAGTAGATCTGTGTACCGGGGGCTGCCTTCACCTCTTGCACGAATAAATGATTTTAATGGCGATGCCATGCATCATAAGGTCAGCTGATCGTGGTTTTGGAGATCATTGTTGGGACTGTGAGGACACGATTTATGAAAAAAAAAAAAAAAAAAAAAACCCCAGATCCGCATCCGTGACGCGACCTGCTGATGTAGATGAGGCCACACCCTCAGACAATTCAAATAACATTGTTTGTGCCACATGCATGAATGAACCCCGGCCTACTTATTGAGGATACCGCCAGCGGCCCCATCAGCAGCAGCCGCATTTAGCAGCTGCTGGACAGTAGTAATATTTGTCCCTGTGAGAAGTCCAAAGAGCTGCTGGGCCTTGCACCACTGCTTTCTAAGACATTTCACTTTGCTTTTAGATCAATCTAAATAACAACCGCTCTGTTTGATTCCCAGCTATAATTAGAAATTCTTTTGTGAATCCTCAAAACAACCCGAGATATTTTGACTATCTGGAAATCCTTGGGGCCTGGTCTAATGCCTGTCTTAATGGAGATACTAAACATAGAAATATTTTTTTAAGTAACTAGCTTTTACTTACCAAGAGCTCATCCTTTTGGTCCATTTTTGAAGACCTAAGGAGGAATAAATACCTTGAGTCTCTTAGTAAGGTGTTGGGCCACCACGTTGCTGCCAGAACAGCTTCAATGCGCCTTTGGCATTGGTCCTGCAAGTCTCTGGAGCTCTACCGGAGGGATGAACACCGTTGGGTTGAGATCTGGTGACCGCGAAGGCCATGGCAAATGATTCGCATCATTTTCATACTCACCAAACCATTCGGTGACTCCTCGAACCCTATGGGTGAGGGCATTATCATCCTGGAAGAGAGCGCTCCCATCAGGATAGAAATGTTTCATCATAGGATAAAGGCGATCACTCAGAGCAGCTCTTTAAAGTGGGGTTTATGCGCTGCAGCCCTGCTATAACATCCCTCTGTGTGTAATTGTCGACGGACTGTTCTTGCTGACACAGTCTGATCACGTCCTGCACTGATGTTCTCAGTCACCCGAGGAAGAGCCGCTCCTCTGTTTGTCTTTACATATCGCACTAACGCACGAGCATCATGGTCGTCAAATGTGCGCCGGTGACCACAGTCTCCGACCCTATTTACTGACGTCTCTCCCATAGATCTAGGTGCAGATGTCACTTTAGTCTCTGTTCCTATGGAAACACGAGCCAGTGGAGCAGCCTTTGGGACTGAAGCTCCTGCCATCCGTGCCTCAACTATGAACCCTCTCTCAAAGTCACTTAGATCTTTTCCTCTTGCCATCTTGATACGACATCTGAATCAACCGGGTCTGTTCAGCACGTTTATAAATGCCACATAGCTGATTGGATGTTAACTGCTTATTTGTACCATGCAGTGCACCTGAGTGGCAGCAGCTGCATTTGTTATGTTTCTCTGTTCATTTATTCAGGTTTTTCCTTTAATTTGTCAAACATCTGAATATGGTTGAATTGTTCAGGGACAGGGATTTGGGAGTGTTACGATGCATGACTTTTAATCCCAAAATTGAGTGCAGAGTTTTCAGTATGAATTTGAAATAATCTCTCATCCACAGATTATGTAATTCTTGAAATGGACAATTAAAGGGTTTCTTTAAAGGCCAAATGTGTTTCCTACTAAACACTGGTCGAACAGAGAGTGTGAGTACAGTAATTAAACTGCCGCAATGAGAAAGACATCTCAGTATTCTCTATTGATGTGGTTATGTACGCGCTTGTCAGTTACAGAAAAAAATCTATGTCAGATACACTCATCCATCACCAGATATCTGTTTTCTCATGCAAGTACAGAGACAACCACCTATTCATGCATCTGGCTACAGAGTAGACACAAGCACTCATGCATATGCACACACGCCTTTTTTCTGCCCTGATTTATATTCCGTTACCCATCGCTAGCTGTTTGATCTGAGACACAGGTGAATTTCATGATCATGATGCAGTGAGACTCAGATCCCTGTGGAATAAAAACAGGGCGCTGCTGCAGGTCACTATGAGCACTGGTGTGTTCCCTTCAGACAGGGGTCCCAGGATCAAACTTCACTCTGACAATGCTCCTCAGGTAGTCACAGTAGACTGTGAGGAAGGTCTCCTGCAAGGTCAGGAGATGTGGGCTGCAGAGTTGGCGAGTGGTTAAAAAGTTTGGCGAGCACCCTAGCTTTTGAAAAGGCCTTGAAACACTGAACCCCTCGCAGCCCAAGAGCTGCACGTTCTGTAGTTTTACCTGCCGTCTGATCTCCCGTGACAGGAGAACAAGAAAAAATCCTTACCCGGGCCTGGATCCATTAAGTTACACATTCGCATTATATCATGCTATTATCAAGAATTGCTCTTCATCCCCATCTGCCTTCTCATTCATTTCCCAACAGATGAAAAGTGCTGTCTGCAATGGGCAGGCTGGGACTTATGCAGCTTGCTGGCAGGCAGCACACTGCAGAGTCAGCAGCAGCACTGGAAGTTAAAGAGTCCGTAGGGAAAGAGAGAGACTTATTGATTAGTGTGGACTTTGGGCTACAGCAACACGAGTATACATGGCTCTGTAAAGTTCTCTGGTCCTCTCCTTTCCTCCACCCTTCCTTACCCGTCTCCTCTCTCCTCCCCAGGTGTATCTGCTGTCACCGGTCTGTCATTTGGACCTGCTAACCCAGTGGAGCTCCAGCTCCAGAGGCCAATGGCCCCTGTTTCTCTCCAACAGTGAGAGGTGAGCCAAGCTGGCCTTCCCGGCCCCCTCCCTGCCCCCGGCCCCAGACCTGGACCCGGATCCAGACCCCGAGCCCGAGCAGCGGCACTCCCACGAGGAGCAGTATGTGAGTGAGGGCGAGTCCAGCCAGCTTGACACACAACCGGCGCCACCTGACTGCAGGGACGCCGAGACCATCACAGGTTCGCGTGTGTGCATATGGGTTGACTTTTTAGGATTTCCTGTAGGAAGACACAGCTTTGATTACATTAATATTCTTTATAGTATAATTTTATATACTATAAACAAGAAATGATCATATTCAGTTCCAATGGTTACTGATTAAGCAAAAAATTGTTTTCACATTCATGTAACCATATGTCCAGAGATGGCAGATGTATTTAAATCCTTTAATTAACTAAAATTAAAATTAAATTAAAAGAATTAGCAACAAAATATACTTACCGTATAAAAAGTAAGGGCACTTATTTTGCAGAAAAATGCCCCCCCTGGATGTGTTAATACATTAAACAACATCTTAATGTTGTCGCTGGTGGAGGTGAAGCTAACTACTTTATGTACTGGTGGGTATTTTTTTGCATGTGTAAATGTACTTACACTCACCTCTGCATAAATCTATCACAGGTGCAAAATCAGTCACAGTTATTGGTCAAAATAAATACCCCTCAGATAACAAATCAAATGCTTACATCAAAAACTCTAAAGTAAGTAAAGTGATCTAATAAAGAGCGTGTCTATTTGCACCAAAGCCTCACCCAGATTGCTTACCAGTATAAGCAGTGAGTGAGTGAGGAAGTTTTAGTGTTCGTGTTTCTCCAAAACTCCGAGCATCAGTTCCCTCCACACAGAAAGCCTGCAGTCCACCACCAGGCTGCCGCACGTTCACTTTCCTCCCTGCCTCTCTGTCCTCTCTGCGATGTTCAGATGTGTGCAACAGCACTGACTTGCCGGAGTTTGAGATCATCAGTCTTCTGGAGGAGCAGTTGCCGGTGTACCGTTTGCGGGCTGATACCGTCTATGGCTACGACCACGATGACTGGCTGCACACTCCCCTTGTTGCACCGGACGCCAGGCTCGACCTGACCACCGAGCAGATCGAAGAGACACTCAAATACTTCTGTAAGTTTGGCAGTGACATGATTGCATACAGCATCTCCAGTGCTGCCGATGCTCTTGATCAAGCGTGCAGGAAGTTTTTAGTCTTCTTATTTCAAATACTAACAGTTGAACTGTAGTATAGAAATAGATAAGGAGGGACACTGTAGCTTAAACTGGTGGGATTGAATCTCTGCGCTTAAACGGGAAGGATTTACCCACCTGGCTACATGCTACATTGAATCCTTGTTATGGTTCTTGGGAAGATAAGCTGCTGTACTTTTCGTGCGAACATCTGTGTGAATTTATTGACAAATTGAAAAACATTCTCATCACTGTGAGTTGAGACTTTATCAGTGCATGCTGACATTTTATTTTATTTTTATTGGGGAAGATAGTAAAGGGAAGGGAAAAAAGAAATAAGCAACAGGAAGATAAATTTTACATACAGTACCTTAAAAAAAAACATTAAAAAATTCTCTAGTCTCATCTATAATCCATATGCATTAAAACCAATAAAGGGGTGATATAGTCTCAGTACACCAAGGTTAAAGGGTGGTATAATATTACAACAATTTCTTTATTTAGTAATATATATTAATACTATACAGCATATTCTGTGCCATCATAAAGCAACTCATATTGGGGTTCGTGTAGAATTTTTCTTTCCACCTAGACTCAAACAACACACTTGATTTTACCTGAGTTGGATAGTAGTGGTCTGTTAGGTTTGTTGGTACCAGACCTCAAACTTTTCAATACTTGATTCTTTTGTTTTCTGTCATATACAGCATATACAACAAGAAATTATAATGTTTAACTCTATAAACTGTTACTGTTTCTATAGGGAGGGGTTTAAAAGGCACAAGAAAAATTTGTTGAATTGAGAGATGGTATGAGATTCTCTTTAAATGTTAAAAGTGTTCACTTGGGAGTTCTGGGGTATGTAGTCAGTGCCAGATACTCTGGTAATATCTTTAGGTAAAAAGACACCAAGGTATTTCATTGGTTCCTCGCTCTAATTGACACTATGTGTGTCCTGAACCATACTGTATCTCTCCTAAGTCAACATTAAAACAGATCATGATCATTGTTTGCAGCATGATGAGTGGTTAAGAAGGAGTGTGTGTGTGTGTGTGTGTGTGTGTGTGTGTGTGTGTGTGTGTGTGTGTGTGTGTGTGCCCCTGCATGTGTCAGGGGTCTGTTTGTGGATAAGGGTTACTATAATAACAGTCGTGGAGGCAGATACATCTTTAGTGGGCTTGCACAGTGCAGAAGAGAGAAGAAGCGAAGGAATGAAAGAAAAGTGTACAGGAGAGAGACGCGGAAGTTCTGTCAGCACTTATAAACTGAGAGAGGAGTCCACGCCATATCCCGCCCTCTCTGATTGGCTCCTTCCTCCATCTTGCAGCCTCTCCTGTCCAATCATTAATCAACTTCTACGTCCATTTCACCTCAGCAACCGCAGAGCTTCTTCCAAAACGGATGTGCACTCTCTCTCATCTATCCACTTCCCTTGCACTCACTCACAGGGGAGTCCACTCACAGGGGAGTCCACTCACAGGGGAGTCCACGTGGGTGGAGGGTAATTCAGGCTCCGGGCCTGTTATGCTGTACAGTAGCTGAGCAGTGGGAGGGAGAGAGGGAGAGAAAGTCAGTGGATTAGTATTTGGATGGCTTGTCATGTCTGCTTGTTGGTCATCGTGAAAGCCAAGAGGAAGAGATGGACCGCAAGAGCAGGGTGGAGAAATTAGCGATGGATGAATGTGAGCTGGGTGACTGGTACTATGAGGAGGACAAGAAAGGTAAAGTGAGCGTCTAGAATACAGAAAAGAAGGACACGTCTCAGTCTATTTGACTGTGTACACAGTGGACTGGAGTGTGTAGCTGCTGTTTGGTGTTTTGTTATTTCAGGATCTTCAGCAACACTAAAACAGCATTTTGAAATAGTTGTTGTGTGTTTCCTAGTTAATGCTTTTACAGTGGAGCTTGTCTGTGGCTGTGTTCTCCTCAACAGGAAGAATTTCCTGAAGCTTGTTGACTTTGAATTTGGAAGCACACACACACGCACACCGACATTCCCACTCTTCACTTCTGTGCCTGCGTGAGCCAGAGTGGATCATAGCTTGAACATCGTTTATTTTGATGAGGGGAATTTAAAGGCGCTTTAATGAAAAAACAATTAAATTATTTTGTGCTGGTTGTAATACTAACAGGATTACAGAGGTTTACTATGACGCATTCAATAACTTTGTACAGCATGTTATTGATTAGAGCTCTGAATCAATAACATGCTGTCACCTCAGGGCAACACAGCCAACTGCTGCTGCGCCATGGAAAACAACCCCTTCCCCTTTAACTCTGCGCTGCTCTTTCATACACCAACATTATATCAGTGGTGACGGAAGTGTTACATTCTAAGCGTGGCCCATCCACCAACTCTGAGAGGATGACTTTTTAAACGGTCTGTCTGCCATTGTACATGTACGTATCACACCAGGAGTGACGAGGAGATGGGTCGTCTGCACTGGAATCTGTGGGTTACTCGCAGCTGTCTTCTCACACTGGTTGTGTGTTTTTCTACTTCCACAGTGCTATGTGCAGACAGAGTGGGCCAGATGACGAAGACCTACAATGACATTGACGCCGTCACACGTCTGTTGGAGGAGGTTAGATGGTCTAATTTTGCGTTCTTTTTAGCAGTGGGATTCGAAGCTGCACAAGGGAAGATTTTTTTAATCAGTCTAAATCACAAAGTGAGACTGCAGCAGAAAGGATGCAGCACTGCAGATTGCAGATTTACCGTTTGCCCAAATGAAATATGCCTGTGGTATGAAAGTTTCCTTTAACAGAAAGATCAATAAACTGTGAGTCAATTCTCAATTCTGCTTCGCAATTTACCAACAATGTCTGAACCTCCAACCCCCCACCACCACCACAAGACACAAGCCGTATTGCAGCCATAAATGTCACCTTTGTCTTCTCTTATTTCCTCCTCTTGCAATCCAACCCATAGAAAGAGAGAGATTTGGAGTTGGCTGCAAGGATCGGCCAGTCGCTTCTTAAGAAGAACCGAACTCTGACTGAGCAGAATGACTATCTGGAGATACAAGTGGGACAAATCACAGAGGAGGTCTGCACACACACACACACACACACACACACACACACACACACACACACACACACACACACACACACACACACACACACACACACACACACACACACACTCAGATGAATTATAGCTCATAAAATTTCTTGTCCTGTTTGTCAGTTTGACAAAAATATCCCAACTCAAGGTCCACTCATGGAGGTTGCCATGATGTAAACCAGATTTTGCAGTGGAGTAAGATATGACATAAGACAGATGTTTTTGCAGCAGATCCTACAGCAGATACTTTCATGTTCAAATAGAGATATACACGAGTTATGAACATCATCCAACCTCTTCCAGGTGGCCCAGCTGCATCATGAGCTGAACCTGAAGGATGAGCTGCTGCAGTTTTACACCAATGCAGCTGAGGAGAGCGAGGATGAGTCCAGCAGCTCCCCAACGTTAGCTTCCTTTCTTTGTTAATTAATATCTCTCTTTCTATCCGTAAAAAGTTGATTGGATGATTTTGAATGTGTATGATTTTGGGATTCAAAACAGCAAAACAAGCGAAAGTGCTAAACACGTAACATACCAGTTTAACTCTGATTACTTATACACTGAAAAAAACAAGCAAGAGTTGACTCTCTGGCCACGAGTTTCAGGCCTGCTCTGTATTCATCTGTCTAAAGGGGTAAGACGAGTAAATTGGAAACAGCTTCGGGAGCCTTTGTGAGTGACACACTCCAGAGGAAACTCAAAGAGCTGGAAGAAGAGAACCTGACTCTCCGCTCAGAGGTATCTCCACACACAAATAACAGCAGCGCACACCTGCATTTTAAGAGCGTGAAATTGCTTGGAATATATTGATTAATTATGGATGTCTACATGCAGGCTAGCCATCTAAAGTCAGAGACGGAAACTTATGAAGAAAAGGAGCAGCAGCTCGTCAATGACTGTGTGAAAGAACTCAGTAAGTTTTGTGTCATTCTTCCTCTCTCGCTCTGTCTTTATTACTGTTTTCATGTGTCTTCTGTTGATGGATGTTTCCCTCTTTCCGTCTCCGAGGCTGAGCTAAACTCTCCCCTGCCCTCTGTCCTGTCAGGGTTGTCCAGTCTCCAAATCTCTGCCATAGCGGAGGAACTGGCTCGTAAGACTGAGGATGCCTCCCGGCAGCAGGAAGAGATCACGCACCTCCTCTCTCAGATAGTGGATCTGCAAAAGAAAGCCAAATCTGTGAGTATACACACATTTGAATTCAAATGTGACTATAATCATGCTCTGTTAGTTTTACCAATTCAAACCTGCATATGTGTGTCTAGTATGCAGTGGAGAATGAGGAGCTCTCTCAACACCTGATGGCAGCTAAAGATGCCCAAAGGCAACTTACAGCGGAGGTAACTTCCACATCACTGCTCTGTTTCCACCACATTTCCTTGCTTGACAAGCTGTTTTCATCTCATCCACAGTGAATTATAACTTATTCACTGTGAACACTTTGTTTGGCTTAGTGGTGTCGTGACACCAGACTGTTTGATGTTAATGCCAAAAGTTAAGTTTAATATCTACAATACAACAGCTCCAGGAGTTGGAGGAGAAGTACTCAGAGTGTATTGAGATGCTGCATGAAGCTCAGGAGGAGCTGAAGAACTTGAGGAACAGACACTACACTGCAGGAACACCTCGACGCTACCACCCCCTGGGACTGTACCCGATGGTGAGGGAGCGCACGTGCGTGTGTGTGGTTGTGTGTGTGTGTGGGTGTGTGCCCATGACCATCTTCCATTCCTTCACGAGCTTTTGTGTTACAGGATTCCCTGGCAGCTGAGATTGAGGGAACGATGAGGAAGGAGTTGAGTCTGGACGACCCGGAGTGCGAAGAACAGAAGTATGGGTTAAGTACTTAATATTACAATCAAACTATAGGGACCGTGTAGAATACGGCGTGGATATAACTTACATTTTGCTTTTTTTAGAGAATTTCAGAAAAGAAGAAGAAGTAAAAGCAAAAATAGTGAGAAAAAATTTGGGTGGATCACAGTTTCAGCTCTGGAAAAAAAATTTGTTAGCTGACCTGCAAGGGCGGAGTCAAAAAACAGAGTAGGTTAGCTAATGTCATAGGCCAAGAAAAAAGGAAAAATTGTCACATGTCAATCGTCAATCGTTTTCATTAATCTATGGTTATACCACAGATTAATCTTAAAGGTCAGCTTTTAGCTAATGTACTGCATCATCCAGAGAGCTATAGGACAGTGTGATGGCTAGTTTAGATGTAGGACAATCATTGAGGTTTAACTCTGTCCTAAAAAAATGCGCATAATTTAATAGCAAAAATTCCATAGAAATAGAAGAAAAAATCAACAACAAGGTGTTTTTGACTAACTACATACAGTACAGGCTAATGCACTTGTGTCTGATCGTTTACAGAATCCATCGTAAGCGTGTTTTTGAGACGGTCAAAACCGTCAACCAGACAGTCCGTCAGCGTTCACTGACTCCAACCAGCGCCAACATCCCCGGCTCCAACCAGTCTCTGTCTGCTCGTACGTCACCACAGTCCAGCGGCCTCTCCACGCCCCACTCCAGTATGTACGGAGGTGACGTCAGCGGAGACAGCGTGGCCCTTGACAACCGTGCTCAGAGCATCCTGATGGAGGCAGCATCTAATCGGGATAGGTGAGGAGGAGAGGGCTAATACCAATAGGAAATTAGAGAGGAAGTTGAGACTGAGGAGAGTTTTAGACACCTTTCAGGAATCAATGAGTGGAGAAGTGAGTTTTTAAACGGACTGTTTCTTGAGTTGAGCCCTGAGATGTCAGATGTCAGAATTACCGTTTGTATACACTGTAATTTAACAAACTGATATGACTTTCTCAAGATTCATTAATTGAATAATATTCTCATCCCTTGGTTTCTGTTTCATCCCTGCTCTGACAGCAGCTCAGAGGGCCGAGAGAAGAAGGCGAGTGGTGCTGAGGACCTGAGGCTGGCGCTGCGCCGCCTGTCTCTGCGTCGACAAAACAACCTGAGTGAGAGGCGCTTCTTTGAAGAGGAGAGGGAGCGGAGGCGGGGAGGACATGGAGGACTGCAGGATGCTCTGGGCGAGGAGAGTGCGTTGACCCCCTCCGAAAGCATCATGTCCCTTGGGAACCTCCACCTGTGGGCCACACGAGGGCCCTACCTCCCTGACAAACTCCAGATCGTCAAACCACTTGAAGGTGAGGGAGAAAGGGAGCATGGGGTGAGCTGCAAGGCAGGGAGGAAGAGGGAAGGCGAACGGCGCAGAGGAGTTGGGACAAAGAAAGGGAGCAAGCGAGGATGGGGGGCGGAGAGGGAGAGTAGGAGGGACAGCTGGCATGGGCGAACACTCGAAGGGGAAAGAGATAAAGGATGGGGGTGGGCGAGGAAGACCGTAGCTGGGATAGAGAGGGAAAGAGGAAGGAGGTGGGCCAGAGACCGAGCCGGGAGCAAGAAGATGAAGGGAGCAAGAGAGAGGAATGAGAGACCTCTGTCGCTCATGCTCTTCAGCTCTTTCTGGTCGTTGATGCACCATCACAAGTCGGGTAGCTTTGCGTCTGCGCACAGCTATTACAAAGACACACAGCCCAGAGGGTGGTTGTAGACACACACATCACTGACGGGCTGTGGCAAGAAGTGCAACATGCTTTAAGGTTCGAACCCAGAGAGAGTCACAGCAGTGTTTTATTATTCCCCTTGCGATTCAGTGTTGATTCAACCTTAAAGGTGGCTGCTTTTGGCCTGTGCTGCCCTCTGCTGGTAATAATTCATACATCATTTAAAAGCACGTTGCCTATCAAACGATATATAGAAACCCTGCCGTTGCCATTGTTTGCACACATTTGTTTAGTTGTATTTACACGTTCTCATTTCTTATATATGTATCGTTCTTTCTTTATGTTTCTATATTATTTATTCATGACTTCCTGTTGGTTTTTGATTTTTCGTTGTTCATTCTATCACTGCTTACTATCTCTGTTTCAAATCCACGTGGCTGACTAATAAAAACCTTTCTCGCATTCTAACTGCTCCTCCATTTCATTTCATGGTCATCTCATTCCTCTGCTCTTCATCAACTTTTAGTGTCTCTGTAGTCTTGCCATCTTTGTTTGTCATCCTGAACAATGAGGCCTATGCTATTATCTTCCTCGTCACTTGTTTTTTCATGGATCTTATTAGACAGATTAACAAATAGCTATTAGCATTAAATGCATACGTTAACTGGTTACTTGTCATGATTTTGTCACATAATCTGATGTCTTGTATTAGCCCATATTAGCTAGTGCTGTATCTGATATACGTTATGTAGTTGAATAACATGCCTTTTTCCTCTTAACAAAGTAAGGCCTATTAAGCCTTTTGACACCACAGGACCCTGCTAGCTGTTATTGGGCAATGCTTTGAAGACTTTTCAGGAAAACTGCATATCAAAAGTATTAAATGTCTGCTGACAGTAAACAACCAGTTTACACAATTAGTAAGTATTAGTAAGTACATAAGTATTGAGTAATAAATATTGTTTGTAGTGTTTGTTTGAAGATAATAAAAGCAGACAAGTACATTGGAGATTTATTCATTTCTTTTCTCCAGGCTCTGCCACCCTGCACCACTGGCAGCAGTTAGCCCAGCCTCACCTCGGTGTGATTCTGGACGCCAGGCCAGGAGTCGTGCCAAAGGGTTACAGACCCCTTGAACTAGAGCTGGAGCAGGTCGGTGTGTGTATGTGCTGCTGTGTGAGATTTCTGAGTCATACCTACGATATGGTCATGCTCATGAACGACCATATCATGCTCTATCAAATGTACAAGTGCGTTGGGTTTGTTACATAACACATTAATAGATTACTGCAGACATAGCATCAGTTTTCACTACTCCATGACACAATTCAATCAGTTGCAGTAGTAATTATGCAACTTTTTCATTGCAGAATTAAAAGTCAGATTCACACTCCTCTTTTACTATAGAGGGAATCAAATCCCACTGATTTGCAGGATTAATGAAACCAGACTGCAGTGATGTACAGTAACAAGCTCCAGAAAACTCCTTTTCCTTGATATCAGATTAGCTGCCCATCGACCTTTAACTTCTCTGCTATTTCTCATCTCAGTTAGTTCACTGGGAAAGGACAAAGGTGGATAAAATACATATTGACCAAAGCAACTGAGAAAATTTGCTTGGATAGGTTTGGGCCAATTCAACTGTATTCAGATATTTAGAGGGACGTGGTAAATAACAAAAACCTGTGTGTTTACTGAATAGGGCATGACTTAACTAATTAGTTGCAAAGTACTCCTTACACTACTCCTTATAAATGTTACTACTAGTAATAGTGGTAACAATAGTAACACTTAATGCATGCAACTGTAATGATTTGGACTCATCTCTCATCTCTGTCTGCAGGTATATCCTTGGGGTGGCTTTGAAGAGGATGAACCAGGCGAGCAATACTTCCAGAATCTGCCCACGTCCTCAGCCTCTGCCTCACCAGCCGTGCCCTCCACCTCTGGTACCAGCGACAGCAGCCTCGGGCAGCCTCCACCCAGCCTCGCTCCACTTTTTCTTTCCTCTCCATCCCCATCGCCACATCTCAGCAACACTGATGCCCTGGGTGAGGACGAACAATGCATTTGCTCATATGTATTTAAACTGTTTCACATTCTTGAATCTGTTTGAAACACCTGCAATGTATCATGGTGCTTGACAATGACTAGTTGTCTGTGTTTGCGTGATTTGCAGCTGCATATTACCCAGGTAAATGCATGGCCCATACCAGCTCTACCTACACCTTCACAACTTGCCGGATCCTTCACCCAACCGATGAACAGACGCGGGTCACGCCAAGGTAAGCAAAGTGCTGCTTGAAAATTTATGATCAAAGTCAACTTTTTGTGGCCCGTCCTCTTGAGTTCTTCTCAAAGGTTTCTCTTTGATCTGCCAGATTTCATTCATAATCAACTACTGCAAGGTTTTTGCTTTTCGGCTAAAGGCAGCTATATTCAAACATATGCCCTATTACAAAATTCATAATGAAATAATGCATTTTTATAAGAACAGTCATGTGTTTGCCTCCTAAGGATACACATTTTCCTGTGGCTTCAATGGTGCATGCTTTTAAAAAGCAATTAAAACAAGTATTTTTAATACATTTCATATATTGTAATAACACCGAAGATTAACATATGAACATAAGTGCAATTTAAACATGTGATGCAGCTTAATGTGATAGCATTGTTTCGATATGGTGGCGATTAGCCTACAGTGTGCCAAATGTGCTATCAGTCTGTATTTGACTAAATCCCACAGGACAAATAACATGCACACAGCAGGCGTTGACGTGGGATCGTGTTCAAGTTACAACAGTCAGTCAGTTGTCTGCTAAACAGTAGGAAGGTGCTTATGAATACATGCAGGTGCTTATGGTTCAAAGAAACAACATCCCCTGTGCACAAATAATCTTAGTTTTGTGCTATTAGAAAGATGAGATATCTTCTTGTTTGCTTCGTTTCTAGTCTAAACCCAGTCCCAGCGTCAGCCTCCTGTGTGATGACCAGCACTCTGTTGGGTACTCCTGCTGCAACACCCTGCACGCCCCGTAGGCTCAGTCTCAGGCCCTCCGAATCCTCAACCAACCTCAGGCAAGGCACCAGATGTACTAGAAAAGTACTTCACTCTGAGCTAAAATGTAAAAATATATCTCCCTCTAGCTCCTTTGGGAAACAAAACTTTGTTCTTTCTGTTAACGAGTTAGCAGATTGTTTCTTGCCGTGATCACTTTTAAAGAGCCACTACCTGTATATCACACTGTATGTCACACAAAATAATGTCTTATTTTGCGTAAAAATGCAACATGTAAGTTCATTTGCTTTCATGAAAGTTAATCTGTTTCAGGCGCTATGGTTGGAAACATTGCAAAAGAAAGCAGATTGTGCAACTAGGATCATTTTTTTGACTCATACATTTTTTTATCCATAAACTGTATTTTGCATAGTTATCAGTCCATATGATGCTGTCTTCCATTTCTCATGGTTCTGCAGAGATGCAACACGCACCACCAGCACCTCCCTGGGGTTAGTGCGCCTTCTCCAGGAGCGAGGGATCTCAGCAGCGATGTATCACCAGAGCCAGGGCCTGGAGCATGGTCAGAGCAGCGGAGGAGTCTTACTCAGCACCTCCATTGCCCCTAACCGAGCAACCAACCCTGACCCTCTGCGCCCCTCTACCCCTCCCAACTCGCCTACAGGACTGGGTGCTTCAGCTGTGCTAACCTCTGAAGGTTTTGACTTTAAGAGTCCTTCTTACGACAACTTCCTGGCCTCTAAACCGGCCCGTTCTATTCTGAAGGAGGTGACTGGGGGTATGAGGGGTAGGCAGAGAGGGAGGGACTGCGAAAGCCAAACGGACGTTAGCGTGACCGTCCACAACCTCAACCTGCTGGACAAAGTGAAGCGGCTGGGTGTGGCTGGAGCTCCAGGAGGCAGAGCAATGAGTCCCAGTCCCATGCTGGGGCCTCTGGGTGGGCTTCGCAGATCTGGCTCCCCTTTTGGGCCCGATGGAATAAGGAGGAACCGGAGTTATCCAGGCATGGTTGGGGCCAGCATGGCCATGAAAGCCCCCGGGCCCCAGGAGTAGTCTGGACTGCTGCTGGCCAAGTAGGAGCCAGGCAGGGCCAAGGACTGACTGTTGAGCAGTCACTACTGTGGTACCACACTGACATGATCAGCTTTATAGTGCTTTTAGGTGGCGACTCATTCTTGAATTAAAAGCAAAGTAACTTAAAAGGCTGATTTATCCAAAATACAAAAAAACATAATTTATTACTTACCTCTACCGATATATAGCCATGCAGGTAGATCTGATTTTTTTTTTTTTTTTTGAGAAATTTCTCAATACAAAAAGGATTTTTATTTTTCTGTCCCTGTTAATCTGGGTAATCCATAGACCTCAATGTGAAGTGCTAATTAAAACCCCTTTCTACCAATTTAAAGAAAAGTTCAACATTTTGGGAACTACTCTGTTTTACTTACTTTCTGAGAGTTAGATGAGAAAATTCATAACACTCTCATGTTTGTGCATTAAGTATGAAGCTGGAATCAGGAAGTGTTTAACTTAGTTTAGCATAGTCAAGACTGGATGCAAGGAGAAACAGCTATTTCAGCTCTGTCTAAAGTTCAAAAATACGCTGACCAACACTTCTAAAGTTTGCTAATTAACATATTGTATCTCGTTTGTTTAATTAGGTGTAAAATGACAGTTTGTGGTTTTAGAGGGAGTTACATGGTGTAGCAGTTTCTTGGCGAGCACCTGTTTATCCTCATTGTTCGTGGCAGGCAATGGTTACAGCAACTCCACCTGAAATCACAAATTTATCATTTTTAATTGACATTTCTTTTTTTGTATGGATTTTATATATTAGTGAGCTTCCGGATGTGCTGGTAAGTAGATTTTTTTTTTAACTTATTAGAGAGCCAGGCCAGCTGTTTCCCCTATTTCAATCTTTATGCTAAATTAAGCTAATCACAGTTTTTCCCTAGCTCTGGCTAGCATACTTAATACCAAAACATGGGAGGGGTGTCAATCTTGTCATCTAACTTTCAAAACAAAAAGAGGAATATCGTGTTTCCCAAATTGTAAAACTATTCCTTTTACTAGTCTCTAGGGTAGGACATTTCTCAACAACTATTAGATATATTTGCCTTGAAATCTGGTCCAGACATTCATTGTTTCAAGAAGATGAATTCTGATCATTTTGGTGATCCCTTGACTTTTCATGTCTTGCCACTACAAGGTTGACATTTGTAGTTTTCAGTAACAGTTGGGCTGCTTGCCATCAAATTTGGTACAGACAAGTACATCCCCTTTAGGATTAATTTGAATAACTTTAGTGATCCTCTGACTTTTCCTCCAGTGCCATTAGCAGGTTAGAATTTTAATTTGTCCAATACTTTTGATTTTGCCCAAATGTCTGCAAAACTGAAAACATTTCTACCAGTCCCAGCCGTACTTTGGTGTTAACTACCAAATCTTAGCATGCTAACACACTAAACTAAGATGTTGAACATGCACCAGCTAAACAATTGGCATGGTCATTGTGAGCATATTAGTATGGTGACGTTGGCATTTAGCTAAAAGCACTTTGTTAGTTTTGTAAGTTTTGAAACAGATAGCTAAAAATCTGGGCACATAAAACTTATTTTATATCATTTTTTATGTAATTGGGTGAACTGACCCATTATGCAGAATATCTTGAAAGAGATAAATCCAAAAACTATGTAGTCAAAGCTGCAAATATCTCCCACTGCTAGCCACTCACATCCCCTGCTTCGGAGACTGACTCTGCTGGCTAGATGTAGTCCCACTCATTGCTTTTCTGAATCACATCCACAAAATCCCATGCACTGTCAGACATACACAGGTGCACTCTGTGAGATCTGCCACCGCACTAGTTGGCTATTTGTAGTTACTTTAGCACTAAACCATGCCTTTCTTCCTCCATATTACTGGAATGAAATCCAGGAAGGAATTGTAAAAATTTCACCAAATACATGAAAACATGTCATCCCCACTCTCACCATCTCCCCTCTTACCCCTTCCTAAATCTCCTGAAGTGATTAGGTGTGAGCCTGACAAGTCACTTTCAACAAATCATTGAATAGATTTTATGTCAGTATTAAAGATACTCTGATTTAGTTTCCTAATTGGCCATTAGACAGTGAAGTTGATGGTGCTTCCAATGAACTGGACAGATCAATACGCTGAATTCACAGCTCAGAAAGAGAATGGAGAGAGGGAAGAGGGAAGTGATTGTGGCTAATCAGCTTTTGTGGTTGGAAGCTTTCGGACATTTTCCTTAAGGGATCCTTGGTGAAATAAAGCAATATAGTGCCTCAATCATCTGTTTATAAAGATTTATGTTCTTCTGTAGCTGTCACAGACATCGTTGCACTTGTTTTTATTTATTTTAAAAATCTTATCCTGAATTTAAGCTATTTCTTATAAAAATATGTTGTCTCACACACTGTATATACTGTTCATTGTCACTGAAATTTCAGTAATGGCACACTTATAAAGGAACTGTTATGTGTAGTGCATAACCAAGAACCACACATCACTGTAAGTATTGGGGTGAGCATGAAATTAGGGTATTTTCCAAATAAAAAGTCATCAAACAAAAAATTTTATTTTGTGATTTTCCTCCCGAAACTATGATTCATTCAAAACTGGGGCAATTATGTATTTTTGTATGTGTTTTATTATATAAAAGTAAAAGAATCCCAGGCATAAAATCATTATTTACCCTCCTCCAGCAGATGGAGCTCACAAATAACTCAGCACAGCAAATAGTCAGTATGTGTAGGTCATTGCTTTTATACGTCTATCCACGTGGTCCCATTCAGCGTCAGTATCTCTTGTGCTATAAGGGATGTGATGAGGGCTGCTTATTAAACCTGTGTTAGCCACAGGGTGAACAAAAGGTGAGCAATAACCAAAAAACCTCACTCTTGCAGCCGCGGAGTCTAATTAGAAGAAATGAAATCCAACTCTTTTTTTAAATGTCACCGACGTCTGACATGTTGCATATTTGTTCCCTTAGAATAACAGTTTGTTAATCTTATTTATCACAACATCAAATCAAACACCTGACCTCTAAGAGGAAATCCACCCTCAGATGCAAATAGGCCAAACTGTTTCCTTTTCTGAGCACAGAAATGACGTACAGTATACCAATAATGTACCCCCACAGCCCTAGTTGATGAGTTTGTGTACCTGTCATGTTCCAAATGTGTCCATTTAAATTGATATTAAACTGGATGTTATTTAACAATACTTTAACACAGTATGTTATTTAACTGGATGGGTTTTTTTTTTTCATCTCGTACAAGCAGCGGATCAAAGTGTACACTTATCCAGTGAAATATCTCAACATCTGCCAAATGGATTGGCACCAAATTTTGTACAGAAATTCATGATGAATCCTACTGACTCTTGTGATCCCCTGACTTTTCTTCTACCATCACCATGAGGTTGACATTCGTGGATTTGAGGGGAAATGTTTCAACAACTGTTGGATGTTGCTACAGATATTCAAGGTCCTCTCAGGATCAATACTTTGGTTTATGACCAAATGCCTGAAAAACTAGTGACATTCCCACCATCTTCAGCTGTGTTAATAAGCAAATGGTAGCATGTTCACACGCTAAACTAAGACCCTGAACATGGCGAACATCAGCAAAACATCAGCATGTTAGCATTGTCACTGTGAGTCTGTTAAAGTTAGCATTTAGAGCCTTTCAGGCTGTAGAGTCTTGTTTCAGTAGGCTCAGTCAAATTTTCTATTCATAAGTGTAAAATGTGTTATGCTTCTTAGACTGCTATCTTTGAAACGTTTGCTGTTGTGTTATGTGGTCATGGCTGCTAGATGAATCTATGTTATGTGGGCTTGGTTTTACAGGGTTTTTGGAGTACAGTCCAGGGCATCAGAGATAGGAACACTCTTTCCCTGCTTTTACCATAAGTCCTTCTGTTTCAGATGCCAGTAAAATGCCTTTGAATTTACTAAAGCTGATCTGAAGTTAAAGAAAGGAAATTTTGGAGACAGACAGGACAGAGAATGAAAGACAGTTTGTTCAGCCAGTTTCAGGAAGAGCTTGGACCATCTGCTCATCTCGGTTGCTGGATCTTCATTACAGCCATATTGTTTGAGCTCATGTTCCTTTCATGAATGTGTGGCTTCGCCCATTAGGACACAAACCCGGAGCACTTATGCAAGTGCGAGCGCTGAAATCAATCCGTGTAAGAAAACGGTGTATTCTACACATGCATTTGCCTTTTGACCTTTTTTGCATCATTGCCACTCTTAGGAGATGTCCACATCAACACACACACATTCTGTTGATACACACACACACACACACACACACACACACACACACACACACACACACACACACACACACACACACACACACACACACACTTAGTGGAGACATTTGCTGGCAGTTTCACCGAAGCCTTTAAACCTTTCCAGAGCTTTTAAGTCTTTAGGGCTCACCTCCTTAAACAGAAAGGTTTAGTCTATTCCCATTGCCCTCTCACAATCTCAAGTCTCTATATTTCTAATTCAAGCCTGACCTCAGTCCAAGCCCGTAGCTTCAGTGCCGAGCACACACACACAAACATACAGTAAACCCTTTCTTTCCCTCAGGGCATTCCAAACAACTTTTCTGAATAATCCACCGAGCCTGCTTTGTTCATCGATCTCGTCTTTCTACCTCTAACTCACACATTCACATCTTTCATTTAAAACACGGAGCCAGGAGCAGCATAATGGGCTGCTTCATCACAATTCACCACCGCTGTGGATTCCACCTCTTTCCCCTACTTCCCTAATACCTTGTACAGGTTAACTAATAACTGCGGGCTTTGGTCAGCGTTGCTGACGATTTCAAAGTGAAAATGTCAAGTGAGCTCTAACAATAAGCGTCAATACTACGTCATGGAATCTCTTCCTCTGTCTTTGCCCTAAAGAATCTTAATGACAAATTTTCTCTGCGCTCATCAACACACATTTCTTCAAAACACCTAAATATACTGGACTCTCTAAAAGCTGTTGTCCTCTCTGTGGCGGAGCCAAAAGCAATTATTAGGATTTATTTTGAGCCTGCTTTAATAATTCAATTGATGTCAGTTCCTCGGAACACTTCAAACTGTTTCAAAATTTAGCACGAACTTTATAGTTCATAACGATCTTGTGGTTCTTTGAAGATATTCTCAAACACTCACCGGCCCACTCCCTGAATGATGCATTCACTGACTTTCATCTTCTCTGTGCAGCTGCATGCTGATTCTTTTTCTTAGCATCAGACATTTCTCCCTTTACATTCATCTTACTCTAAAACCAGCATTATTAACCGAAATGCACCATGCACCAGCAAAGTCTTCTAATGTGAATGATTTTGCTTTCTTCGTGTTGCATCAGGCAAAGACTCTGACCTTTGACACTGGAAAAGGGGTTTGAAATCATTTTGTTACTTTGTGTGATTATGATATTAGCATGAAATCATAGTTGCCTGGATCACACAATGTATGCAACACGCCTCTCAACATTTCCATGTGAATAGCACCGAGATGACAGCAGTTTTTACTTCAAAGCATTTGATCTATTACATGTAACATTTAATATAAAAGGAATCCACTTGGCAGAGGATAATAAGTGAATGACAGGTCCCATGGGGAACTCTTTACACATGGATTTGCAGGCGGATTAAAGTCTTATCTTTCATGGTGATATGTACAAAGCAAATATTGGATATGCGATATACTGTATACTGTAATTCTTATTCTTTGTCAAACAATACTTCACTTCAACCATCGCATCAAGACTAAGTCTTTAAGTTCATCTACCTTCAGCATTTTGCAACCTTAACAATATATTGCAAATCTCTGGAGGGAGATAGTCCAGAAGTGGCTTCCAAATATTCAGAAATAACTAATATTAGGTTTAGAGCTACCCCTTACATGTGGTATCGATTAAATACTTCTTTGTTCCAAAAGCTGACAGTGAGAGCAGTTTCCTTGATACATTTCAACAAAATAAGCACTAAATTATCTGGCAATTTAAATTGCCAGATAAAAAGGGAGGGAGGTGGCTAATCTTCAGCAAAAAAGCCCGGGATCTTTGTTAATTTTAGTTTTATACTATTCTTGCCAGTCAGAAATGAAATGGGAAGGATTTTTCCAATCCAACAGAAAAGACTATATGACACAGATTTTGGAACATAGTATATAACTCCTGGTCAAATTTGGAACAAATGTGGAGCAAGTGAAAGCTTTAGTAAAGTGTTTAAGGATCTTTTTATACCCTCCTTTATTCAGAAGGCCTTTCCCCTCATACTCTATCACCAAAATGACTTAGAGCAACTGCATGTGTGCTTTTCCATGTGTAAGGAGTATTAGTACCTGTTCATGAAGTCATCTCTGCTCTGTTTTGTGATATATGAAAGTTCATAATGCATAATACTAATGCATGTTTGCCCTAGAAATAAGGTGCCACAGATAATCCACAGTTTACTGTATGAATGCACCTCATGAATGTCAATGAATCTAATTTAAGCAGCATGCATCATATTTCAAGAATTCATATGCAGAGAGCGATTTTTTCAATCTTTATTCAGTCCAGTTAGTCTCAACAGACCCTGACACCATCCAGGTCCTTCCACCCGAAAATGATAAAGAAACCGGAGAAAACAGGAAATGGACAACAAACCTTTGACAGTGAGAGCTTTTCTGCAAAATTTGGCATGTGTATATTGCATTATTACAGTTTTACAAACAAATGTACAACAAATACATCATAAGTAGACTCAAATTGTGGGACAGTGATGAGCCAGCTTGCATGTTTTTTTCCCCCTCTTTTTCCCGTGTGCCATAAGGAGGGGGTATGAGCCGTGACTTCCCTTTCTACGAGGAATACTCGTACTCCTCTGCGCTGCGGCGGCCAAAATCCATCCAGCCCAAGTAGTCCCTGTCTGCTATCCGATGGTTGGCCGTCAGTCCGCTGACTCTGCTGTTCGCCGTGGAGTTTCTGCGCACGGAACCTGGGAGGGGAAGTGGGGACGATGAGGAACGGTGGGGGTGACAGAAAGAGTGGGTTGAGGAGGAACAGAGCAGGATGGAAATTAGTTTTCTTCAGAGAAAGGAGAGCATGAGAGAGGCTGAAAACTTCACAGGATCGTGGTCCTACTTTTGGGTTGTTTCTGCATAGAGATGGCTGGAGAAAGCTCATTTGAAATACTCTGATCTTGGAAGCAAGATGCAAGCTTAGTGATGCTGCTTGAATCATATTCCTAATTTTGTGACACATTCTGACGGAGCTGAGAGGATTTATTTACAGCTCTTAATCACTAATGCATCGTCATTCTATTGGAAATACCATATCCACTGACATGTGGCAGTTTTTGGGTGAGATTGGACACAAACAATGCTCTCACACATTGAGCAGTTGACAGTCTCCCTGCACTGACTGGTTGTTTGAGTGACTGATTCTTCATCACTTTCTCAACTTTTAGACCTATCTTTTAGAAGTTAGTTGAGTTCTTACCGAATCATACTTTTCACAGTTTGCTGTTTATGCTCTCTAGAGGAAAAAGTGCTCACTATATTGGAAACTTGACTCTCCACAACTGACGACTGATGATTTGGATTTTTAAAATTTCTGTCGTTTGGATTTGATTTTGTGTTTTTTATTGCTGTGAAACTGGTTTGCTTTGTGAGATTTTAATTGCCCACTAATGGTTCTAGCCTCTCTTTCTTATTTTTTCTCTCTCACTCACTCACTCTCTTACACGCCCCCCGCAAACACACACACCATAACAAAGAGGACGTTCCAACAACAGCTGGACTGTAGGCTGAAAACGTATCATTACCCTCTCTTCCTTTGTGTCCATGCCTGTATGTTTGTTTATGTGTATGTGTGTACAAATGTGTGTGTTCATTCCCCTGAAATGATCCTAATACCCCTAATTTTACCCCACATGTACTCTGACCTCCAATCTTGTAAAAAATCTCTGATTCTGATGTGATCTCCTAATCTCAGATTTTTTTATTCAACGTGAAGAGAAGAATGATTGCTCTTCGTCTGGTAATCAATTGAGCGCTCACAGAGATGCTTGTTTTCACTCCACCCACATCCTCCTACGCAACACACACACACACACACACACACACACACACACACACACACACACACACACACACACACACACACATACACAAAAACAGTCCTGCAGTTCCCTGGTGTGCTGAGAAGATTGGCTACAGAAGGTTCGACACAACACCTCCTACACCGAAACAGGCAAGTGAACAGCGATCACACAAGCACCCCCCCACCACCACCACTACACCCACACACACACACACACACACACACACACACACACACACACACACACACACACACACACACACACACACACTTTTATTACATAATAATTAATATGACTTTGCTGTGTGATTGAATAGTTTCTGAGTCTGTTTTGTATTTGTCTGTTTCCTAAAGTCTTAAACTGTAGAATTTTGCAACGGCACAATATCAAATTTACAGTTTAAGTTTAAATATGTCAATAAGCAATGTGTAAAAATGTAGCTAGAATTCAGATAAATATTTGTGCATGGATGTTTAAATGTGGTATTTCATGTCTGCTGAAACATAGACCAAAATTAATCATCCAGGTGTCAAGAAATAAAGGTCACAATCTCATACACAATCTCAGTCTGTAGGCAGTGAACCAATCCTGAAAATGACTCACTCTGATTTGTGAATCGCTTACTAAAGATGCAAAAAACATTTAGTCTTTCTCTCTTCTCTGATCCCATGTGGAAACATTTTGCAGACAGTCCGTGGCTCTGTGAAAATCTTTGTAAAGTTTCAGCCTGTAAGACTTTTCCTGCAAAGAGACATCACGCACGTGGACACACAAGGATTCAGTTTCAGTATCTGGAAACCGAGCAGAAAATTCAGATCTTGACAGTGTGTGTGTGTGTGTGTGTGTGTGTGTGTGTGTGTGTGTGTGTGTGTGTGTGTGTGTGTGTGTGTGTGTGTGTGTGTGTGTTGTGTACTGTGAATGCCCAGAAATTCCCCTAACCTGTCACATGGCCAGAGGGATCAGAGCACTGAACATGAGGAACTGTGATAGGGCTGAGGTTTTGTTTATTTGGTGTCAAAGAAAAAAAAGATTCAAGCGACTGGGAGTCAGACAGGGAGAAAAAAAGTGAAATACGATGGTATGAGGAGAATGGCCGGAAGGCTGTGCACACTAATACACGCTCTTTCAAACCACAAAAGCTTTTCAGTGCCACTAATTCATTTTACAAAGCTGGCTGTGCACTGACTCCAGTAATTAGCAAGACTGAGGGAGGGAGAAGGGCATGGAAAATGACTTGTCTCTGAAAATGAACCTTTGTTGTAAATACCATTGTTGCCAGATGTTTTCTTTATAAACTCACACACTGATCCACTCTTTACATACTTCAGAGTTTGTAGGTGTAGCAAGATGACACCCAAATACAAGCAAACTAATAGAGATACACGGAAACACACACACACACACACACACACACACACACAAATGCTCAAGTACTACCCCACACACACCTTTCCTGGAGGAGATGAGTCTTGCCAGCAGCTCACTGAGGTTGGCCCGGGAGTCTCCATCTTCCTCAGCCAGAGGAAGAGCTTTCAGCTGAGGGGCGGAGCGGCTGTGTCGGAGGTGGGGCTCTCCAAAGGTGTGGGTGTCAGCCTCAAGAAGAGCTACTCAATGCAGACAAACACACACACACACACACACACACACACACACACACACACACACACACACACAAGATCAGGGGTCAGATATGAAAACTCACTGTGATATTGATAAACGTGCTGCAGGCTTGTCTTTGCCTGCCGGGACTAGGTCGTACCTTCAGAAGGAGAGGCGACGGACCGCTGGCCCTCGTCTAGGGGCTGAGAGGAGATGGGGAGCCCTAAACAGCTCGTACACAGGACTGCCACCACAACACACACACACAGCCCTGCAGTCATCTTGAGCACAGTGAGAAAAGAGAGAGAAACACACAGAGGGAAAGTTTACTAAAAAGGAATTTAAGATGCGGTCCAGTCTGGGTTTACAGCAGGCACCCTCGTCTCCTGACTCAACTGTCACGTTCTACACAGAGAAACTACAACTGGGACCATTTTCCATCTGCCAGGCAACTGCTCTTTCACACTTAATGATCACTCTGACTGCACCAAAAAGGCGCATGAATCGGAATGGCCTATTCAAATTGTCGTCCAGGGGCACAGCACGCAACACGACAGCCTTGTCACCGTAGAAAGCAGGATCTTCATATCCTGAGTGCAATTTCAGCAGGTCAAACCGACCTTATAGTCAGTGTAGAAAGAATTTCACGTTTCCCTTTTGCTTTCAGGACACATCTCTGGACATAAATTCTTGAAACAGAATGAAAGAAAGTAAAGCAAGTAAATTATTTTTAATCCGAAGTTTGTTATTGATCATATCTTTAAAACAAATAATACGGAATGTGAGGTACTCACATAAGTATTGATTTTACATGTTAAAAAATTCATGGCGAAATTAAAACAAAATGTATGCATTTTTTAATCTTGTACTTGCATGAATATGAATGAATGTGAATGAATATGAATATATTCTTTATGAAAACTGCCTCCGTTTCTACACTATAAAAATCATCTCATAAAATGGAAAAATCTGTAGTCTGGCAAGTAATAGAAAAGAAAAAATGGTTGTCTTACCTTGAGAAAAGAGGTTCAGCGTGTTAGAGGAGTGTGTGAGAGCGAGGAGAGCACTTCTGTGGTGAGTGGGAAGGATGCCCCTTTTATACTCCCCGCTCAGCGCCCTGTGTGTGTGTGTGTGTGTGTGTGTGTGTGTGTGAGCGTGAGTTGCCTCAGTGTACGTCCTGTCTATTCCTCAATGTGTTTGCAAGCCTAATGTGAGTGTACTTGTTACAACCTCTACAATTCAACAGCATGCTTCAGTTTTATTGTCTGTTTACTAATCATAAGATTCAGCTGCCTGGTTGACGTGCATTAACTCTGTGTTGTGTGTGTGTGTGTGTGTGTGTGTGACAAAGAGTGTTTCTGTGTGTTGGACACATAACAGTGAATCATCACGATCAAAAGTATAGCTTAAAAATATTGAAAAGTTTTTTGTTGTTGCTGGAAATAAATACATTTTTATTCAGCATTCTTGTAAACAAAAAATCCACACAAGAGTTGCTGTTATGAGGAGGATGTATGTGTGTGTGTGTGTGTGTGTGTGTGTGTGTGTGTGTGTGTGTGTGTGTGTGTGTGTGTGTGTGTGTGTGTGTGTGTGTGTGTGTGTGTGTGTGTGTGTGAGTGGGTGGGTGATGGGGAGGGTGGCAGTGCGGTCAGGCATGCGTGGGTGTGTATTGGTACACACCCACGCATGTATTAGATGTCAGCGGATGTTCACACTTAAAAAGTGGGCAGAAGCAGAAATGAGAATCTCGAAGTGAGACATCTCCACCATCCTCCTATTGTCTCTCCCCCCTATCTTTCTCTAACTACGCAGGATTAACCCAGCTCATTGATCAAACAGGTGTAGCAAATCCGTCAGCCTGGGTCAATAGCTACTGATAAGCTGTTGTAATTTAATGGTTTTTATCAATGAGGGCAACGGCCTTTTGTTGCATGACAGGATCACGGCGCCAGAGCTGTTTTCACCTGCTGAGATAACGCGGACAAGAAAATGTAGCATCAGAGAGGCTGTTGACTAAGGTTAAGATCAACCATCGAGTCATGGAGGAGAATTACACACATCTTTCTACTGCTCTAGTCTAATTAGGAGAGGATGAGTGACAGATCCGAAATGGAGAGTGTGAAGCTGTTCTATGCGCACACACGCACACACACACACCGTTCACAATGATCAGTGCACAAAAGTAACTCTCTCCTGGAGTGCTAAGATTCAACGAAAATATGGATCAATTGTGCATTCGGTGCCAATTTAGTTGCTGCCAGTGCAGATGTAAGACCTTTTAAAAGGCACAATCCATTATCCAATTGTAAAGAAAAGGGTTGCCCCACGACAAAAAACCTCTTTTCAAACAGATCGAAAGATATTTTAATTCAAACACCAACACTAGGCAACAACTAATATTTGTAAACATTATGCTACAGGCCCATATTTTCAATTATGATGGTTTGAGAAATTCACAAAATTGAAAACTACAGGTCTCTAATACAAGCAGTGGCCTGCGGGTGGGCCAGTCATTACGAACTCAGTCTGTGCAGCCAAAACTACCAAATGCACCAGGGTTAATTCAAGTGCATAAAATAATGCATAACACAGAATATTTCCATTGGATGTACTGATAAAGCCATTAAACAAACACATGGAATGAAATTTTTAAATCACCATGAAGAGCTGGGGCAAGCTGATACAAAATATACTGTATGTGCTGTAAATGTGTAATTTTACTCACCATTCTTATGCTGTGGAGTTATACAATTTTAACAACCTTTAAAGGTGCTATATGTAAATTTTCTCTGCTGCTGAACGTGGTTTCTTGCTGGCAGCGGACGGTGGTGATGGTTGTTTGCCAAGAGCTTCGGCCATTGCTGCGTTTACAATTTAAGAGGTTAGAATATGCCCTTTGAGACTTCTTCAGGATAGCCTGGATGCTACATTGACTCACTAACAGAAAGTGACGAGACAGACTGGCCGGGGCTAGCTGGCTAGCATGCTAACTTCAGTCGAAGAAAAAAAGTGATAGAAATAGGATCAAAACAAGTATTAACCTTGGCATTACTTTCCACTGCTGGAGACTGCTCTTGGCAAGTAAAGGAATGAGACTTTATCCTGAACTTTTACATAGAGCACCTTTAAAGGTTGTAAAAAGTGTGGAACTTACACATTTCCAATCTCCTACATACCTCATGTCATGTTGGTTTCTTTTAACCATGAACATGATTGTTCCCTGACCTTAACCATGTGTTTATTATTGTAACCATGAAGACAAAGGTCCCCTAACCTTTTACTGTGTGTTGTTATAAACAACATATTTTGTGGTTTAATTTTGACTGTTGGACTTTTTACACTAAACACAAAGTTCAGGCTGATACTAATGTCATTAGTTCTACAGGTATTTAGACATAAACCAAAGTACTGAACAAATTAACATTTTGACCTGATGATGGCACTAGATGAAAAGTTAAGGGATCACCAAAGTGATCGTAATTCATCTTGAGAGGAACATGAATGTCTGTATCAAATTCCACGGTAAGTCATCCATAGCTATGGATACATTTCATTAAAAAGCAGAATCTTTTAAGCATTATCCTGTGAGGGACTATGAACGGCTGTATGAAATTTCATGGGAATCCATCCGATAGTTTTTCAGAATTTTAAGTTCCAGGATTCGACCCTGGTTAAAATATCTCTATTGCCTCAAATGTAACTGTCTACAAATCATGTTCACATGTAACTATTTTGCTTTAGCTAAATAAGTTTGGATGGAAAGTTAATCCTGCCAAGAATCGACATATTTTATAAACTGCATTGCTGCTTACGAGTCACTGTGACTTAATTATCCCTACAATATGGTAACTCAAGTACAGTCACTTGGTGTTACCCATCAATACCCAAACCTCAATTCCTTGTCTTCGCTTCACTGTATAACCATCATACTACCGTTTGCTTTGGCATTGAAAATTCTCGTTCACTGTAAATCACT
This sequence comes from Xiphias gladius, assembly GCF_016859285.1. Classification (NCBI taxonomy): domain Eukaryota; kingdom Metazoa; phylum Chordata; class Actinopteri; order Istiophoriformes; family Xiphiidae; genus Xiphias; species Xiphias gladius. Next base: position 7,634,415 of record NC_053423.1, on the reverse strand, counting down.
GCTGAAACACATCAGCATAAATAATGGTAGACAGAGTTGCCCAGATGCCATTCTGATTTAAGTATGAACTCTTCTCTGCTTAAAGGAAGTGACATATTCAAACATAAATCTTCTTCCTAAACAGCTGTGAGAGGGCACTCTGTCCAGATGTGTTTGGTGTCCTTGGCTGATCTCTTGCAATGACATCAGATAGCATAGCTCTCGATCACATCAACTCACTCAGAAAATTTTTGGTTTCACATTCAGGTTTTTGCTTCAGTCTAGCTATCTTTCTCATTCGCTGAAGATGCTGTAGCATTTTCTCCAGGCACCAACGGAAGGCATGAGTGTAGGAGGTGAGGCCACGGCCGTTCAAATTAGAATTAATTAACCAAGTGGTGTGGGAGGCGTGCACGTGTGTGACATGTATGTGTTTGTGAGTTTTTGTGAGATGTATACTTTCATCGGTTTTTTTCACCCTGTGTGTGTGTGTGTGTGTGTGTGTGTGTGTGTGTGTGTGTGTGTGTGTGTGTGTGTCTGTGTTTGAGACATGGATTCAGTGAAGCCTAGAGGCAACCTGTTGAACATGATTATGCTCTTGCCCCCTAGTCTAGGTGAGCAAGAAGCCGTCTCCTTTGAGCTTGAGTGTCTATCTGAATGCATCTGACACACATCTGGAGTGATAGGTTGAGCTGAAATGCTTGTTAAAATCTTACATTGGAGGGTTTCTGTGAAATTAAGAAAAAAATTAAATCTGTAATTATAAAGAGAGACAGTGAGAGACCCCTTGCTTAGGGCATTTGCTATGTCTTTGGTATACAGTTAGCAAACATGCTAAATATTGCATTGATCTATTAATGCATCAGTCTCAGTGTCATTGTCTCACAGTGAAACACACAAATACACACTTAGACCAGTCTCAGGGGACCATTTCGCCCAAAGGTAGATTCTGGAGCTCCTTCACATGTTTTAGTTACCTGATGTTTTACTTGTTAAACCTGTTGAATTGTTCATGATATCTTCCTCATGTGAGCCGCGGTTCGCCGAATGAAGCTGTGCTTCTATGTCAAGCTCAGCAGGAGCCTCGTGACACCAGGAACGTTGCATACTATACACCCATACGTTAGCTTCACTAAGAATATCAGTGTGTGTTTGTGTGCTTAGATAATAAAGATGGTCCAATCATGGTTTGCACATATCGAAGCTGGCATTTTTTTGAAACAAAACTTCAATACAAAAAGTTGGTGGAACCTGACATTAAAATAATGATGAGAATTTGTGGCAAAACACAAACTAATTGAAGCTATCTTGTCAAAAACCTAAAATAATGAAAAACACAAAATATAGATGATATGATGTCAATTTATGTTTTAAGTTTACTTGCTGAATAAATCATTCAGGGGGAATTTTGGAATGAATTTTGCCATATTTTCTTTCCTTTACGCGGCAGCCATGGAAAATCCTTGTTTATGATTTATTGTTTACATAATAAAAACGTCATGGTACCAAAAAAAACAAAATAAACTAAGTTGATATTTGTGTTGCAATATGATGAGAAGAAAAACACCTCAAATTGAATCAATAGTATCATAATCACAAGCATTAGCCAGACAAGATTAAACAAACCAGAAAAACAAGAGATACAAGAAATGTTAAACAGTAAAACAGTCAGTGGCAAACAAAGCATAAAAACGCATCTTATTTCATTCCAGTGTAGATGATTATGGTATTATGTATTATGCTAAGTATGATAATTAACTCTGAGGTGTCCTGATATTTAAAAAATGGATTTGCTGGAGAAAAAAACCTTTGCCTCCCCCTTTTCCATTAAAGTCCGTACACATCCATGCTACACCCCGACAGGGGTTTTCACTAATGCCTAATCAGACCTCCTCTCAAGACGATGTGAGCGAGGCCAGACCTTGTTTGACTGACATTTCTGTCACGCTACTGTTAGTTCTGTTGATCAAACATGGCAGGACGACTTGCCCTTTCATTCTTATTAGTACGCTGAGTCTGGTATCGAAGGATCAAAGCCTGCTGAAAACAGACGAAAATTTTCAACATTTTGGGAAATAGGCCTATTCACGTTCTTGATGAGATTTAGATGAGAAGATTGATACCACTCTAATTTCTGTACATTCAATTTGAAGCTACAGCCAGCAGCCACTTAGCTTAGCATAAAAAACTGGAAACAGGGAAAGACAGCTCACCCCCCATTAGAACACAGCTGGATGTTTTTGCACTTATATCTCTCTTGATGGCTTAAACAGATGAGAAATAACGTTTTAATCTGTGAGCTTTAGCCATGCTGGTAGGTGGATTGTGGTCTATGGACAGAAGCAGCTGGCTTTTTTCTCCAGCTCTGAGTGTTTGTGCTAAACTAAGCTAACCGCCTGCTGGCTGAAACTTCATATTTAACTGAAAGATTACATATTTAAGATTAAATAATGAAACACACACACACACACACACACACACACACAATTATGGCGACATTACTACAGGCACAACTGAGTTGTTGTATGCAGAGCAGTGTCCATACTTGCCAAAGTACACATGGTATCACATATATCTTCCCATGAGGACCAGCCGCTGTCAGTAACCCTCTCCATGTGAGGCCTTAAAACTGCTCTCAAGTGCCAAGGTGCTTCAACACAACACTGCCACTCAGTCACACACTCCTATATGCATTTCCCAGTAGGTTCACTCTTGAACAATCTAAGCACGCACACACTCTGGTTATTGATGAATGCCAACATGTGGACGGCTCTGGTGGTGTGTGGAGGTGGTGCAGCAGCACTTGAGTCCCAATGAATTCAGTTTCAAGTGTGATGTGAAAAAGACACCTGGACCCTCGGCTGCATTCAGATGAGGATGGGGCCCCAGATACCCCATTACACACACATATGCCTGCAAAGAAACAATGGATCAAGAAATATCCATTACAAACTTGCTGCATGGCTAGGAATAAAACAAACTGATTACACACCATGTTCGATGCAGATTTCCTATCGGGAGGTCCTAATCTTTCTTCTTTTCTTTCTCTCTTCTTTTCACCTTTCCTCTCATCTTTAAATTACCATACCTATAAACAAGCCTGCTTTTCAGTTCCATCATTTCAAAATCAATTTAATTTTGTACAAAGCTTCTTAAAAAGCTTAGACCAAAAGAGGTAAAGTTATTAAAACAGAGATTTTATTCATCTCTCTGCTGGATGTGCAGGATTTATTTCCACAAATGAAACTTTTCCATTTTCTTTACCGAGCTCCAGGCGATTTCTCCGTGTTGTGTGAATGAATCTCCCAGGAGATCAAGCACCGCTATGGACAGGACAGGAAGACCTATTACACAGTGTGCTTCCCATCAATTGTTCTGACACGAGGGTTGATGAGACCGTACTCGCCTCGCCACGGCAATGGGCCCATTATGATGGAGATGGTCACACATATTATCATGTGCAAAATTGCTCAAATCTTCTTGTTCTTAAGTTTTTCGCCGTGTTACTCCTCCCACCTCTTGTGACAGACGTACAAATGCACAAAGTGGAAGATTTAAATGTTGTAATGCAGCAGCTATTTAAATTAGGTTTGATTCCCGCCTCCCTCAGGTGTCGCTTCACTGAAAGACGCTTAATTGACCTCCGAAACAACGCAGAAGTCCTTTTCAATGTTCTGTGAAGATGGAAGAGATGCAAGACATGATGCACAAGAGTGGAACGGAAAGCCGAAAGAAATAAGACTCGAGTGATGAGAATGAAGGAAAGGGAGGAGAGAATGAGGGATGGCTCAGATAAGAGAGGAGAGGATGACTGGAGGGGAAAGGAGGGAGTCACTCTGTGTGGCTGGTCTTTGTAATCACTTAGTAATTAACAAGCAAGTCAGAAACTTTAGCTCTGTTGAACTAAAGGCTCTCTGGGTGGTCAATAGTATTGATTAGCGTTAATGAAAACATTGTTGCACCTGCTTTTTGAGATTTACTCTGCAGCCTGAACTCCACGAGGTTCTTGGTATCCACAAACTTTTTTTACACACATTTTTGATTTTTCCGCTTTTTCATCACGTCATATGTTCATCTCATGGGGGATTATTTTACCTGAGCAATCCGTAATTGGTCTTCCTAGTTTTGCGCTAAGTGTGACGCTGACATTCCTACATTATCAGACGGATGACGTAGAAATCCATTAGTAAGCACAGCTAATGCACTCTTCTCTTAACAAATGTATGTTATGATTCGTGAGTAATTTAAGGTGTTCACAAATGCTTTGTCCAATCCACAAACAAATACCAACCAATTTGAACAAATGTGAAACAATTTTATATTAAATACATCCCAACTTGAATAAATAGCAGTATTTTATCACCAACTTCAAGTTCATAGAGTTAATAAGGTTTGCTTTTGAAAAGCTTCCTGTGAATATAAATGTCTAAAAAAATGTGACGTTTTTTTTCATTAATTTGCAGATTGTTAAATTGGTGGATAACCAATCCACCGCGTGTGGACTGGGTTACATTTTAGTGTGGACTTTTGAGACTCAGTCTCTGAGCCACAAATACTTGTTACATTAAAGTGCTGGCGGGAAACTCGGGCACCCTGCTTTTCAGTGCATTCGGGTGGAATTTGAAATGAGTGGGAAAGGCATTTTTCCCAAAATATATGCGATCAATTTAATCAAAATGTGCATGATCTGGCATATGAACTAAAACGTTAATATTTCAGATAATGTCAGCTAATGTTAGCAATTCTCATTCCCATTATGATGTATTAGTAAGTTGTTGTGCCAGAACAGCTTCAGTGCTTCTTCAGGGCTTATAAATTCTTATAAAGTCTCCAAAAGATATTCCCTCATTTGGAATACGCGACCATCTTGGTCATCAAATGTACGCTTTTGACCACAATTTCCGAACCACTTACTGATGAATTTCCCATAAAACTAAATGCACTTATCACAGAAGACGTCAATAAACAACTGAACTGCTTATAGGATGGTCGAAGAAGCAGTGTAGATGTGAGAAAGTAAGTTGGGTTTGAACTTCAGTCGTCTCAGTTCTCTTCATTCTTTACAAGCTATTTCTGTCACTTTCTTATATAGACAAATACACCAACCAACATAGTCTCTGCTAATCTGAAAGTAATTGAATCTCAAAGCACTTTGTTACTTCATATTAATGCTTTTCTTGTTACTGAGTAACAATTTATCAAAGTTGTTACTCAGGCTTCAGTAAAAAAAAAAAAAAAATAACATCAGCCTCTACAGTCTAGATGTGAAACAGATGTAGGAATTACAGTACTTGCTATCTTATGATTTAAATGATCAGACTCCAGGATTCATTGCATCCTAACAAAAGACAAAAAAAACTGGAAACACACGATACTGTAAAAGTGGAATTTCGGCCAGGAAATACCAGCAGAGATCAGCAAGGTGGCAGCTCATCGTCCACCTTTGTAGGCAGATGGTCTTTTTCAGTCCAAGCTGCTCAGAATGCAAATGAAACATGAAACTGGACATGTTTTGTTCAAAAGTTTTTCATTTTTTAGATTATAAAAATTTTTTAAATGGCATTTGATTACTATATTTTCAACACATAACTGGTTCAACAGGATCTCCTGGGCAGTTTTCTGGGCAAAGGTGCTTAAAAAGTGAAATCCTTTGCATACATTACAGTGATATACACAGGTGTGGTGCCACCACAGTAATAGCGGCTTCTCTACTTCCTCCGGCAACTCAAATTCATCCATATACCTGTAACCTGCTAGCGCAGATCTTCAGCAGGGTGTCAGGGTTAATGCTCCAGCTCAACTTCCCATACTGTCAGAGGACTGTGGTGAGGAAAAAGGAAAGTGCTTCTGGGAAAAGCGAAAATTACAGGCTACAGCAGCTTTTAACACCCATTAACATCAGTCGCATTAATAAAGGTTGTAGCATGATATGACTCCTAGAGAAAACCGATATACAAATACAACTACTTCTTTATCCTCTTTTCCAGTGATATATTGTATGCTTGCATGTGTACCATGTTGCAGAAACATTTCAGACAATACAGATGTTTGTCTTATATAAAACCACGATATAACACACATAGGTGTGCTTCTATGGTAAAGGCAAAGTAAAAAGTGTTCTGTTTGTCTTTAAGAGCACCAACATTGACAAACTAGAGATGGATATATGGAAGCAAAAATTGCCCACTGGGAATTCATCATATGTCTAATAGACTATAAATATATGTATATATAGATATAAATGTCTACTAATATATACAACCAAGACTAAAGAGCAGGAAGGATCTATTAAAAAGTTTAATGGCTTAGTCAACAAGGCTCAGACCTTGACATGTTTGAACAATACGAGAATCAGTTAAATGTCGTTATTTTTCGAAGGTGGCAATAAAAGATCCTGACATTTCTGATCAGAAGTCAAGTCAGATTTTATCGTCCTTCCATTGTCATGTTGCTGCTTACAATCTCACTCACTTGCAAATGTTATTAAATGTGTCTTTGCAGCTGCAGCAGTCAAACCACATGATTTCAAACAAGGATAGATTAAAAAAACAAAACAGATTTTTTTTCCCCCTTTTATTAGTGGCACGCAACAAAGAGCTTCTCCATATTGAAGACTTTGACATGAAAATGTTTCATAACCGCTTTAAAGTGAAACTGAGCCAGAGAAATTTGTGTAAAAATAAATTTTTCTTCAGTGTTAATTTTGTTCAGGATGGAATTAAGGTGCAGCAACACAGATTTTATGGTTATATTTGCAGTGAGGAGTCCGATTTTTTCCCTCGACTGCATTCTTGGAAACTGCTCCTGCATGTCGTGATCTTTGGCATATTCTGTTCATGACTCATATAACAGCAGCACTTCTTGTTTAGAAAAGTGCTTCTATCTGGGGACACAACCCAGATGAAGGCAGCATTGTCTGTTGCTTCTGTCCAAATAAATCTCAGCATCAGAATGTGTTTGTGCCTTGTTTTATATAAATACGTATATAATTTAGACACTTTGGCCTGTAATTCACCAATGCAGGTGTGCACTGTTCTCTGCACTTTAATTTGAGTAACCACGATACCACCTTTTTAGGTCACGATAGCTCTCAATGAAAGTAGTGGATTGATACGTCTTTGACTTGCTTTTAGACAAGCTATGTTTCAAACTATGGCCCAATTATGGACTCAGAGGAGCACCTTCTAGGAAGAAGCTATTCCCTGCACATCCAGTGTCACCGTAATAAATGGATTTCTTCGCTTCTCCGTGAAAGCCTGATTCAGTGTGTGAGTATGTAACTTTGCACATTTGTGTTTGCCTGTTATTTATGTTCCTGTGTGTTTTCCTGTGTGTATACTGTATGTGTGCAGTCAGCTGAATACATTAAATGTGTGTGAATATTTTGCAACCAATTAAGTTGATGAGGGTTCATGAAATCGTGGCACAAATTCTAAACAATTGATGAAGAGGCAGCTTGAGACACAAAGAAGTGAAAGGCTTGAACAAGACAGAAGAAAAACCTCAAGTTCATTATTCAAGAGGGTTTGTGATTGCAATGATGATGTAAACTGAGACCTTATTATCATTGAAGACACATGGTCTTCCATGGATGTGGGCAAAACATATCCATAATGTAAAATGAACAACAAGTACTTTGGCATTAATGTGGCACACAAGTCAGCAGCTGCAAGACAGAAAGGACTAATGTTGGTAACACTCTCTCCTCTGCACTGGCGCTTATAAGAAAACTGGGAAATGTCATCATCTATGTGTTCCTGCATGTCCCTGCACAGGGATACATGGATAGAGAGGCATGAAAGGCTGGTAATTGTCGCCCCGATCCAGTGTTGTTTGTAGGAAAGCCATTCGGGTGCCTCCCCTGGCTCTGCTTGGTCTCTTCGCTGAATTATAAATGATCCTGTGGTGTGTCACTGCTGACAGAGGAGACTGGATATAGGTTACTGCCGCTGAGCAAACACAGGCATCACACAGGGAAAAGATATCCATGGCAACTTTATTGCCTAGCTTTTACTTAGAAACTGACTCCACTGCAATAGTTGTGTAAAGAAATAAATTAAACAATCTGACTCTTTTCATCAAATGCTTACATGGAAATGTGACTCACCATGGCTGCAATCATCTCACCACAACTGGATGAAAAAAAAGGATGAATAATGACCATACGTTTTAGAGGAATGAGGTGTAGGAACAAAGAGTGAGTTAAAAACTTGTACAAAAGGAAGAAATCATCAGACCTCTTTGTCTCAAAGCTGTTGACTAGTGTTTATTACATACAAACACACACCATAGCTCATACAGTATGTTCATTTTACATTATTTTGGTCAAGAATGTTTGCCAAATTTGCTATTGACATTTGCTGAAGGCAAATGGGGGCAGTGGCTGTGTGCTTGTCCTCTTGTCAAAATCGATAAACTATTGCAACATTCACACCAACAACAACCTGTTTTTCTCTTTTGTTGTTCAAGAAAACTGCAGTGTGAGTTCAGTGAAACTACGTCAGAATTCACTGTTCCTACACAGGTACGCAGGTGTAGTTTTCATATGCCAATTCCTTGGCCCATGGAGTGACATTTGCACAAATACTTAAATACTTACGGAAAAGTGGTATTGCAAGAGGGGACGGGCCAGGGCTAACTGAACTCACAACCTATCCTCTAGACTGGTAAGTAAACAGCCATAATGGTAAAGTTGGCCATAGCAAATACTTACATAGAGCACCTTTGAAGGTTGTAAAAACTGTGGAACTTACACATTTCCAATCTCCTACATACCTCATGTCATGTTGGTTTCTTTTAACCATGAACATGATTGTTCCCTGACCTTAACCATGTGTTTATTATTGTAACCATGAAGACAAAGGTCCCCTAACCTTTTACTGTGTGTTGTTATAAACAACATATTTTGTGGTTTAATTTTGACTGTTGGACTTTTTACACTAAACACTAAGTTCAGGCTGATACTAATGTCATTAGTTCTACAGGTATTTAGACATAAACCAAAGTACTGAACAAATTAACATTTTGACCTGATGATGGCACTAGATGAAAAGTTAAGGCATCACCAAAGTGATCGTAATTCATCTTGAGAGGAACATTAATGTCTGTATCAAATTCCATGGTAATTCATCCAATAGCTATGGATACATTTCATTAAAAAGCAGAAATGTGAATCTCATGGTGGCGCTTGAGGAAAAGTCAATGGATCGCCTTTTAATCTTTTAAGCATTATCCTGTGAGGGACTATGAACGGTTGTATGAAATTTCATGGGAATCCATCCGATAGTTTTTCAGAATTTTAAGTCTGGACCGACAGACATCGCCATACCTAGAGCCACTAGTGTGGCTGAAAACAAACCTTATTTATTAGTCTTATTAGTCTAAATTAACAAGTTTGTAACAAAGAGGAGGTTCCACCCTGGCAAAAATATCTCTATTGCCTCAAATGTAACTGTCTACAAATCATGTTCACATGTAACTATTTTGCTTTAGCTAAATAAGTTTGGATGGAAAGTTAATCCTGCCAAGAATCGACATATTTTATAAACTGCATTGCTGCTTACGAGTCACTGTGAATTAATTATCCCTACAATATGGTAACTCAAGTACAGTCACTTGGTGTTACCCATCAATACCCAAACCTCAATTCCTTGTCTTCGCTTCACTGTATATCCATCATACTACTGTTTGCTTTTTTTGCTTTTCTCAACTTGCATAAGCAGGGTAACATCTCAGCTGCTGCACAATTTCTCTACCCAAGGTTAGGCTTATTTAAGTCAAGTTCTACTCTGATTGGTTTTTGTAAACGTCTTAGAAAGAAATCGACATTATCACAAAACAACATAAAAGACACAATTCCACAGACAACAATGCAAAATTACTTGAATTCCAAGCAGGAGAACATTTCACTCTTTGTACAGAAATAATTTGACTCAGCTATGTTAAGCTAGTGTTGCGGCTGTGGCTCAGGAGGTAGAGCGGGTTATCAACTAACCGGAAGGTGGGTGGTTCGGTCCCCCGGCTCCTCTGGTCTGCATGTGTGTCCTTGAGCAAGATGCTGAAGCTCCGATGTATCATTGGTCCGTGAGTGTGTGTGTGTGTGTGTGTGTGTGTAGAAAGCACAGTATGTAGAGAGAAGGCATATAGTGCAGACCATTTACTTAGTAAGTAAACACTCACTGGGAAATGTAAAACCCAAAGTCTTCAGATGTTCAAGCAGCTACTCAACCTGTTTTAGATTAGGCCAGCTAGTGCAGGCCAAAAACGGATGAACTCATCTTTTCTACTGTTATTACTGAGATTCTGACACAAATCTACTGGCACACATTGCCTCTACGAAATAGTTGTACGCCTGCACTCCCAGTTTGACATTGACTAAATATTTTGCTTTCTCCTGTTACCAAACTGATGGTCAGCCATACTGAAAGTATTACAACCTTAAATAGTGTTACAAATTCCCTTGAGTACTGTGTGACAACGTTTAGCTTCAGGCAGTGCAGGTGGTGACTGACACGTTCTCCCCTTGGGGCTCAGGGTGGCTAGGTGCTCTCGCTGATGGGGTAATTGCTATTCAATGGAGGGGTTTAGGGAACAGTCAGTTTAGCACGTTATCTTTTTTGAGAAGAAAAATTGTTTTTTTTTTCTAAAATTATAAATAAATTTAATATCATTTGAATGATTTGCCTTATGTTTAAAGGCTTACCAATCTCTTCATGCACCACTTTAATACCTCTTACTGATTCTTCTCTAACTTTTTTTTTCAGAATGTTTTTACTTACTTCATCATATTTTTTCTGTGCTTTGCATTATAGGAGCTTTTTCATGTTTGTTTCCCCTCATGGAGTTCCTCTGATCCTCTCAGAAGAGATTAACACATTAATGCAGCTACATAACTCACCTCATGCAAGTCCATTAGAAAAAACAAATCATTAAATATTAAAGACAAGCCATAATGATCAGTCTGATGAACACATATTGTATATGTGTGTATAGGGGGTGTGCGCTTATGCACATAAGGTGTTCGTGTGCTGTATGTGCGTATCTGTGATACAGAGGAATTGGCCGATAAAAGAAGATTAACAACAATCATTATCTCTCATAAAAGGAAACCATTACCCAGATATAAAACTGCCTCACAGAATCTCTATTGATCTGCTCTAAATATCAAACACAATCTTAACAAAATAACCAAATATTGATCACCATCTGAGAAATTATTATTTAATTTATTGCCTGTGACATGGTCCTTTTATTTGTTGAAGGAAATGCATACTACTTAGTGTTCAGTTATGGTGGTAATGAACGCAGTTTGTTCAAACCAGGCATGTTTAGATTCATTTATTGAAACTCTGTGTTTACTCTGGTTTATATGTCCAGTTGAAAACAACATTATTTGTACCAAATACCAGAAAGAGCCTTTTTTCAGCAGGACTACACTGCAGCTGGTTTCTGGTGAAACAAACCCTCTGAACCTTCACAGTAAACTACCCCACAATGCGAGACAAAATCAGCATCTGATTTCCAATAGCTCTGCTTAGAATCCTCACATAATAGAATGAAACAAAATGATCATATTAATATTATTATTCATGTGTAATTGGTATGATGCATGTGACGCCAACATTTAAAAAAAGAAAAGCAGTCTTTTCCCAAGAGTTCTTGTTGCAGCTGCTAACTGTATGTAACAGATGATGAGTTTTCTAGGTACTATGAAGCTGTAAAGGGTGTTATATCTCAGCATTTGTAAACACTGGCCTGATCAGGTCTGACTTATCATTGACCAGGACCCTTCTCCTTATTCTTGAGAGTATACACAGACTTTGAGAAGCAAGTGAAGCCATACATACAGTAAATTGCACAAAGAGGTTGTCATGTGGCAAAAGTTAAATAGTGAATAACGTAGGCCTGTAATATTGAGTGATTTCCTAATTTATTCTGTTTGCATCAGGAGCACTTTTATAATTTAGTTGTTTTGTCTTGTAAGGTGATCACTGACGCTTTAAGTCTCTTTTAGACAACAATTTGGTCACCAACGCAATCCATTAAAGGACAGTTCTGGTTTACCTCAACTACAATCTTATTTTCCCAAGTTTGGCCATTATTTTTATGGTTTATGAACAAACCAGCAGTTTTGCCAGAATATCTAAACCACTTAATTTGGAGGTAGAGCCAAACCTGAGAGCACCTGAGAAATCTGCAAAGATCCTTCATTGCACAGAAAAAAACTACACTACTACCACAAGTACAGGGGATGAGTTCAGTCAGGAAGTTGGTCCTTGAACCTGCATTTGCAAAGGACAGGTTGGGTACAAATTTTGTTTTCTCTTCTAAATACTATATATTTGGCTAACCTGTAGGTGTGTTTGAAACCTGCATGATTGCCTGACTATTCGTGTCCTACACGCTTAGTTATAGCTATTTGTTTTGACCTCTGCCACTCGCTGCCAAAATCTACAGAATAGCAAAACATCAGGTCACGATTCTGACCATTAGAATAAGCTAAAAACTTTCTTTGTATAACTGAGCAGTTTGGATGTTAAAAAGACCAAAAGAACCAAAGAAAACAAACTGTAGGTGTGACTGCAGCAGATCGCAGCCTGTGTCTGCTCTGTTGATCTGTATCACAGTGTTCCTGCCAGCTTTTCCGAATTTGGATGAGCGAGAGCTAGTCAATGTGTAAAGGATCCTGACGTGTTTTTTTGCATGTCTCAAACCCATGTTACCAAAGAAATTAGTGTCGTCTAAACTCCCACTACATTATTACTTTGCACTCACCTGTCTCTTTATATTGCTCTCTTGGTTTGTCGTCCATTTATTAACAATTGTTGAATGCTGAAAACAGCAGGGGATTTAATGATTTTCGAACACAAACACACACACACACACACACACACACACACACACACACACACACACACACACACACACACACACACACACACACACTGCTCTCCTCTGTCTCTGCCTCCCTCTCTCCCTCCCACAGGATGCATAATTCATTAGGCGTTAAAGGAGTTTGGCAACCATTGGCTCTGTGAGAGTTCAGAGCTGTAATGTGACACCAATTTGGCAATTACCAGAAGACGCGTGTCAAAGCGGACTCCATGGGAAGATATGCAATGTCCACAGAGAATGGGACTGAGAGAGTTTTGGTATGTGGCGGTGAGGTAGATTACAGGTGTCAGTGATGCCCTTGACTGCGGCTGAGGAACTCAAAGTCATTGGAAACCATCCATTAGCGCATCTAACTAGCACCAATTTATTCTATCAAATCCAAAAGATTTGATGGGTGTTTATGGGAGCAAACTGTTTCTTTAACCCAGATGACATTCGGGGCTTGACCATAATGTCATTCTGGCTCTATCTGAGGTTGGAAAGAAAGTGTGTTTACTTCTGATAATGTGATACATCTTGACTCCCCCTGGTGAGAGACTCTTTTTGCCTGAGGGCCAGTTTCCCAACATGGCACCTGCAACTAGTAGATATTTAGTCTGTGCTCAGATACTTCAGCAAGTCTAGCTGAAAGAGAACATATGTAATGACGCAGGCTCTGGAAAGCTCCAGAACGGCTACTAAATGGACCTTGTGTCAAGAGGATTTGATCAACTACTGTTTCTAAGATAAATAATGAACTTTCAAGCCCAAATTATACAACTGTTCAAGGCTGACTAGACTAGAACTGTAAACTGACCATTATGTGTAAAATTTGTTGTGTGTCCCTTTAATGGAGATCACCATTGACAGCATTAATAATAATTTAAACTAATAATATAATAAGTAATATAACACAGTGGTGATTCGTCCCGTAACCTTGAGGAGTGCTTCTGCTGTTTTAAACACCTGTTGCCTGACACTTAAAAAATTAACTATTATTTCTTCTCTGAAGGTAATAAATAGAGGCAGTGGGTGGTAAGCATGAGCATTGATATCCATATTGGCTAAACACAGTGCCACCTACAGAGCCAGCACTGATGGGAAATCAAAAGAAAGTCATGTCATAGTGCTGAGAAACACTACCATAAAGAGATATTAGTACCAAAGCTGGAGAAAAAAATTGATAGTCAGTATAAAGGTTATGAGGCCTGTGAGCTGGAGCCGACATGTTTTTTTTGTTGTTGTTTTTTTTCAGATTCACTACCTCGTCCTTTATGTTCAGTTATGATCCACTCAGAGCAGGTGGATCTTTCTGTCAGACTGGCCCTCCGTCTCACTGACCAGATGTGGACCTCTATTGAGCTTCAGTTGTTGTTATCAAGGCTCTCCTATCTGAGCGAAAATCTGAAAATATTGCTCTCTAGAATGAACATTGCTGCAGTTTTTGCCATCCTATTATGATGAGCATACCATTAGACACGTGCAAAATGCCCTTCAGTAACACTTCTCCCCCAGCATCACTCAGCAAGCGCATCATGAGGTTAGCCTGGTGAACGGTAACATTTTCTTTTCCCGGTTAGAGATTTCCTCTAATAGCTTATTAATTTTCTAAAAAGCTTCCTGGAAATAATAATGTAATTTGGCACAAGTTATAGAGTAAATAGAGACACCATTCTCAGATAGCTAGGCTTTAGTTAGGTGAGTTTATCACCAGTTGTTGATTTCCAGAGGAATGTCCTTAAAAGAACTCCTACATTTAATCTCAGGTAATTATTCATGTATTATCAGTTTATTAATGGAAACTTTGTTCGACTTATACACTAAAATCTAGACAAACATTTCATTTTATGATGTGCTGACCTGCTGTACATTGAATAAAATACTTCTTTTATTTCTTCAAGGAAACCTCCTAGAGAAATATTAAGACATTATTGCGAAATTACCAACATGTAAAGGCCAAACCTGGAAGACCCTGATTGATTTAAGAGACTCAAACAATGAATGGAATTTTTTTTACTTTTATGACAGAATGATTGGGACATTTCTCCTTCTCTGGAACAACACACGTCATATTGTTGAGATACTGAAGGTCTGGCAATGAGACACTAAACAATCATAATCAGAGCTGACATGAAGGAATTAGTCACACAGCCGTGACAAAAGCAACACTGAAATCCAGATAGTCATTTATGTGTGCACACATGCAACCACTCTCGCTCTCACACATACACACATGCTGACAGGTACACCCGGGTCCCAGCTTATTTCATATGGATTTACACAGCCTCTGGCCCTACTGAAATACAGCATGCATGGTATGCCTGTGTGCTCCTATGAATCATAATGAATTTTTCATATTCAGCATGCCTTGTCTGGATGAGCAGATGGTACCTCTTCTGCCTGTCTCCTGTGCACCCGGACCCTGTTCATGTATTAGCATTTAAGAATGCCCACTCCCTCGCTTACATTTCTCTTTCTTTGTGTCTGCCTATCTCTCTCTCTCCCTTATCTTTTCTCTGCCTCTGCCCAGAACATGGTATGTACTCACTTTCCAGGATATGTCTGATTAGTTTGGTTTGACAAAATAAGATCAGCTGCTCAACTGTTTCCTGATTTCCCCCACATTTTGTTTATTGTCAATCTCAAATGGGATCTGTACTAAAAAAATGAACTTTATGCTGCACTTTTTCTCTTTGTAAACACCAACTGAAGCCATTATTATACCCAACCAGCAACAAATTATTCTTTTTTTGCACTTGGATTAGTTTTTTGGTCAACCAGCCTTGTTTGTGGTAAAAAATGCTGTATCACATTTGTTGGACAATAGACAAAAAAGTGACAAAGCATGAGAAAAATGAGCTCAATAAGCTAAGTGTACAGGGCTGTTATCCACCTTGGGATATATAGTATTATTCTGGTCATAAACCAAAGCTGACAATGACTTTCATCTTTTTACCTTAGGAAAAAACATGCCTACTTAGACTGCAGGCTTCGCTAAAGTTACTGAGAGTCCTTGTTGTGAAAAAAGAAAAATTAAAAGCTTCTTTAATGTTTTTAAAAAGTACCCGTTAACTGTAAACAATGGTCAAAGTAAGAAAGTAATTGTAAAGCCTGCATTTGTGTTTTCATGCACAATGGATGTACAGTGGCTTTTAATGGAAATATATTCTTGTGCAGAGTCACCATTATCCATTCCATGGGCATCCCATTAGTCAGCCATGTGCTCCACATGATGCCAAAGTTAAAAAAACAAAAGAACAAGAACAAGAAGAAAAAGCAACCTGAATCTACAGAGAATCCCACAGAGATGAAGCCAAATGCGAGAGGCTGCGCGAAAGCCTGACAGACGATCTCAGAGGAGCCAAGCCGCCCATCTCCCAGATGGCTCAATCTACAAGCAGTTAGGGGGGTGTACGCTTCAAAATTCTTTGAAGAATTATAAAGTTTCTGTCGCTTTGAGAAAAACCTCTTCTAAAGTGTTGATCTTTAGGTCTGTGGAAGAGTGTAAGGCAGTTAAATTTGATTAAATGCAGTTAAATTCCTAAATGTCCAGTCAACTTACGACTCACTTTTTCTTCATGTTTTATTGTTGTCTTCAACCTCCCTTTTTGTGATTGCATTCTTATGGACTTTTGTTTTGATTTTATGTTAAACTGCATGACTGCATTTGCAGTTATGAGTGTGCTGCAGATTTTTTGTGTTTGTGAGCTGTACAACTGAAATGATTGGTCAGTGTATTGATTAGTCAATCCGTCCATCAATTCAAGTCATCTAAGCCATCTATCTACCCAAAATGCAAACATTCTCTGGTTCCAGCTCCACAAACATGAGGATTTGATGTTTTTCTGTGTTTCATATCAATGTAAATTAAACATCTCTTGGTTTTTGACTTTTGGTCAGACAAAACTAGCAGTTTGAATATTTGACCATTGGCTCTAGGAACTTGTGATGGGCATTTTCTTCATTATTTTCTGGCATTTTATGGATTAAACATCGAATAATTGGATAAGACTAAGAGTGCACAGCTATAATAGCAGCTCTGTGAGGCTTTACTTATGTACAGCGTTGCTTTGAGCTACTGTAAACATTAACATGACTGTGCTAACATGCTTACAACGATAATGTTAACATGCTGATGTCTAGCAGGTATTATGTTTACTATGTTCACCATCTCAGTTTAGCATGTGAGCATATTAACATTAGCTAATTAACACTAAAGACAAAGTTCAGATGAGGCTGATCGGAATGTCATTATTTTGGTCTTAAACCAAAGTATCGCAGATGTTCTTGTCAAAATTTTGACTTGCTGGTGGCGATTGATGAAAAATCAGGGCTTCCCCAAAGTCATTAGAATTCATCCAGTGTGGACTGTGAATGTCTGGACAAAATTTCTTGGCAATCAATCCAGTAGTTGTTGGGATATTTCAGTCTGGACCAGACAGTCTAAAGCCACTGCACTACCGTGGCAAAAATAATCGACACATTAATACAGTGCTCTCTACTTTGACCCATGCAGTTGACTTACATCACAGTAATGGACCAGGGACAGTACTGATGAAATGAATCGCAGGACAGTGAATTTTTATCATTGATACAGAACAGCTGGGTGTTTCTGTGATTAAGCTTATTTCAGTGTAAACTGGATCATTCAATTTTCCTGGGAAAATAGAAACCTGTAAGTGGGCCCCCGATGTGCTGTTTGTAGTTTGGGAATGGGCACTATTTCTTTGGCAGGGAGTTAAAAACACACCGAAAGGAAACTGTAGTTTACAATAGCCTGTCTCAAATTAAATGTATGTATAAACATTGACCATTTCAAGACTTTGTTTTAACATATGTTGCCAAATAGAACACATTCAGTAAGTTTCTTAAATTCACAATCAAGTCTTTCTTTGTTGAAGCATGTGAAGCAATTGTGTGTTTAAAGCCTGATCATGAATCTAACGCGGCAGGCAGTGAGATCCCTTTTTTATGTCAGTATAAATCTGACGCAATACTGTGATAAACTCCGTTCTTCCATGCAGCACTTTTTGGGGGTTTCTAAAATACCTTTTATTATGAGAAGATGTCTCTAACTTTTTTTGTTATTTTGCAGAAAATTGCCTCGACAGATGACTTGTCATTTGACTGGAGCCTTGCGCTGCAATGTTCAACAATGCTCATTATCAGTCCATGAAAGACAAGGTGGTGGAAATTGACACTGGATTAGTTAAGACCAAACTCAGTCTGAACCGATGTCTGTCTGAGGGGTTTTTAATTACAAAGAGGAGATAACATCTCTCGAGTCCATCCCTCCATCCCACAATGTTGTTTTGTTCTTTTTTTTCTTCTCCTTTACTGTTTGACAGACGTAACTGGTACTACAACGCACTAATAAGCAAGAGCCGCTTTGGCACATTGGTGACCTTATCCAAAATATGACCAAAAAATCAACAAGACTACCCCCATATTTATGAGTATGTTAGAAATTAGAGAAAGAGAAGTTCAGTGAAACAACTTCTGTTATCGTAAAACTGAGGAAATTCAAACTTACTTAAAGGTGCTCTGTGGGGTTGTTGACCACAGTTGAAGTTTCTGAGTAGTGTTTTTGGCTGGACCACAACAGCACGGCCAACCCTATAAACGCCAGTGTCGCTGACTGACTGGGTGATGAAGTTACACCATTCGTTGGCTAGCTGGGTGTTGGAGTTTCCCCATTGGCCATTGCTCTTTCTAAGTGAATTGGCACAAACAGTTTCTATTACATCATCTGGACGGCGTTTACAGGCAGTCTTGCCAACTTAGCGCTGTCACAACATGATCTTAGTAAAGTGCAGATTAGAGTTGTGCATGCGCCAATTTGCAGCATTTTACCACAGACAATTTGTGTGTAAAGACAGAGACCCCCCAGCTGGCACCAGACATCAAAGTAACATCAGAAAGAAGTTGGACTTGAATGACTCATGTCGGACAGAGGTTAAATTTTAGTAGGAAATAAAATTGGGTTGACGTCAAAACCCAACGCTGGCTAACTTACATGACGTTTAGCAAAAGTTTAACACGTTTAGCAGACGTTGGGTTTTGGTCATGACTCATGACTGGAATGTCAGTATTCTATCGTCAAGATGGCGCTAGAGGTTTGATCTTTTTTCTTAACAACACAGCTAAAAAACTACATTGAATTTTGGTCGCCTGATATCACAACCTACGTTCAACCCAGTATCAATGTCTAACGATGTTGGGGGTCAGCTGTGTGCCTGCTGGGTAGAGACAGATACCGATAAGAGATGAAGATGAGCAAATTAATTTGTGTTACAAGATCATCATGAGAGGGATATCATATTTTATGCGTCCGAATGTAATGCTGACATCGGAAGACAGTTAGCCCAATATTATATTTAAAGTCCTCTTTGTCTTGAAAAATTAACTGAAAAATCACAAAACTCCAGACTGTGAGAAGGTAATCCATGCTTTTATACAATCCAGTACAGTTAACAAAATGTTCCTTAAATTTTGCTAGATTGCTTTACTGGCTAGACTCCAGCATTTACTTATTCACATGAAAACTACTATACTTTGCTTCATAATCTACATTACTAGTGCAGTGCCCGATCAAAACGTGCTTGTCGTCTCATTAATGATTATATATTTTATTCAATCATCTAATCATCATCTAATTTCCACATCACTGCTATGTTATGATATTAATCATAATAATAGACCCTTTTTGTCAGATACCTGATCAGAAAAAACTGGACCACAAATTCAACAGGAATATTGTGATACATACACTCACTTACTACACCAGTTTATTAGGTACACTTAGATATAACTAATGCAGTATAATACAACGGGCCTCGATAAATCCTCCCTTCAGGAGGATTATACTGTTTGGTTTTTCTTGAGTCTTTTTGAAAGACGCGTTGATTTATTTAATGGTCATTTTGGAGGCTGTAATTCGTTGTGACTTTGAACTGTACCGGGTTATACAGAGAGGTTTTCCTAATATTTTTTCCATCTAATTTATATGCATTAAGGTTGACAGCCTCAGACATTTAGCAACCACAGAGCCACACAGTCTTCATATAAGTCAGCAGAGACCAAAACAGCTGAAAGGAGAGTGAATATTCAATTCAATTTTTCGATTCAATTTTATTTATAAAGCACCAAATCATTACAGAGTTTGTCTCAGGGCACTTTTCATATAGAGCAGCTCAAGACCATACTCTTTAAAGTTAAGTGGCACCAAATGAATGCTGTTGCGCTGCTTCGTGAGTAGGAATGTTTGCTTTATCTATTGCCCTCAAGTGGATAAAAATATTTCAATTTTTTGCAGCTTTAAGGATACACACAATAAAATTAGGTGAAAATGTTTAATGTAAAAAAAACTGTTGGTTTTGATAACACCACTTGGGGGCCCTAAAGTCTGCAGCGTTCCTATTCTACACATAGTGGCTGAAAAGGTGTTAACATTTTTTGTACTGATAGTTCGAAGTGAACTGTGAAAAAATGTTTTCAGAGGTTAAATTATAAAAGCCCTAAATTACATTTAGATGGATTGTGTGAAGATCTACAACTACATGCTCTGTGTTATTGAAAGCCAGACTCCAAAAAAATTGTAGTAGTCCTTTACCAATCCAGTATGCGTAACAGGTACTTCACTTGGGTAACCATTGGATGCTTTGACTTTCAGCACAAGCCCGGTCTTCGCATCCTATGAAGAATAACTTGAGTGTCAACGTTTAAAATTTTTAACTTTTACCATGGAGCCTTTCCATGCTGGTGATGTTATCAACGTGCCCATGATCATTGGTTTACTGTCAAATCGAGCCCCATCAGAGTGCCACAGAAAGATTTGACACACAGTGTGTTTATGTATCTAAATAACAGATATACCCATCCACAACAGGATCTTCAAAAATGTACTACAGTTCCCCCGGCAGCGTCACATCACTTGTCCTCATTGTTGACAGCGAGGGTAATGCTAAAGCTTCTAATCTGTCAGTCCCTGTCCTGGTCAGCTTGATGGATGCATATACCATCACCACATGTCAAATTACAGCATCCTTGAGACAAATCACAACAGCATATTGTAGTGTTTCCGCTGCTGCAGGGGGATCCACGTATTGTGGAAGGTTATCACTCTGCTACAGTTGCATTGTGGGATCTAGCGGTTGAAATTTGGGTCCTTTCCCCAGTTATTCTCCAACATCAAAAGTATCTCCAGCTATGAAAAGGCATTTTAATTCAAGTAGTCATCATGATAATGAAGTTTATTCTTAGCTGAAAGTCTTTCCCTGTCACTGTACTTTTATTTATGTACAGAATGCCTGCAGGCCTTTATGGTGACGTGCAATTATGAAATCTCTCTGGTCTTCATTAGAGTTTTTTCTCACAACTTCTGTTACAGAGGTAGAGAGAAAGAGAAAGGGGAATAAAGGAAAAGGAAATGGACTCAGGAGGGAAAAAAGACAGGAGTGAGGACATGGGAAGATGGTTGAGATAAGAGAGACATTAGAAATGAAAGTAGATTTGCACTTCAAATGCACTTTTGTCATTCTCCTTAACTATTACATATGGCATGACAGCAAAGGCAGAGCTTATAGTGGCTGATTGTGTTCAACTTTGGGTATATTTAATGCAGAAAAACTGGAGCTTTGTATGGGCACATGCAATGAAGTGTAATATTGAAATATGCCTGAAGCCAGTGGTGTATAATTATAGCCGCAAGTCACACGGAAAATCAAAGCGAAATGGTCACACTGTCAGCTGGTCTAAATATCTATAGGAAAGAGGAAGACCTTTCAAGTGCATAAGGAGCTGTAGCGATAGACCTCCAATATTGCCTTCATCATAATAAATTTACAACGTACACACTATAAACTCGTTTTCTATTTATTCTACATCAGTAGCACATTCTGTCTGGAGACATAAAATGTAATGGAATGAGTGAAACTGTACTGGAAGACATTTGGATGTTGATGGACGCCTGTCTCTTAAACAGCTCATTCTGTGAGCGGCTGCTTGTCTGGTTCCTTTAAAGATGATCAGTAGGAGAAGGATCAGAGAAACAACACAGTATTATTAACCTCCTGCATTTTTAATGTGCATCGCTTCAATATTTGATGGGCTGAGAGGCTTCACAGATATTGTGGTGTCAGCTGACAGATGTTGCCTTTACAAATCTGGGGAAAGTCTCAGAGCTTAAAAGTTTATGTCTCAATTTTAGGAAAGTATCTTTGCATTTAATGTACCGTGCGCGTTTTCTCCTCTGCAAGAGGAAGGGTTAGAGACTGAGAGAATGTTAAAAAGAAGCGAGAAATCAGGGTTTATGTCTTTAATTATTTTGAGTATGTACCATTTTACTCATGTGTGGGCTACTTTTCTTAAACCTGGATGAATTGCTTTTTTGGCCACCCGGGACAATGCATCAAGCTGTAAACAAAACATTGACCTACTACCCTTATATAAAGTTAATATGCCAAACATGTTAGCAAACAGCTTATTTACACATTAAGCAGACACAGGGCACATATGTAAGTTCAATATTCACTCTCCTTATAGCTCTGTTTTGCTTTCCAAAAATCCTGAAGAGAATATCTGGCTCTTAAGCTGCTAAATGCTCCACTATGTGCACTGATTAGACACTAACTGTCCGTCTGTCCGCTGTTTGCCGGTGTTGGTAGCGTACACTGAGTTTTTAAAGCCTGTTCATTAATAAAAGTGGCCTGTTGTATCTGGAAACAGGACTGATGAGAGCAGTGAGAGTGAACCAGAAGAAGTCCAGCTGCAGGCTGGCTAAAACCAAAACACTGAGTATTAAGATCCTAAAAAGCTGTATAGAGCTGAGGGGAGCTACAGATTTGGTGATATAATTCTCTGGTTTCGTCACTAAACAATAACCACTTTCATATTACATTTTGTAATTTTGATCATTGTTAATATGAAGATATTAATAGGTGCAGCTTTAAAGCTGCTCTAATAGCACGTTTAAATGTCTACATGAACAGTTTCTTTTCCCTTAAATTGCTCTAGAATTAAAATAGACAGCTTTATCCAATTAAATAGACAAAAACAATGCATCTATAAAAGAATATACAGCATCTAATAAATAATAATCACACAGCCATTTGATTTCGAAGGAGTAACTGGTGGTGTGTCACTTAATCGATCAGTGATCTATTATGCCAATAGCCCTGTGTTTGCTGTACTCAGTTGATATTGACTAAATCATTATCCCAGCGACGCCATTGCAGGCCCCTATCGCACTATCAGATGACTTTTAAATGTTGTACACACATCCGTCATCTCAATGTGGTGTTTGTCTGCACCGTGAATGAAACTTAAAACTTACCCACGTGTCCCTTGTACATTAACACTTCATACATGGATACTTTTTGATTTTTTCAAAAGGAAGAAAATGAAAGCAACTTTAAAGCCGCTTTTGCGTTCCAATAAGTAACCCTTTAGAAAGCTTTTATAATTTGTAACTAAAGGCTTTATTAATGGTTAACAAGTCATTTACTCATTCTTTATGAGCATTAAAAAGAACAACTTTTGGTTTGCCAGTTTCTGAAGAATATCTTTGTCTGCTTTTTATGCCCCTTCAAGTTGCCTTTTCTTTCTTATGGCTCTACTGAACTGTTTGTTCTCCGACCTTGTGGTAACCCAAAATCTGTTTATTAACAGCCTATTAACATTTACAACTTCTGACAGTTGGATTGTTGTTGGGTTCTCACTTTCTAATGAGCCACCATGTCTGTCGCTCTAAATTTAAACGAGGCATGAATAAAGGGTCTTTTTTTAACAATCCATCAAGTCTGTAATTGTAATTGTTATAATTTGTTAATAAAAACGATCCAAGGCGGCTATTGCAGGGACATCCTGATGATGTAAAGAGCTAAAATGACAAAACATGTGTAATTCCGGAGGAGGATAAACACCAACCAAATATCAACCTCAACCAACTCAAAAGTTATTATTATTGATAAATGAAGCATTGCTAAATTATTGATTTCCCATTGATTATTTAACATTTATTAGGGGTGACTTACTAGAAAGTGGTACTGAAAAATGCTGCAGCTCACCTGAAATACAGTAATCGGGTTTTAAAAGCTTGTGTGAATTGACAGACCACATTCATGGACACTAACAACTTGATCAGGGAACGTCTGTTACTTTAACTTTGGATAATTCAACTTGCCAGCAATTCTTTAAAATTGTGTTGTTGAAGTGTACGCTTGAATGAATGGATCTATAAACACACTGACTAATGTCTGTGTTCTCATTACTTAATAAGTATGTTTCATAAAATGGGCCAGTCCTCCAAATACCCAGTGTATTCCTCCAAAGCCAATTAGAGCTTTGGAAAAAAAAAAAAAAAAAGGCAGGCATGTGCCTCCAACATTAAACAAACTTTGGTGCACTTCACCACTGGGTCTTCTGGGTCTTCTCAACAGAGAGGAAGAAATGTGCGATATTATTCATGTAAACAATGTGCAATATTACACCTCATGTAATTACACCAATGATGTAAATATTTTTTTCTCTCTTGACTATGCTTGAAACCTACCCTCGCCTAAGTCCTGCTGCAATGCAAATTTCCCCCTGTGGGATTACTTAAGTTTATTGTATCTTATCATATGTTATTTATCTTAAATCCTTTTGTTCAAACAGAAAATCTGATGAATGAGTGGGAGATTAAGATAAAAGAATACGAGGAGGATGGAGACGCAGAAAAAGTTAGGATGCTGCAGGAAGAGAAGATCGTGGGTGATGTAAAGTACATAGCAGGTGTTTGATCCCTGGTGTTGACCCTTTTCATACAGTGTCAACATGGGAAATCTGTTTTTGATTTGTTAAGAGAAGTTCAGCTCCTTCTGGCTGTTTCCATTTGTGACACACTTGTGAGCAACAAGACCAAGAGACACAAACAGACATGGGGAATGAATGAATAATAACATTATCGTATCGACAGCAGCACACCTAATGCGTGACTGACTTCTTGGAGGTTGATTTAACAAACAAGAGTGGTTAGGAAATGACAAATTGGCTGGTTAAACTATAAGAAACAGACACATGGTGAAATTAAACAACTCTCTGGAGAGACTGAGAGCTTTTCTTGAAAGAAGACAAATGCCAAAAAAAACAACAAATCAATAGATGAATATTTTAAATTCCAATATGTCTCTTCGCCGTCTCTTTTTTTTCCATCTTGCTGCAACTTCAAATGTGTGGAGCCCCAAAACTAACAAAATGTAGCAGCTAGCTAACATTATCCATAAAACTACACCAGCTAGTGCAAGAAATGGTAATCATGCATAGATACTCATACATCATACATACTCCATGTATATTATATATTAATATATATATAATTTTTTTCACAATTTACTATGTTGCAGAATTGTACCAAAATCCTTTAAATTTCTTTATCCCTGAACCTACACTCAGTATCCCATAATGATGAAGTGAAAACAGAATTTTAGAATTTTTTAATAATTTATTAAAAAGGAAAAACTGAAATATCACATTGACATAAGTATTTAAACCCTTTACTCAGTACTTAGTTGAAGCACTTAGTTGAAGCACCTTTGGAACAATTACAGCCTTGAGTCTTCTTGGATACAATGCAACAAGCTTTGCACACCTGGATTTGGGGATTTTCTGCCATTCTTCTCTGCAGATCCTCTCAAGCTCTCTCATGTTGGATGGGGACCATCAAGAGACAGCCATTTTGAGATCTCCAGAGATGTTTGATTGGGTTCAAGTCAGGGCTCTGGCTCGGCCACTCAAGGACATTCACAGAGTTGTCCCTAAGCCATTCCTATGTTGTCTTTGCTGTGTGCTTAGGGTCATTGTCCCGTTGGAAGGTGAACCTTCGGTCCAGTCTGAGGTCCTGAGTTCTCTGGACCTGGTTTTCATTAAGGATATCTCTGTAGTTTGCTCTGTTCAGCTTTCCATCAACCTTGACCAGTCTTCCTGTCCCTGCTGGTGAAAAACTCCCCCACAGCATGATGCTGCCACCACCATGCTTCAACGTTGGATGGTATTGGGCAGGTGAAGAGCAGTTTCCTCCAGACATGACGCTTAGAACTGAGGTCAAACAGTTCAATCTTGGTTTCATCACACAAGAGAATCTTCTTTCTCACAGTCTGAGAGTTCTTTAAGTGTTTTTTTTGCAAGCTCCAAGTGGGCTTTCATGAGTCTTTCACTGAGGAGAGGCTTCCATCTTCCACTGTGCCATAAAGCTCAAATCACTTAAGTGCTGCAGTGATGGTTGTCCTTCTGGAAGTTTCTCCCATCTCTACACAGGATCTCTGGAGCTCAGCCAGAGTGACTGTCATGTTCTTAGTCACCTCTCTTACCAAGGCCCTTCTCCCCCAATTACTCAGCTTGGCCGGGCAGCCAGCTCTGGGAAGAGTCCTGGTTATTCCAAACTTCTTCCATTGAAGAATTATGGAGGCCACTGTGAACTTGGGAACCTTAAACTTAGCAGAAATGTTTTTGTAGCCATCTCCAGATCTGTGCCTCGACACAATCCTGTCTCTGAACTCTGTGGGCAATTCCTTCAATCTCATGGCCGGGTTTTTGCTCTGATATGCATTGTGAGCTGTGAGACCTTATATAGACAGGTGTGTGCCTTTCCAAATCGTGTCCAATCAATTAAATTTACCACAGGTGGACTCCAAGTAAGGTGAAGAAACATTAAAGAAGATCAAGAGAAATGGGAGACACATTAGCTACATTGCAAGTGTCATAGCAAAGGATCTGAATACTTATTTCAATGTGATATTTTAAATTTTCTTTTTAATAAATTTGCAATAATTTCTAAAAGGACTATAGCATAAGGATAATTTAAAGGCTTACAGCATAAGGCAGCAACATAAACTGTGAAAAACAATACTGAATACTTTCTGAATGCACTGTATACATTATATACTGTATATAATGTATATGAAACAAACTTCGATGCACTTCACCACTGGGTCTTCTGCTGTCAGAGAGGAAGAAATCCTTTTGTTCAAACAGAAAATTCGATGAATGAGTGGGAGATTAAGATAAAAGAATACGAGGAGGATGGAGATGCAGAAAAAGTTAGGATGCTGCAGGTAGAGAAGATCGTGGGTGATGTAAAGTACATTGCAGGTGTTTGATCCCTGGTGTTGACCCTTTTCATACAGTGTCAACATGGGAAATCTGTTTTTGATTTGTTAAGAGAAGTTCAGCTCCTTCTGGCTGTTTCCATTTGTGACACACTTGTGAGCAACAAGACCGAGAGACACAAACAGACATGGGGAATGAATGAATAATAACATTATCGTATCGACGGCAGCACACCTAATGCGTGACTGACTTCTTGGAGGTTGATTTAACAAACAAGAGTGGTTAGGAAATGACAAATTGGCTGGTTAAACTATAAGAAACAGACACATGGTGAAATTAAACAACTCTCTGGAGAGACTGGGAGCTTTTCTTGAAAGAAGACAAATGCCAAAAAAACAACAAATCAATAGATGAATATTTTAAATACCAAGGTGTCTTTTTGCCTCCTTTTTTTTCATCTTGCTGTGACATCAAATGTGTGGAGCCCAAAAACTGACATATTGTAGCAGTTAACCCAGTGTAGGATATAGTAATCATCCATATATATATATATGTATGTATATATGTATATATATGCCTCAATAGTTTTTATCTCTAGTTTTCCCACTTGATTTAGTTTGAAATAAATTTCCTAGAGCAGCGAAAAAAACTCAAAATACACATGTCCTTGCTTTGCTTTTATTAGAATTCTCCCTCATGTCCTCTGTAGTTATTTCTCTCATTTACACGCATGAAAGAACTAAAATTTCTGACCGGGAGCAGGCTAAATCTGTGCACGAGAGGCGGCGATCCACAGTCGGTCTCATTTTGCTGGTAGGACTCATGGGATGAGTGGACAGATAATTTGCGCCAGCGAACACCGCGCCCAGAACAGAGCAGAGGTCAATGAGCCCTCACATGGCTCCATCTTGCATCTGTCACTTTGTATGTTATCAGTCCACTGCCTGCTATAATGGCTTGGTCAGATGTGTGTGTATGTGCACACACAAGTGCGTGTGTGTCTAATAAACTTCTGTGATGCATGATGACTGGGTAGAATGACGGTCAGCCTAGACAAACTTGAGGTTACAAGGCCGCAGCAAGTGTATAATACTTTCATTGGTTTATGTGCCCCCCACATTATTAACATTGAATCATGTTCTTCCTGATGACGCTGCTACAGAGTGGTTGCCATGACTCCCTGACAGGAAGGAATGAAGATAAAGATGTCATGATCCAATTTGTCTGTGGAAGAAATGAATCAGAGGATAGTAGGTAATGCAATGGCTATAAGTAACCACATGTCAACTACTACTGTGTCAACAAAGTGTCATCCAGATTCACCTGTGCCATCCTTGTCAAAGGGGCTCACCAAAAAACTATAATGCACAGCCCCTGTTGGCTGGAAGAAAATGAAACAAAGTATGACTCCGTGTGTCACCTTGATCTGTCTCAGCAGAAAAGTGGGTATCATCTTTTGAGTTTAGTCAATTGCCTTCATTGAGTGTCATTGGTGCTGGTGCAGAAAAAGCGTGTGCATGCGTATGCTGGATGTTTGATGAAGTGGGGGTGTGTGAGTGTATGTGAATGTCTCTGCATGTGGGTGAGACTCCTGGATTGGCTTAAAAGTGGGTGCTCTATTCTATCTCTATTCTAAAAAAAAACAAAAAAACAACAACTACACAACAGAATACATTTGAAAAAGACGAACTGGAACATGTACAGGAGATTGGGTCAGTTCTTGGCTTGCAGCAAATTGGCCCAGCAGCAGCAACAGAGAATAAACAACAGTCGCTGCAAGACATAAGGAATGATTTTAACACCTTATCTTTACCTCCCTGCGGAGCTGAATCTGTCTGTATGAGTCTGTCCACAGCTCGGTTCGTGGTGGACAACATTCATGAAGGAGGCAACAGAAAAATTGATGCTACACACACTACGTGACCCTACACACATTAAGACATGGAGGGGAATTCAAAAACAATATGACCCTGAATGAGTTCCAGCTGATATAAGAAGTGTAATGACAAAAATACTGTCAAGGGATGAATTGTTTTTCTCAAATCCACAACATCCAACAAAAAGTTGTTTTCCATATCTTCACTTTGTGCATTTTTTTATTTTTCCAGGTGAAAAGCTTCATTATGTCATGTGCATGGTTTTTTTTTCTGGTTGTATCATAACGAGACAGAGCGCAAACATTTCTTGGCTATGAGTCAATATTTCTTGGAGCCAATATGCTCGAAAATAATTTGAAGATCGTGAAATACGAGACAAAATCAATGTCTATTTCTCTTCCTGTTTCCCTCTGTCTGCTGCTGCAGCTGCCACACATCTGCCCCCTATTCTTTTTCCCCTCTTTTCTGACACCTCCTCAACTCTGAGGAATGACTCTTCTCCGGACCAGAGTTTGAAATGGATATGAAAGCACCTCAGGGGGATCACATTCTTGTTGGAGTCTAGATTATGTCACGCCCTCCGTCGCCTCGACGTCAAGACTACGTCAGCTGCCCACTCTGGTCTGTCAAGAGGGGTCGGTCGAATCCACCTAC
Source organism: Xiphias gladius (assembly GCF_016859285.1). NCBI lineage: Eukaryota > Metazoa > Chordata > Actinopteri > Istiophoriformes > Xiphiidae > Xiphias > Xiphias gladius. The sequence goes on along the minus strand of NC_053423.1, from coordinate 7,604,947 downwards.
GCCTCTTTATCTAAGGCTAATGTTAGGACAACCAGCGAGGTCCTCTGTTCTTCTTATGTGTTCAAAGGGAAGTCTCAGTTTTGGAAAATGAATGTACTCAGATTCTTCATCTTGAAAATACACATGGAGTGGTTGTGGGTACATAGACTATAGGGTATAGGGCTACAGGGTACAATGCTTCAAAATGATGATGATGATGGCTTCATGGACTCATAACCACTTTATATTTGTAGAAAAAAGATTCTGAGATGCATCATAGTGTTTTTTATTAAATACATAATATTGAAATAAGTAATTTCTTGAATGAATAATGAAAGTAATATAAATGAAAAAATAATAGGTGAAATAATCTGAGAAATTATTACAATTATGAAATGTTTTATCTTTCTTATTTTCAGTTTTATGTTCGTAGTTCGTATTTACCTAATTATATTTTTTTCAAAAGTCCGTTTTTATTTCCTAAAGGCCCTTTTGATTCATGTTACATTTTATTTAATAATTTCACTTTTTATGACAGGTGTGTTGCCAGCGCACATGCCCCTTGCCTTAATTACGCAAACTCAACCTCTGCTACCAAATTTAGCCAGTTAGCTCGTTTTAGCTAGAGCAACCAAATTTACACTAATTCTGAAAACTACCCAATAAACACAGACACCTGAACTAACCAGATTTCTGAAATGAAAACTGGGAACATTTCCAGTTTGGTGGTCAATTTATCATTAAAATAGCCAATGTTTTTATCTATGAAATGAAAAATGGGGACAGTCCCAGTTTCATGCATTTTGATCATGGTAACTGTTGCACTGTAATAAACTAGGATGAAGGCCGACTGATAAAATTTGGTACTAACTAGGTAACTTTATAAACCGTGTCAGAAAATCATACAGTAGCCTACCATGGTGAGTGAAGCTATGGTAAACTTTGTTTAATAAAGAAATTGGTCTTAAATAATAAACAGTACACTAGTTAAAATACTTTGGTTAGCAGATTCCTATTGCTTGTCTTATTTTTGTATTTCATTGTTTAGAATAATAAAGCTGCAGGCACTGTCATCATTTCTATACCTTTCCTCCTCTATCTCCTTCACTCATCCTCCTATCCAGTCTTCCTCCTCTCCTTCGTCTCATTTAGGATTAAAGCAAGTCATATTCGCCATCTACAATTTGTAAAACAAGTCATAGAGGTAGCCCACATTGAACCTTGACGCCTGCTAAACAAATGTTAATATGTTAAAAATAATGCACTACATTGGTAGATCACATCGTAGCCTACATCCGATTGTATGCCTACAAATCAGCTACCCGCCACCTGGTAGTACAATTCCTAAATCCTGTAACCCCACCCCTGATTCTAACCCAGGGTTATATCCTGGCTTGAAAAGACGTTTGTGGTGATGTTGTTGATTCACTTGACGCTTGCTAGCATCTGGTTGAATTTTACACAGCAGTTTTCTCTAAAAATTAGGCAAAAAAGCGGTTAGTAGATGAAGAATAGTGATATGAATAGTAAGCAGCCAACCCCCTCTGTAGGCCAAAACAAGCACAATGCAAGACATCTCCCCATCTGTTCTGCCGCCCGGTCTTTCTTTCCAGTTGGATTTTAATCCACAGTTAAAAACAGGGACATTTCTGGGGACAGCTCCAGCTGGGGACAAGCAACCAAAAACAGGGGCTGACCCCAGAAAATGGGGACGTCTAGTCACCCTAAACTAACCTCTCCTTTTGTTTAACAGATAAAATTGATATTTTTATAGCAAAGTATCAAATGTTAACGTGAAAAAAGTGAGAGGGGGGTGAAAGGGTCGTTTGTAGTGATGAATCTACAGAGAATTGTCGCCCGAATCAACAGCTCCCCTCAGCCTTACGGAGCTTAATAGTGAGTTTTAGCTCATTGTTTAGCTTACCGTCCTACAACTTTACTGTTCTGATTCACTCTCACAGCTCTCACAGCTGCGATTTCAATCTTAGGCGGCTGTTTCAAAGCTTTAAACTTTAAAGCCCCGTAACCCACTGTATAATAACTGGTCAGCACCAAACTGCAGACAGATAAAGTTAGCGACTAGCTAGTGAACACAGTGGAGCATTTAGGAGCTAAAGAGCCAGATATTTCCCTCAGTATTTGGTAGAGACCAAAAATAGAGCTAAAACAGAGTAAATATATGATTTACATTTGCCAAAATGACAGTCTTTCTCTGCAGTAGCTCCAGCAAACAGGAGCTCGCTAACTATCTGGTAGATAATGAAAAATGACATAATGTAACATTATAAAATTAAAACAAATTTTTGAAAAAGGGCATTTTCAAAAACAAAAAATTCTTATAAGTTATTTGAACCGCTAATGCAAATAATGATGAAATTGCTAATTCATAATAATGAGTTTTAATAATTGATTACATTATTTCACAATTTATTGGTTTACCTGTAGATTTATACAATTTACTTATATAATTTATCTCATATTGTCTTATTATTTATTTCATATTGTACAGTTTGGGGCTCAGTGGCTTCTGGGTCCATTAAATGTGAGCCTCCTCTCTGTGCTCAGAGCAAACAAAAAAGTAGAGTAAAACTATGAACATGGAATCCAGCTCTTTGGCAACTAAAGGTGACTGATGCTTTCAGCTAATTCTGGCAGAGCAGCCGAAATTGTGCCGCCACCAAAGCGAAACAATCTGGATCTCTGTGCTCTGTGGCGCCTTCTCAGTCTGCTACAGCTAATTGGCTCCTCTGAGAGCCATGTACCCATACACATACACATACAGTAGATGCAGACATCCACACACACACACCAACCGAGGACCTCCCAGCCATCTGTTGGAGGGCTCGTACATACAGGTTCCTCCTTTGCTCCTGCTTTCCCCACTCTGCGCTCAGGGGATGTTTGAGGCCCCACCATCCTGCTGTTGTGTTTGATCAGAGACGGTGTGTTGTGTCTTGTCATTGTAATTTTGCAAACCTGCAGTTCACGACTACTCTCTTTCCAAACAGCCACTTCTCTCATTGACTTCCCCCCACTACTACTTTTCTGTACCTGAATACACTTCACAGCAAAAGATCTCAATCAAACAGGTGCTCCACAGTACATTTCACACAGCTTGAATTCTTATCCAGTCCTCCTCTTGATCTGATTAATATACTGTACCACAAATCTACTTTGGCATAATTAGCCCACGGTGTTTCTCTCAGGGTGAATGTGAAATGTACCGCTGCTGACATCAAGTTGTGGAGGCAGGGAACTACAACTGAGTCTAAAGTACACTTCATTGTCCCGGTAGCTGTGTGGAAACTATTCTCGGGGCTTCAACTCCAACTCACTTTGCATGTGAATAGTAAAAGATGCTAAATACAGACATGTAACTGCTGTAAAGACACACACACCTTTTGAGCACAGCAGAAAAGTTCATTAATAGTAGTAATTAATGATGCCTGCATTCGGTGAAGCTGTGAAAGTGCCACAGGCCTGTCTTAGTGGTACACTTTAATGGAACAGACCATCATTAAGGTAATTTGTTACACCTGTGCTTTTCCTGTCACAATGTCGGCTATGGAAAAGAACTATTACGATAACGTCATCAGCAATTGATCAGGGGTGACTAATTTATGGGTAACTATTTCTTTTTTTACTGTTAATATATTTTTTGTAGTCTCTTCCTTTCCGCGTTGGGTCATTTCATTGATGGAGGACATTTGGTTACTTATGTACCCACATCTGTGCACTTTTTACATTTTATTGTTTGTTAAGTAAAGGTGGGCCCTCTCTTTGTGTAAACAGACTTTTCCGTACTGCATCATGTTTCCAAGTGATCTTAGTAAAATTATTTTTTTTATATTCATTACACCACTATGTTCAGAGGATTTTGACATTATTTATTAAAGTATTAGAGAATCGTTAATTGTGTGAAGTCGACGAATGGACCTTTTGGTCACATGTTCAATATTAGCTGATGAAGTTTGTGTCAACATCATAGCTGTGTTGTTGAGATGTATATACACTAATTTGAGCTTGGATTATTATTTATAACATTTTATGACTAAATCAACCCATCTATTAATGCAGAATGTAAGAAAATTAAAACTGGCCAAGAAATAACTGATTTTGTACTCCACTTTGTTATCTTTTTTCTTCTACACATGCATCACTCCCCAGATACTATACATGATGTGAGATGGCACTGAGATATTCCAGCAGCCTCGGCAGAGGTTAAAGGCTTCTTCTTTCTGTAGTGGTCCTCTTGAAACCAACATTCAACAATCATCCAGCACCAAACAGCAATTTATTGAGCAGCAGCTAGAATTGCATGTTTGTATAAAATACACCTTTGGTCTTTCAAGTACTGATTTACAGTTGACCGACCAGGCACCGAACAGTATGATCTGCTTCTGTCTCCACTTTTTTCTTGAGTGGAAAAAAACACCACCAACAACACAAACACCAGTTCCACCACTTTTCCATCCACATGCACACAACATGTACAATTCTTTATGGAGAATAAGTCAAGTAGCAAACACAGCCAGTAATAATATTAAAATCACCACAAATTGAACTCTGCCTAGGAACATATTTTTCATATGTGCCCAGCTGACATGAGGGTGAAAAAGAAGCTGAATACCCTCCAGCTCCTAGCTGACATTTTTCGCCCTTTTCCTGTCATCTCTACTAGAGGGGGGTGACAGTCCATGATGCAGTTACCCATGTGTACAATATGTACATACGGTCATGTTTTAGTTTTGTAGTTTGCTTTGAAAAGTCCTGTATAAACCAAGGTTGAAACAGGAGGAACCCATCTCCTGATTCGTAATATATAAGTTTTATTAATAAATAAAACTACTTTATTGAAAGTTTTTCAGGTTTTGATAGGTTATAATTACAGCTTGCACTCTAGATCTGCCCGGAATGTGTTATCATGTTACACTGTTTGATGTTTTCCCCCATTCTCCCAAAAAAAGCTCAGTGGGGTTTGTTGGCTGCCAACTGTGGACTGAAACCGGCCCGATTTCAGTTCAGTTAAAGGTCATAGTTCTGCTGGGAAATTAATCTTCACACATTTGAAAATGGTACTTTCCCATCCAGAAATTACAAATGAGTAAAGAAATTCCCCACGTGAGTATTTTACCTTGTTGTTGTAAATTTTCTATACTGTCACATTACCCTCTAATGTTGCTGCCTTCTCACAGTCTCCTGAATTGCAAAGCACAAAGCATAAGTGACATTACCTTACAACACAAGGAATGCTCACATCCTTCCCCCAGTGAAACCAGTCACTGTCCAAACTAGTTTTGGACTCACTATGAAGTAACTTAGGGTGTATTTGCTTTTCTGTCTTTAGCAGCTTTAGCTGTTTACTGCGTCAATTATGTGGACTCACACTGCACTAAACACACCTGAATTGGATTTTTTGAATTTTTATTTCACGTTCATGCAGTTTAAGAGCTAAGAAAGAGACACAAAATTTGAAGTCAAAGAAATACAACTTTATTTAAGTGTAAACAAACAAAAAAAAACAAGAAACTGCATAGGAAATGTTTAAAGTCCACAGAGTACAGAGCGAGCAGCAGGTGGCCAATATATTATAGTCTCCTCTGCCTTATTTAGACTGAAGACCTGACATCTGCACTTCCACTCAGCACAATGTGTCAGTGTGTATTAAGAGGGAGGGGAAGGTATGCTGGCAAACACACGCACACAGGGTTTTGACTGAAACAAACACACACACACACACACACACAGGGTTTTGACTGAAACACACACACACACACACACACACAGGGTTTTGACTGAAACACACACACACACAAACACACACACACACACTGGCATGGATAAGGAAGCGCCAGCAGCACCCATCTAAACTCAGCTGGCCATGCTGGCTCGCCCTGCCTCTTGGACTAGAGGAGGATACATTCATTGGAACTCTTCTCAGACAACACAGATGCAGCGCACAAACACAACGCTCACACCACACACATCCAGCTACTGGGAGAACAGGACACAAAAGAAACAAGAGTGTGGACAAGATCAGCTGGCTGTTATCCCCTCAGGCCAGACATCTCTCATCTTGGCTGATGTTAAAGCTGGTTCATAAATGAACACAGTGCTGCACTATAACCACGTGATTCCACCTTATACTCCGAGTATTGCTGGTTTGGAACATCTAGCAACAGATCTTATAGAAGAACTGAGTATTTTCTGTGGTCTCTGTTCTGTCTTGTAAGGCTTCCAGTAGCTGGTTGTATCAAGTGAGCATCAACAAGATCCCATTTAACCCTTTTCTTCACAAAATACATTCTAAAAGGGCCAATGAGCATCAAGCGGTGTGAAGTATTTGTACTTTTTTTGTAAAAGGAAAAATAGAAATTGGCAAAAAAAACCAAACAAAAAAACGTAATCATGGGAAACTAATCGAAAGAATTATTTTTTCAGATTGGGAAATAATTTGCTTTTATAATATGTAAATGGACACAAAAGACTCTGACTAGTACTGAGAGGTCATAACAAGGGGGAAAGAAAAAAGTCATTACATCATCACTACGGGACATGTTTCAATGCAACACCTGGGGGGCAGGGCTGCTTAGAACTACCTGAGTTATTTTTTTTCCTTTCTAAATTTTCAGAACTTTTTTTCTTTCTTTCTCTCTTTTTCTTTCGAGTATACAATCATTAAAAGGAGGTCTACGACCTTGCACACGTCACCTGGTGCAGCTTTGCTTTTTCTCTCTCTTAAAGCTGTGAGAGGCCAGAAATAAAATGGTGGACAAAAACCACAGGGGCCCAATAAAAAAAAAAAAAGACCCACCGAGCAGGAGTGCAGTCAACCTATCACATGCTCAGCAGCCATCACCACACTTCCTGGATTCTTTTAAAGACGAGAGGGGGAGTTGATTGCTGGTTTGTGCTGGAGAAACCTAGCTGCTTCTCACATGACAGTGAGAGAATTCCCCTTACTAGGTCAAAACACAAAATGGCCACCTTACAAATTCACCATTGTTGGAAAAGTAAATCTATGTTCAGCAAAAAGCTTTTACACCTTCCATAAGTTACAGGGCTCAAGTGTGAAGGACAATATGTTAATTTATCTACCCACATTATGCATGTAAGAGGGATTTAAAGAAAATGAAGCGCTAATGGTCGAGGGGCAGACCTGCCTTCTGCATTTATCTGAAAACTGCCTCTATTGTTTCTCAGGAATTGAGGCATGGCTGGCTGAACAGGTTGTGCTCTGCAGAGCCTCTAGAGAACAGGAAATACAATCGCCAAGGTCAAAGGTTAATTCCATCCAACGCAATATTAACACACACATACACGTCTTTGGGTATATATTTTGGTAAAATCATCCCAATAGCTACCCACCCCATCTGAGTTTTTCAACACCTATCTGAGAGACGTCAGTCTAATACAAGGACTTTTTAAAGCATGCAACAAAATGAAAAACAAAATAAAGGTTTAAAATACATTTTTCCTCTTTAAGAGTGAAGACCTAAGGATCTTAAAGATAGAATTCTGCAGTCTTAATTAAAAAAACTGATGCAACATGAATGAACATTTCACAGAGTAATACTGAAAAGCAAAAAACAATCTTATTGGTGAAACTAGGTGTTCGGTTCAAAGCAGCAGGGTATGTGGACTAAAACTGGCTCGCCTTCAATGTGCTATAGCTCCACTTAAATAATAAACCAGCCTGTTGTCACCATTAGGTGTAATCCCCTGATATGTTTGTTTGAACCACGGTCAGAATGGTTGAGTTTAGACTTGTCTCCAGGTCCTCCACAAGCAACATCAAGCATCCTAAAATCCACACTGAAATATCTGTAAATTGTGCTGAAATTAGACGTCGTTCTTGTGCGTTCAATATTCTTAATTCTTTAAAAGAGGTCATGTGCTATTCCCCTCACGACTTGCACACATTAACAAAGTATGAGTGGAATCGGCATGTTCATCATCATCATCATCATGAGGTAAGGATAAATGGGGCACAGCCCTCTTAAGCGCATCCAGTCTGAGAGCGAGGATTTATCCTCAGGTTCTCTGCTTTAAGATTTGTATCTATGATATAATGGTCCAGTGACATCTGTCGTCTACAACAGCGTGGTCCACATGCCAACCCTGTTTGGCACAGAACTCTCACAGATCATTTTGGCACAATGCTTTCATCTGAAATATTTGGTTTCTTGGTGATAAAAGGCATAGTTTACCAGGCAATTTACAGTAGATTAGAGAAACCAAACCAAAAGCTGTTCAGGGTTGCAAGATGGAGCGATGATCATAATACAAATTTTATTTAAACTCAAAACAGTACCATGATCTTTGGTCCTAGAGCTATGGGACATGTACTGCACTGAAACACAAGACGACTGAAAGTATGAGGTATATTTTGTAATGCATAAATATCTGACCAGGTAAATAAAATAAAAGAGTAAAAATGAGGTATTCAGAATGAGAGTAACATGCTGAGGTATTTGAATGTTTAAATGCACAGTAGCTATGAGTGACATACTTGAGGTATTCGGGGGTTGAAGTATACAAGAAAGGAGGTAAAACGAGCGTTGAGGTAATGATCTAAATCCTGATCATGTGCAGACGGGCCCTCTCCTCAGAGGTGAGAGCCAGTCGGTGACTCTTTTCATGGGTCCCAAGATTCTTTGCTAGGCTAAAGAAGTGGCTAACAGAACCTTAATTGTCTTAGTGCTTCCAGCGGGACACAGATTGAACGAAGGGCAAGGGGATTCAAAACCCCACAATGCTTTCAACACGAAGAGTTAGTATCTATTAGTTTCTATGGAGATTAGATTGGGATACAAAGGCTAATCCGAGATGCTACTTTCAGCCTACAGGCCATCTAAAATTAAAGGGGCATATAGAACTGGGGCATCATTTGATATGCTGATGCAATAAATGTGAGGAGGAGAAAGGGGTTGTCTTTGGTGTGAGTATCCTCTGTTCTCTTCTGGAACATCTTTGCAGACAGACAACAAGGGTTTTCTTTCAACCATGCCTCAAACAGCGAGGGCCCTCTGTCTTAGCAGGATGTGGGAGTACTCATGCACAGTAACTGTGACCCAAGCACACTTTATTCTTCTAAGACTAACATGGACAGTGCTATGAACTCAACTCAGAGTTTTGTTAACTTTAGACCTACCAGCAACAATGATTAATAGAATATGTTTTTAAATGGGGGGGGTAGTTTCTTTAATTGCCAAATCTACAGTTGGCCATTGAGCAGAAATTCTAAATTTGGTTGACTCCAGTAGGTGATCTATTGACCTCCATCTTTAGAGGAATCGGTCTACTAGCGTTCAATCTGGAGATGTCTCTACAGCTCCAAGCATCAATAAATAGGGCAGGGCTTTACTTTGGTGCCCTCTCATTGGACTGGACTACATCCTAGGCCCCGGGAGCCAAACAGAGTGGCTTTCAACCAGAATCAAATTCCAGAGGATTGTAATGTTAGGTCTAATTTGATGTCATTAATGTCCTCTGGACGGCCAAATTAGGTGTCTACATCTGAGGCTTTTGTCACACAGAATGCCTCATCAAAAAGGTGTCATTCAATTATATGATTAATCTCTACGTTAAGATCACTAATAGATCCAGATCTTGGAAGATTCTTCTCCAAAATCCTTTGGTGGGTCCTCCCTTTTGGAGGAGATGCTGTTCTCCTTGCATACAAATCTTCGCATCTTAGTTGTTCATGCAACTGACTGGATAGTAACAAGACAGGTTGTCTTATTTTATCAAAAACATTAGTTCATCCAGTCTCATGAGACACGGTTACGATAGGGGTGTATGAATGATCAAACACTTTGGATAATTTTATCACAGGGCTTATTTTGGGGGTCATTTCAGGGATCATTTTGCAGAGGAATCCCTAAACTTTATATTTATGCTCATCAATAAATTCATTCAAATTCATTAGCCAGTAAAGCTAGAGGGGGAGCCTGAAAAGTACTGATCATTTTAATCAGTCCTACCATGACCTGAGCTAATTTTGATTCTATCAAGTTTGGCATCGCTTTTCACACTCTTCTTAGGCTATCATGACACTACAAACTCCACAGAGCCACAAAGAGACAAGGATCGATGCATAAGCAAAAAAATAACTAGCCTAAAACATGAAAAGGACACTACTGTACCCCAGTTTCCTCTCCGAGCGAAACCTTCTAATGAGAATAAATCATGCAGCCTCTACAGTGGTCTGAGTATTGTCTCAGCAACAACATTCAGGAGGTTCACTTTAACTCATATTTCAAAATGCACAGCAAGAATTCCATTAATCCTGTGCAAATATCAACTGAAGAGTCTATTCTTTTTTGTCTCTCTTAAATAACAAAGTATAGAGGTAGACTTTTCTTCTTTGTAAAACTTCACGGACTAAAACCTCTGCTCAGTGACTATGAGTACATTCATAAAGAGCTAAATGAGGTAGGTGTGGAGCAGAGGGTATAAGATTTCAAGAAAAGTGAGAAATTCCCTGAGATGGATACTTAAGGAGAGCTTGCAGAGAGAATTCAGAACAGCTGAGAGTGACGAAGGGGAAGTATGGCTCTTTTTCTACTGATTATCAATTTATAGAGGTCCCCCTTTGGCATACATACCACGGATATCTGATTTGGAGAATATCAATGTAATTGAAAAAAATAATCATCTACTGTTTTAATTTCCCTTCATTTCAACCTGCTCTCAATCCTATCTGAGCTCTCCTCCCGTTGTGTCGGTTGATTCACTCTCTCTCCTCCATTTCCTTCATCGAGAAACTGCAAAAAGGACTAACGGAGGAAGAGAGTGCAAAAATCAACTTTTTTTAGAATTTGAGAATGCGATTATTTCCAAAGTCAACGACCACAATGACTCCGTCAGGCGTCACAGCCACACCGGAGGGGCGATCCATCTGTCCAAAGCCACTCCCCTGCGTGCCAAATTTGCATAAGAAGTTTCCATTGGGCTCGAACACTTGGACTCTGTGGTTGCGGGAGTCGGCCACGATGATGCGGTTTTCCTGGTCAACAGCAACACCCTGGGGCCGCAGAAACTGCCCGTTTCCAGTGCCCTCAGAGCCCAGAAAGCGAGCTGACTGACAGTCCGGCCGGATGACCAGGAGCCGGTGGTTGTTGAAGTCAGTCACCACCAGGTGGTCTTCATGATTAAAGGCCACTCCTCTGGGAGAGTCAAAGTGTTTCCACAGGGCCCCTTCAAAGCCATACTTGTTGAGGAAAGAGCCGTCGGGGGCGAAGAGCTGCACACGGTGGTTCCTGGTGTCTGAGACCAGGATCTTACCCTCAGAGTTGACAGCCACATCCCAGGGATAGTTGAACTGCCCATTCTTGGTACCCTTTTCCCCAAACTTCAGCAGGAACTGGCCCTCAAAAGTAAACACCTGTCAGACAAAGCAAATGTCTTAAAGGCCAATATGTTTATATGTGGTGTAGAGGGAGAGTAAGCCTGAGGAGCTATGTGTTTACGTATGTAGATATGGGTTTACAAATTTTCAGAAGCCAACATGCTTTTGTAACTTACACAATTTTAAATTTTTTTCATGCAACTTTCCTTTGGCTTTTAGACATCCTGACGCCCATATAAATACAATGGAATTCCAGCTATTGCGCAAAATTAGTATGAAGGAATGTGTTGATCATGTTTACATGGGTTTTCATACCTGCACACGGTGATTGTCCTTATCAGCCACAATGATTCGTCTCTGACTGTCACATGCAACCCCAGCTGGACGATCAAACTGACCAGGCCGAGAACCCAGAGAGCCAAACTTATGGTGGAAGGCACCACAAGGCTTGAATATCTGTACAGGGAAGGAACAAATACTTATTTTCTTTCAATGTTACATTGAAGCCCTCACTATGTACCAGCTCTAGTATAAAGCTCTCACGTTAACCTTCCCGCTAAATGCAAGGATCAAACTCAGTTGTATTTTAGTGTAGTTTGTACAGATGTAGACTTTGCTTTGCTTTCTACAAGCACTGTAATCGACATACAGCTAATGCAAAGTATTACAGGTGTTGAATACCAATCAAGCACATGAGTATGCGGTAAGGTGTCAGGACCTTTCCCACAAAACTGTACAGTGCTAAATTTGGTTTTTCTATTTTCATCATTTCATCACTAAATGACTTCTAGTGACGAGACATCACTGTGACTATGGTGTACGCAAGTGTGTGTGTGTGTGTGTGTGTGTGTCTTTGTCTGTGTCTGGTCGTTTGGAAGGAGGAAAGTAGGAGGATATAAGATTCATGCACATTCCAGCATAAAATTAGTAAGCAGTCTCTGCTAAATAAACATTTCAGCACAAAAATCTACAGCGTGAAGTTAGCATTATCTGATGATTTATGAGTGAATGATAAACTTAATAAAACCACTCTAAATGCAATTTAAGTGAAGAATTTTGTGGCATTTATTTGTCAGGCTGAGTAAAGACATAGAATAGCAAGAAAAAGACGGGGACAGAGTTGCTTTGAGAGCCTTAAATACTAAAAATTAAACAGCTCTCTTAATATTTGCATTATCCACATTTAATTGTATACTATTCATCATTTCCTTACGTGCTGTAAAAAAAAAATTAGATTTGATACTGACCATGTATAGAGAAGTAAGTTTTATAGGAACAAATTCACTAACCATTCTTGACTATAAAGACACAAAGGATCAAGCTGTACCTGTATGCGGTTGTTGCTGCGATCAGCCACCACCACGTATCCCTCCTTGTCCACGCTGATGCCCCAGGGACGACAGAGCTGACCATCTCCCTCCCCCTCGCACCCGAAGGAAGAGACTTGGGCACCCAAAGATCCATAGCTCCGCCCAGACTTCACGATCACCTTGAAGGGGCTTCCCAGGATGTGCTGGTTACACACCAGCACCGACACAAGGTGCTCCCCCTCACATTTGGGCACGTAGCCGACGGTGTATGAGCCATTCTGGTGGTCTGTTACCTCTGCCGCAGACAGGTTACCATCGCCGACTGACATGACTATTGCGGAAACTGTGTCCCCTCCAGAAAGACGTGGCTCGCCATCATGGTCATATCCAATCACAGTAAAAGAGGCAGGCTTGCCACGAAGCCCACTTTTCAGACCCTCACCATGGGCTTTGGTCACCGGGGCAAAGGCTCCACTACTGATCAGGCCCATGGACTGGATGGCTATGTACAAAGCCTGAGGGAACCATGATGGAATAAGTTCAATCGCTTTTTCTCTCTAAAAAAAAGTCTCCTGGTAAACTCAGAACAGATTTAAATAATCACCTATTGGAACCAGGCGTAGCAATAGTCTTACAACTACTGATATTACACCAGGTCAAGTAACCATAATAAACATGTAGTGAAAAACTTGAAATCTCGACCACTTGCTAGTGATCTCCACAGTATCAGCGCTTACCTGGTCTGGAGGAGTAAACATGAAGCGGTCGTCCTCTTGTGGCTGAAGCAGGCCTCTGAGGGCCTTCAATTCATGGATCTGGGTGAGCATTCGCTCCCTGGCCAGCAGCACATCTAGGTGGCGGCCCTCATCCAGCACCTGGCTGACGGCAGCGATGGTGCTGTCCAACTTGGTCAGACTCTGGTGCAGCTTCTCCACTTGCAGGTACAGAGACTTGGCCTTCAGCTGACGGATCTTCTCCACCTGTAAGGAGATAGAACATGACAAAGGCACTTTATTGATCTGTGACTGTAAATTATGATGTTTTGGCAGTCCAAACACAGACAGAGTTGCATTAAATTTTTGTATTTTATAAAGTATTAGTGGTTTCTGGTGACAACCAACCAACCAACCAACCAACCAACCACTCTCTTTTGGGAATTCTCTCTTTCACTATTACATGGTTCCCCAAATGTAGACTACTGTCAACCACTGTTTTGGGTGTGGTTATCGTCATCTGAAACCACTTCTTCCCCTTTATTTACTCAAAATTGAACGTGGAGCAACACAGACATCAAGTCTCCTAGAACCTCTGTTACGGCAGACTGGTCATGGTAAGTCTGCCCACCGGATGGCAGCAATGTGTTGACCATACCAAGACTGCAAGATATTCAGGAAGAAGAAGAAGAAAAGAGCTTGACATGCAGCTAGTTGCCTGCATTCCTACGTTGACTGGGTTAGAGTTTGTCAGTATTAACCAATCCAGTGGAATGTAGGTTAGGTGAGGAAAAGTGAGACAGAAGAAGAGGTAACAGATAACATTAAGTGAAATTATTAGATTTATATGAAAGTGGACTTGTTTGAGTTGACGGGCACAGATGGGAAATAGTAACATATCGATTCCTATGGTAAAATTAATCTAATTGTAGGCTTTTGACAAAAATATTAATTTATTCAGCCATTAGTTTCATGTCACCAGCATGAAAACTCTTACTTATAATCACATTTATTTCTGTGACTTTCTTTGAGGAGAAATTCAACCCTACGAAACAAATTACTACTACTACAGATAGAGATCTTACATATTTGCATTCTACACTGTGATACAATACTTCATAAAACCAGAGGACATCACATATGTAGATTTTATAACAACATCTACAAGAGTTGCTGTGCTCAACACTGCATCACTCATAACATGTTGTAAGCTATAGTTTATTTAAGCAACATCAGACGATAAGGAAACAATGTGCAACGTTATACACAAAGTACACTATTCAAAGAGGTATCGTTGCCAGGATCTGAAAAAACTGAAAAACATCAGCAACCAAAAGAACAAGAACATGAGTAATAGTGTTACTGGGGTGAATTATTCTGCTAATTGTTTAAAAAAAAAAAAAAAAAAAAAAAAAAAGACCAACCATCACTTAACCATGACACATTTCTGTTATCATGAGAAGGTGGATAAAGTTACAGTAGTGTCAGTGAGAATAAAGCATGAAAGAGGGTAACAGAACCTCTTACTTACTTACCGTCAGCTTTGAAAAAAAAAAAAAGAGTATAACATAATAGCCTAGCTGCCTCTACGGTTAGAAAGACTTTTGATAGTGGGGAGAGACTCTGAAAGAAACAAAGAATCCAAAAGAGAGGGGTCTTTTGTTAGTCCTTGACATAAGTGAAACCACAATTTGCATCTGTGAGACTAGAGTTACACTTTATAGTCACCGAGGACAAAGACTCAAGTTGGGCTTTCTGCTGGACAGACAACTAGTTCTAGTTCCTCTGTTGAAACACCGATTGGCAAAGTTGGTATGTATTTCAGAGCAAAAGCCGGACAGAAAGAGTGCAAGGCAAAGACAGAGAGGGAGGGAGACCTTGATGTTCTGCAATGTAACAACATCACAAGCCAGCACAACTCCTGTCCTACTCGTTAACACAGTAACATATACAAGACACACCCAGACTCTCACTCACAGTTTGAGTCTCATGTTTTACCCATGAGTCATATTTGGCACCTTTACTGCCGAAAATATCTTGTGTGATTCAGGAGTTGTACAACTGAACTTGCAAACTTTCTGTACCTGAGCTAAGTAAAGCAGAGGAGCAGAGCAGCATACAAAAGGTAGAAAGTAAGCAAAGTGCAGCAGAGCCGAGCACTGATAGAGCATACCACCAATATAACTCTTTGTTGGGCCGAAATGACAAAACCCATTTACACCGGAAAAGTGGCCTCACAGATTACACTGATTTCTAAATACTGTCTATTTGATTGCTGCCAAGTTGAAGGTTAGAGAGTGTGGTTAATTGTTAAGTCATTACCTATTAATCTGATCCTTTATTTTTTATTACAAGTCTAAAAATAAGTGACAATTCCTAGTCCAACTGACTGGCGGTCATCCACAAAATAATTGTTTCATCCAAGCAACAGTCCAAAACCCAAGAATATTCCATTTACAATAATGAAAAGTAGAGAAAAACCACAAAGAAGTTTCAGAGGATGGAGCCACTAATGTTTTGCTTTATTTCTTGATAAATGCCTTAAAACGACTAATCAATTGTTGACAATTAATTTTGTAATTGCGTCGGTGTTTTTTTTTTTTTTTTTAAATCAGCAATGCACACCTCCACCACATAAAATAGCTCAAATAACAGAAACAGTAGTTAAACAGCAATACAGCCTCCTACCAGCTCTATAAGGACCAAATGACAATCATATCGAATCAACGGCACCTCCCTACTTCACACGTAGCTTTCATCCGCACTAACGCTATCCACGAATATTCAAAATTCTATTATAAAATCGGATTGTTAAAAAGAGATGGAAATTTTGATTGTGAAATTTAATATTCGACTGTGGTGGGGGGGGGGGGGGAATTAGCGCTACCATGGCTGTCTGCTTCACATGTTCTTGCACGGTCCGCTGTGACTGGCTGAAAATGAAAAGCAGGTCAAGTTGAAACGAGCAAATAATTCAACACCAACTGTGTGGTAACGATGGCAGAGAGGTCACAACCAGACTCGTCTGCAGAGAGTGATTTGCTATCTGAGTAATCTTAAAAGCCCTGTTTGGAAATACTTTGGATTTTGGTCAGAAGACGGCTAAATTGTGGAATCCTGAGATAAAGTTGTATGCAAGCTAAGTAATATACAGTTAGCCTGACATTCCAGCTCTAGCAACCTGAGGGCACGCCTCCAAAATATGCACCCAAGTAGTTTTGTGTCTCATTGTATTGGTTTACAACTCTTAGAGACACGCAAACACAGATATTCGAATGGTTCAAACTTGTGTGTGTTTTTTTTTAGAAGGATTAATCGAATGTCACAAGCACTAATCTTCACCCCCTGGTATTCCCTGAAAACCTCAACATCATTCATCAAGTATAGTAAGCATACTGGCCGATAGAAATCACAGACTGAAAAAACTGATTGAAAAACTTGCTTACAGCTCACCGCACAGTTACAAACTTGTGTACTAGAGCAAAGCATCTAAATTCATGAAATGTGTAATAGTTAGCCAGTGGGTCAGGCTGCAAGATAGAAAAGAAAGGAAGGACAGAGAAACTCTGTGTGTGGGTGTGTTATGGTTGCCTATAATGACTTTATCAGGTCAGGGATAAAGAGAGAGTCCTGAAGTGATGTAAAAAGGATTAGAGAGGGAACATGGCTCAGTGAAAACCTTCTTTGTAACATTTTGACCTGCGCACACACACATACACACAGAGGAGCTCTAAGATCTGAGGAAGTAAGACACATGTCAGTTTTTACAATGTCACTGAACCAGCCTTGAGGGAAATGGGAGAAATAAGGGTGTGGTAGACTGGTGGGTGTAGGGTTAAATGAATGGTTATGTCCTTCCAGGACCAAAGCAACAAACTTGCACATGTACATAAATGTACAAATGCACATACACACATTTTACTATCTGGTTTCAGCAATAGATCATATGATGTGGATTTTGTGTTGCTATGCGTATGTGTTTATGTTAGAGAGTTGACTGGTATAATGGCGAGAGTGTAATACCGCCTCCTTCTTAAATGACATTTTATGTCGTTATTCATTTATAACCTAAGGGTTAGGGATTTGGAAGCATGGTTTAACCAAGGGTGAGGGGCCTCAGGGATAAGGAATCCTTCTTTCACCCAAAAACCATCTCCTTCTCAGGGTAACCTTAAACCTGAGAGGCCCCTACAGAGGGTTTCTGAAGTGCAGGCTGCAGGCGCAACTGTCAGCTTAAAAGCTGGCTCCTTGGTTTTGTTTACTTTTACTAAGTTTAATTAACCAATCCTGACAATGCACTATAAGCTCAAATGTCACAGTCTACCATCTCTCATAATACAGTACATTTAAAATTACTGATAAATATTTTCTGTTGCAGGCTACTCAAAAGTGAGCTTAGGATGTAGGTGGCTGAGCTTGGGTATGGATGATGAAATATGGTTTTTTGTATCCATTTTTTAGATTTTTTTTTTTTTAATATCACATAAAACTGAGTAAAAAAATTTTTAAAAGTGAATATAAGTTATTTTTCACCTAATGTAGGGACCGCCTCATATCCAGAAGCCTTTCAAATAAAGCGACCTTGTTATTTATTTGCTCCTTTAATGTTGCTGTTACAGGCAGTAAAGCATTTAACAAACACACTTTCATTGGAATAGTCATAACACGCCTGGAATGAGGGTGCCACAACAACAGTATTCTCGTCAACAGAGTAGTTCGTTAGCACCTGGGTGAAAGTAGAGAAAACGTAGTCTGTTAGTTATTGGCCAATTGTGCCAAACAGACCTGAAAGCCAGTAGCCAGAACAGAACAAAAAAATGAAAATGGCTTGTAAAACAAACTCTTCCCAGTGTAGACAGTGACTGGACTCTGATGAACATGAAGGTAGCAGCTCACCTTCCACAGTAGTTCACACTCCCTCTCCTCCAGCGCTTTCTTGTGTCTCAGAACAAGGGCCTTCACTTCAGTCTGCACCACCTTAGCCTTGATCTCCACTTGCTCTGCCATTGCCTGGACCTTCTCCATGCTTAGCTGGGGAAACAAAACACAATGATATGACCTTACTGGTATGACACAAAACCAGTTGAAGCAAGACAGAAATAGCTGGGATTGAAAAAAAAAATGACCACTGGCAATAATGAAACAGTGACACAGAAAGAGACGGCAGATGTGGGGATGAGCAAAGATACATGATGATCTGTCATTCTGCAGTGGAACAGAAGACCGGGCAATATTATCTAAATGCTCCAAAACACCACTGCCTGGCCTCTTCATTACTCAGATGGGATACAGATGACATCCAGAAACAGGATGCAGAGGATCAGGAAACATTAAAAAGACAGGACACAATATGTGACATCCTCCTGGCAAGTGAATGCACAAACACCTGCTCAGTTTTTGTGATCTATTCCTTTCTCACATTTGACGTCTCCTTTACCAGGGAAAAGGAAACATGGGTCAAGAATAGGAAGTCACTTCACACTGCACAAGATGATGCAGCTTCCTGCTAGAATGAACCCTTACTCACTCTCCTATTCCAAATGTGCATCATAAGATTTATAAGCATGAGAGCACTACATTTTAAAAAGTTCTCTTTCGCATAGGGCAGTATCACACCTTAATACTTTTTTTTAGTTTTGACTGAAAAGGTTCAGTACAGAATTCAGTATTGAAAAGTGTAAAAAGTTGAAATTAAGCATTGCAAGCTTGGTTAGATTCCTAGGGTTCTGCATAAATACACATTTTATACACTACTTATACAGTAAACTAATCAAACTTTAGACTACATCCTATACAGCAAGGTTCTTTATTTAACACTGTGTTTGGAATGTTTTGTTTAGTTAAGAGAAAAAGGGTTAAAATGTTCATATTCCCAGTAAAGTACTGAAAAAATATTGTTTTGACACCAATCAAAAATGTTCTGTTACCTTTGGTCTTGTATGTACAGTTAGGACTATGTATGTGCTGAAGCAGAATCTCTTTACATTACCTTTGTAAATACAGGAACTGAAAAGCAACTGTATGGCTTAAATTGAAAATACCACTTTAGAAGGTTTTCGTTTTTACAACCACCAATTTAGGCTAAATGCACATTTTTCTCTTTGTCTCCCTTCCTTCTCCCCCCTGTGTTTTATCTGGCTTTTCCTCTGGCGTTTTCTAGGAGGTCACAGGGTGAACCGGACCTCACAGGGACGAAGGGGAGGTGGGATAAGGCTTCCTTTGTGATATCGACCACAGGGATCAAAGGTCACCTAAACCTCTACGGGGCGTGATCTGCAACCCCTGTCTTAAGTCACATACAGCCCACCCCCACTACATCACGGCAAGAACAAAGCCTGGCAGCAGGGTCCTTTTTTCTTTTGCCTGGCCATTTGAGGTTAGCAGCTCAAGGGTCAACTAAATCAGGCCCCCAGAGAGGCAACAGCAGGGAGGGAATCCTCAAGGAATCGGTGCCAAACTTAGCAAAACAGAGTGAGGAAGGAGGCAATGTTGAATGTAAAATCCACCACCTTTCTCCAGTTGTTTCTGTGTATTCTTATAAAACACATTTTTTTCTTGTCTAATTGTGATTTGATTAAATTTATTTTTTCCTTCAATCTTTCTCTTCTGCTTTTGCTCCTCTTTCCCTCACTCCAGCTCAGAATCTCTTTCATGCTTCTCACATTTTATCTTCTGTCCTCTGCATCTTGGCCCAATGATCTCTATCTCCATCTCAGTGTTGCCATCTTCCCTGTTTCTGTCTCTCTCTCAACAGTCAAAGAAGAGCAGAGCTTGGAACACAAAGAAGGGTCAAACTGACCAATCAAACCGCAGAGAGAAAGCGCTCTGGCCAACCAGGAGGTCACAAGTCCAGGGTCAGAAGTCAGGGAAGATAATGGGTGTGGAGCGGGCGGAAATTTCCTACCTCAGGGGACATGAGTATGTGTGGTGCGTGTGTGTGTGCGCGTGTTTACATATTATCTGGCGTCAGCACTTACTACGGTGGTGACCTGGGACAAAAACGGACAAACGTAAACCAAACACCACAAGGTACTGCCAGATGGTAGGCGGTGTTTCTTATGACTCAGCTGAATGTATCCAGGTGCTTTTCATGAAATAAAATGTGGGGTTTTTGATATGACTCCTATTGGTTAAGAAGATCAGGTGTATGCATTTAAACAGCAGATCCATGTTGTGATAACTTGGAATTTGAAGAACACTCTAAGTGACATAAGTACCCGTCCATTAAGATACAAAGTGGTGCCCAGTCACACAACGGTCAACCAGAGAATGGGATAGGGAAGGCACAAGCTCTGCTGAGGAGATAGTACATGCCAGCGTGTCATATGACCTCAGTGGATCGCCTAGTGATTCATGTTTCAGTCCAAGGTCATAACACTGCCTTACCTTCCAGGCAAAGCAGACAACACTAGTATGTGTGTAAACCTTTCCTTATTCCTCTATACATTTATATTTTTTAAAAGGAAGGCTGCAGCTGAAGAGTATTTTAATGTTATTTGTTAATATTTTTTTTTACCGAGTGGTATATAAAATTTTATAAAATGGTGAAACCATTTACATTTTCCCAGGGCCTAAGGTGATGTTCTCAAATTGTATGAAGATTTGGGCTGTCGTATTATTTTGAATGCAGCTCACATAGCCTAATCATAACTACACTCTACACTGAGGAATTCACTTTGTTCCATTCATTCACACTGCCTCCACTGACATGTTAACATTACTGTAAGGCAGTTGCAATTGACAAAGTCAACCAACACTTTTACCAACCATTTTTCCATCTCTGGTGTTGAATCTAAAATGCTTCCTCACATTACTTCTCAGACAATTTGGTGGGATTATTCATGCAGCAAAGCTCACTAGTTTACTCAATTTTTCTTTCGCAAAAAGAACAACTTTAGCCTACTTTGATAGGGCAATATGCATTTCATGAACATCCCTTGGTGGAGTATACAGCAGAGCCTGTTGACCCTATACACTTAGAAGTCTCAATCTAAACAGCTCATTATTAATTTATTTTCCCTGCTCATACCATAGTTCACATTTTGAATAAAAAGTGACAGTCCTGACAGTGATGTAAAAGAGAAGAGGAGGAAATCCTTACATTTAAGAAGCCACTGTTTGACATTTCTTTCTTAATAAATGACAATACAAATTAACTGTGTGAGTGAGTGAATGGGTGAGTGAATGAGTGAATAAGGGGAGGGCAAAGTGTTCCACATCTTTGAAAGAGGAGGGGAATTTTCCTTTCTCTTAAATCCTTTAAACGCCTCATCTACCCTCCCCCATCCTCCTCTCCAATCCTCCTCCCCTTTGACCTTCATGTCTGCCCCCGCCAGACCTCACCCCATGTGACCCACCCCCTTTCAGGGCCAGCTGGACACCTCTAACCCCAGGCTTCCCAGCAGCCTTGGACTGGTCACTCTCAAACATATTCAAGCTGATCATCTCTAGTAGCCGGTCACTTTGTGCTGAGGGATGATGGAGAGACACAGCTGCTCTCTTTAGCTTCTCCTTGGTCTTTGCAGGAGATGGATGAATGTGGATTTGTTTGGTTTGACCTTCATAAGGATTTTCTTTAGGTCAGACCTTAAAGAATTGTGCAGGAGAGCTCCTTGCTTTGTTTAGCTTTGACTTAAATCAGTTTGACCTATCTGAGTCCTATGTGACGCAAGACAATTATAAAGAACATCTGGCCTTTTTCCCTTGTCCTCTTAAATTCATTTTATTCTGATTTTTCCCCATTGTACAACACTAATACTAATCAAATAACAATACTGGGTGTTATTTTACAAAGGGTGATATGGTCTTGGCCCCAGACTTAAGGGGTAGAACAAACAAAAAAAACAAAAAAAAAACTAAAATAAATGACTGAGGGACATTTTACTTTTTCCCCATTGTGAATGTGTCTGTTCAGTTCCTGTCTCACCTGCACAGCCTGTCGTCCCTGCTGTGCGTCTGCAAGCAGCTGGATGGTGATGGCCCTGCAGTCCTGCACGGCGTCTTGCAGGTAAACAAAGGTGTGGCCCATATGACGGCCCACACTGCACTCTCTGCAGATAGGCACCGAGCATGTTTCACAGAAGAACAGGAACACCTGTGAAAACAGAGACAGAGATGGATAAGTTAGTTTTGTGTTCATATATAATGCAAACTGAAACTGCACCTGCTGTCATGACAATACAACAAACAAAAAACGTGGGTGCAGACCACAAATCCCATTGGACTTCATATATGACTCAGAGCCATACAAATTGAGAAACTTTATACATTGAGATGTCTGATGCATCTAAAACTGACTAATCGTGTTTTCTTTACCTCTCAGACTGAAACTGGAGAAACTCAAACATTTTGCAGCTAAATATTGGGGTTTTATTAGTCAAATGCATTATAAAAATGTTGTTTGTTTATGCATAATTAAACGACATAACGCCTTTTTCTTTTAGTTTACTTATTTTGAAGGCCTCAATTCTAATAGCATGGATAGCTCAGAAGCCACTCTTATGAGTTAAAGAAAAGAAGTCTTTAAAATTCCATACTGTACCTAAAATCTACCAAACTGACCCCAAAACAGCAATTAATAATGACCTGTAAATTCCTATGACTTGATGGACAGGATATACCAGCCCTACGAAAGCTATTGTTTTTTTTTTACTGTTGCGAGTCACCAAAAGGTTGTCAAATGAAATTGGCAGGGTGAATACATTAATCACAAAGTTAAATGACCCCCCCCCAATGCTAATTAATGAGAACAGACCATGAATGATGAACAAGTCATCCATATGCATGATTTACCAGGGAGGCTCATACAGGCCTCAACACCCCAGAGAGCTTCTCTCTTCCAAAACACAGGGCCAAAAAAAAAAAAAAAAAAAAAGCCAAGAGTGACTAAAGGCCACCACAACCAGATCAATACCCATTCTGGACTATCTTTGACCATCTGAAGATGAAGGCCGTAAAGGGCCTATTTCACATTTTTCAAACCATTTTTTACTATAACTAAGTTGGCAATAGTCTCGTGCTTGTTGAGATTTCTACTTGAAAGATTTCTGCTTTACCTTGAAATTTACGATCTGCTTCTTTTCTTAGATTAAGTGTACTCCTTTGTTGCCATGATACAGGGTATATCCAAGACAGATGACGTAAAAAGCAGCACAGGTTTACTCTGCTTATCCCCTGGGATAAGCAGAGTAAATGTCATTTAGCATTATTTGACAAAACCTAAGCTTTGCTTTAAACCCCTTGTACGAATGCTGATTGGAGGCTAATTAAATATGCACTGGCCATCATATCCCAGAGACACCAGATCAATGGCCTCCAATAGCAGGCGCACTGAGTGAATGGGGAGTGGCCTGCAATCAATCCATCAATAACAGCTGTTCCCCAGGGGCGCTGCATAATCTAATGAGAGACACACACACACCTCCCCCTTTATCTGATTTCCTCCTTAAGCTGCTCTTAGATCCTTTTCTTGTTGTCTTTTTCTTGTTGTTTCTCCTTCTGCTGGGCCCTGTTCTCTCCTACAGTCTCTGCACAGCTCTGTCACTCAATGACCTGCTCTTCTCTCTCCTCTTGTCCTATCCCACCCCCATCGACATCCCCTAAATTCCAAGGGGATGGGGCGCACAAAAGCGAGGAATGCAGCTGGGCTGGAGTGGAGGAGGTAGGTGGAGATAGCCTATGATGGACACAGGGCTGAGGCAGATGGGGGTGAGGGACAGGCAGATTGATGGTACAAGGACAGGATGGATTCCGGTAAGGCCTGACCCATAATATTTGCAAGACTGGGATCAGCAGCGTTTAGATCATCAAATGAAGCTGCTCCAGTATTGACAATTACATGACAGGTGGTTTATATCACTATTAATTTTAACAGGGATAGGAAAGCAGCTCCTGACATGAAAATGCTGACTAGCTTACCTGTCAAGTTTGTAGACCTAGCAGGAGAGGAGCCTCAGCTAATGTTAATGGAAAATGCTAATCTGTTTTATTGCAAACAACCTGCCACAAAATATAATTTGCTAATTTAGTCAGAGCTTGAAAGTAACAGTTGCCCTGAGCAACCAATTCAGACAACAGTCGACCATTCAGTGGATTGTTTTTGCCCCTATTGGCAGCTACTTTTTTTGAACGTTAATTAAAAATCTCCTCATCCATCTCCCTCAGTGCAAAATCTCCCACCAGATCAAATGAGTTCGGATTTCACTTTCATTTGCTTCGTCAAAAACAGTGAAACTGAACATAAATGTGAAATTATAATATACTATAAAAATAAAAAACAGTAACTGGTGTGCATCAATGACCCACAAGGCAGTCGTATCAACAGTGAGACAACTAAGCTCCAAAGGCAGAGAAGGAGAAATTTCATCCAGACATGGGAAGCAAAGAAGACCCGATACAAAGGAGAGGGAATCTTAAACATGACAGACAGCACGGCAGCACGTACACAACAGGCACCATGCTTCAGACTTTTCTCAAAAACAAAAATATGCCTGGTTCTTTATCACCATTTCTTCAATTTAAAAACTACTAATATAATTTGCCTGGTGGAATTTTCCCATCATTTCCCCAGTGCATTACCTCCTAAAGGTGCATCCCAAATTTTGTGTATGAAATGTTTTTCACTACAGAGACGAACTCTTAAGTACATGGGAATTTTTTTTTTGCAAAAACCTTTCAGTTGTGTGTGGGAGGTGTCTGTACGTGAAATCATGTATGCATGTATGTATGTGTGCATGCATGCCTATGTATGTATGTATTCATGAGTGTATGAACATGGTTTTACTGATTTATTGATTTTCTTTTGACTGGTGTTAACTTGAAATCATTACCATTTATGCCTTCAAAATGACCAAAATGTTGTAAAATACAAGAATATTGACTATATTTGTTGTAATTGTTTTACAATAAGTGAATTATATGATCTATGCAACAAACTACTCAATGCTTTCGTCAAGTTGTGTTGGTGTACTTCACTTTCTTGTTGCAAACATGAAAACATAAGGGAAAAAGATAAAAAACAATGTATGAAGCTACAAGCACTTACCCACTGTTCATTTGGATCCATGTTGTTACCCTAACAAACAACTACTATACCTGAGATCCTGACAACATACTAAATTATCACAATTGCACCCAACACAATAAAATTACATGAAAACCATACATACATATGATATACAAAACATTAAATAGAATTTCAATTCATTTGACCATCTATATTATCCATGAGATTTTATATGAACCATTTAGAAATCCATAATATCTTATGATTGTGTGATCTCATGTTTTGACTCACCATCTGTGCACGTGGAAACATGGCTAAATGAAAACACAACAGAATGACCAGAAGCCTGTTATTGAAAACACTGGAGTCCTTTTTCATGGAACTAGATCCTATGACAAATAGCTGCAAGACTTCAAATATCTTTAATGCTTTCGGCAGCTTATGTGTCACCAACAGCTCAACAGTCCTTGAGATGAAACACACTCACTCATACACACAAGGTTGTAGATTACATAACACAACAGCCTCTTTCCTCTTGGAAATCTAGTCAATATTATTGACTAACACAAGACACTGGCTCTTCCCAGAGGTTTTGATGGAAGGATCCTGTTCCCTCTCTGCCTGTCTCCGTCTTAGTCAGTTTCTCTCTTTCAAACCCATCATGCACAAGCTTTAAGTAATTTATTACAAACATTTAGTCAACCTAAGAACAAAAAAAACATAAATGCATCACACAAAAAACAAGTCCTTAGCAATCCAGGAATACTGCTACTCTGTTACACATGTGCTACTACAAGAGACCAGGCATTTCACAGCCATGACATGCACTGGACACGACGGATACACATACACACATGCAAGAACACACCAGACACTTCCAGTGTGCATGTGATGCAGAAATGTGAAAAACAACTTAAAAAGATGTGAAATAGGTGTGGTGTCACGCTATAACAAAGTTGTAAATTCCACAGAGAACACCCTGGAGGGGAGGCCTACAGGCAGAGGTGACTCACCCACAGAATTTATTTATTGCACATTAATATGTAGCACACACTGACAAAATATACAAGCAGATGCATGTAATGCCGTAGGTGCAAAATGCACAACAAAATCAAGACACAGACAAACAAAGTGAAATACTGTGCCTTTTTGCGGATGGAGACAAGCTGGAACCAACATCCCATCACCAGCTATAAAGCTCTGAGCAGCAGGGCTCAGCTACATCGGGGGAAGTGAGTTATTGTATTTCATTAGTGCACCGGATGTTTCTCATTCTCTTTCTCTGCCCATTACGCTCCCCCATTATGAATTTATACTTAGACACACCCACCAATGTAGGATGTTTGTTTGTCTTAAAAATAAATAAATAAATAAATAAATAAATAAATAAAATAAATAAAATAAAATAAAAATCGCTTGTCATAAACCGAAGGGATATCTCCATAAGAAGATGTCACTATTGGAAAATTGGAAATTTTCACAATTCTTTGTCCATTTTATGGATTAAACATAAAACCAATGTATCCTAAAAATAATCAACAAAATAATCAATAATAAACACTGCCAGTGCACCAAAAAGCCAAAGTAGTAGTCATGATTAGTATTTCCTATAATTTGAGTAATTAGACTTTGCTTACAAAGGTAAAATGGTAACTGAATAATGGAAAGTACCTTTGAGTACAATCATTTCATGTGTGATAAGCAGAAGACACACAAAAGCCCCAGAAAGAACAGAAAACTGCACAAAAAATTAAGTGATTTCTAATAGTAACATGTTGATTCAAATTCACATTTTAATCTGATAATTGTATTTATAATTAATATTACACACTCAAACTTGACAAGATTAAAATACTTAAATACTGAGGGAAACAACTATAGAGTAAATGCATAATTGCTTTGTGTTCACACAGCAGCAGGCTGCAGTAGGTCCCACCCTCCTCTGGTAGGTACTGGGAACTGGGGGAGAGGGCACGGGCTCAACTAGCCAGTAAAATCACTCTGTGCAGCATTCACTGCCTGCATGCGCAGTCAGATGGGGGGAAGGGACAAGGGCCATGTAATGTCACACTGTGGTGCCAGAAAAGCCAGGGCTGCTCTGGGAACGGAGAAAGCATGTTCTTTAAAAGAACTAAACCCCTGTTTCCCTAATAGCGAGACACTCGGACATCTGCAATGGTCATGTCCAAATGTCATTTCTCAACAGTTTCCATCTTAGTCTATATCTTGTCTGTCACGGGCAAGAAAAACATATTTTACATGTAATACAGAGTATGTTTTGCAATGGCTTTCAAATCCACGGCTTGCATGACTTGAAACTCGATCTAAGACTGGAAATGAATGGCATTTTTGTTTAGGAAGTAAAATGAAAATGTAATTGAAAACAGAGCTTCAGGGGAAAAAGAGTTATTTTGAAATCACACCAGACCAACTAAAGCTGCTACTTTCTATCCACATGCAAAAGCATTTTTCAAACTTTTTTTTCCACTTGAGAACCCATTTCCTCCCATTCTTGTGTTCGGCACTTTATACCCACCTTCTATCAGGCACTCACAAGATCCTGATTAATCTGACTGAAATTACAACAACTCTCTCATGTGCTTACAGCAGATAATGTCAGTTTATCTTCATAATCAGCAAATAGCAGTAGAACAACTTATAATTAATTTCACATTAATTATAATTTAATATGCACAAGGAAGTGAAATTAAATACACCACTTTAGAAAGTAAATACTGTTAGTGTCCAATTCTAAAGTAAGTTGGAAAGATGTGCACTTATTTATTAAAGGCGAGATCAGACTGTGACTCTGGGGTTTTATTTTTAGAGTAGCAGTGTGCAGAGGCCTGAGTTAGTGGAATTTGATTTGTCAAGATACTGAATTCAAGAAATTAAGTTTAACCCAGAAAAACACTCAAAAAACAAATTCCTGTACAGAAACTACAGAAACAATAGTGTTTCAGTAAATTTCTTTAAAATGTATTTTTAAAACCTTAATTTCTAAAGAAAATTGTGTTTTCAAAAGTTCAAAATGTAATTTACCAAAAAATATAATAAATATATACCTTTTCTAAATTGTGTTTTTTTCTTTTAACTACGGGGATTAAGTGTGTGCACATTAGGCTGTTTTTTAACATTCTCAGGCCTCAGGCCTTCTTGCTACCTGTCAACAGACAGAAACAAGAAAGGTCAGAAAGGTATGGACACAGACAAACACACACTGAAGGGACATTCCTGGAGGATGATGTCAGATGTCTGTGCGTTTGGCAGCCTGAACCAAACAGATTTAAGAAAGGCCGTTCCTGTTGATAAAATAAAACTGTAAATCAAATTTACTATACTTACAAACCATTTACCTTTTTATGATATAAAACATTTGTTTTCTGTTTGTTTAAACATTTATCTATCCAGAGTAGGATTGAATTCACTTTTACAACGCCCCACTTCATCCTTACACAATTATACACAATTTCACCTGGAAACTCCCGTGCAACTCCTGGCCATTTAGCAGTAGACTCATTCATAACCCCACCCTGAATTATGCCAGTTCAGGAGAGAATTTCATGCTATACAACCTTAATAACTAATATCAAAGAATAAGATTGCCTCTAGATGATGACTCTGCAAACAAAATTAAGTGTTCAGCAATAAACATTTTCAATTACATTCATAATAAACCAGAAAGTTGGGCTCTCTTATTACTGTCCAACTATTTTTTTTTTTAAATAAATACTTAAAACACAATAATGACAGCAGCAATTTTGAAATCAGTAGATACTGATTCTTTCAGTATATCAGTCAAATTTACACCTACTTTTGAACCCTTTACAAGACATCCTGTGAGAGCTGCATCACAAAATTCTGACAAGCCGATACATTACAAGTAAAAGCCATGTCAGGTAAGACTTGCCGAGTATTAGAGAGTTGATGAAGATCGCAGAACTCCAACCCACTCCATTCAAACACATCAGGCAGAAGCATGTGTCAAAAGGCTTGTATGTATCAGGAGGAATGGGAAACTATGCTCTCTGAATTTAGTGTTAATGAGGAAAGTCACTTCAACATTCTGCATCTGCCATAGTTATGGTTGAGAACTAGGAATAGAGAAGAAGATTAGCAAAGGTACCCCATTTATGAAACGCCGAACAGACAGCACCAGCTCTAAGCCAGTCTGGTATGTCAAGGCTGGATAATCTGTGGAATACCCAATCCCAACATTCCCAACAATCCCAGGAATACCATCTGCCAGACAAAGCTCCTTTTATGGAACTCGCAGAAACCTACTCTCATCATTTCGAAACACCTTCCGTATCTCCTTCACATAATTTTTTCCTTCCTTCTCTCTTCCCTCCATCACTCTCTTTCTGCTCTCACTACTATTTTCCTTCCTCCTCCGCCACTGCCCCGCCCTCTCTTGGCAATCCATGTTGGCTTGTTGCCACAGACACAACATGCACACGAACACGCCTGCCGATGTTTTGAAACTGCCAGATACTACAAGGGGGGGGCGGTGGCCGTGAACCGGCAATCTGATTGGACGGCCCCACAGCGGAGAAGGAAAACAAACCACAGTCAGCTGGCCTCCTTACCCAGTGAGCCTGTGAGCATGTGACTGACTGTCGTGTGCTTAACACATGAGCGATTAAAAAGAAAAAAAAAAAAAAAGGGGGAGCAAAAGAAGTGGAAGAGTGGAAGAGAAATAAAAGGAGTTCAACCTCAATGGGATGGTGAAGAAGAGAAAAGGGAGAAACAGGAAAATGAGTCACAGCTTCGAGTAAACAAGGCGAGGCTGTGTGAATGAAATGTGGAGCAGCTTAGATGTAACAAATGTGCATCTCTCTGTACAGTCACAAACCAGCTATTCTTAGTTACTGTAACATTGATAAACAACCCACATGCTTAATGACCCTCAATCCATAACAACACTGCTCCTTTTTCTCCCATTTCACCAAACTCCCATATTAAGTCCTCGTTGTCTTGATTGCTCTTACAGTGTATGTCAAGAAAACATAACCTTACGTCTAGTTTGGTCCAAAAAGATTAACATTACATTAACATGCTAAATTTACGAGACCGATCACTTGTACACTGCTCTGTGCCAAAGCCCTCGTATATTCATCGCCCGTTTGTTGCACACATACACACGTGCATGGCTGGCATGCCAACTGGGCAGCCTAAAGTGCATGACCTTTACAGGAAATGGCCTGGTTACACAAGCAAACCAAAACAACGACAATTCCAAATGCTTGTCAGATGTAGCACTACCCATAATATAAAGAAAACCAAGGCACAAATTATAAAAATATTCCCAAACACTCAGACAGAAACAGCCACAACAATGACACAATATTTACAGAACAATTTAACTAATCATCATTATGGAAGTAATCCATTGTAGATTTTTTGATCAATCTGATGTTGAACTGCTATGCAAAAATAGTGTATCATTGACAAAATTTAATTCAGAATTGATTTTTACTGGGTGTTCACACCAAAATTGACATTGGTGGATGCATATTGTTGCAGGTACCAGTGAGAAAATGAAACATGGTATAGGACATGATACATTTTGCATAACAGATCCATGAGTTTGAAGCTTTATAATACTCAAGATTTTACAACTCGGGAAAACTACGGCGGCAATCACTTCATCCTCCATCCCGACAATCATGAAGAAAACAGCAGAATTATGATGTTTACGGCACACGGTAATTTACTACAAGTGTGTTGTACATGCACATATTTGATTGGCCTGTACAGAACCTTCCTCAGAATATGACAGCGTATTGCACTGCGGCAAAAACTGAGCCAGGTTCAACCTATAGATGGACGACACTGTATTTTTTGGTTTAAGGTATCTACTCTACTGTCAACGCGGCTTTTCCATTCAAAATGAGTTAGAGGTTGTCTGTCAAAATACAGTTTTAGTGTAATGTATTATATAAATCAACCAACCTATTCGATTTTCATACCGTACGGAAATTAACATAAACCCCTGGCTGCCGACAACAGAAAAATACATCGTAAAAAATAAAACTGTACAGCAGACATTAGAAAATGGTCAATAAAAATGTACAGCCAAAACTTGCAAACACACTGATATGGTTCTTTTAGTGGTCTGATGCTTGGGAGCAAAACACGCCCAAACTGCAGCAGCTGTGCCAACTGTTTATTTGCATAGTCTTGGCCTAATATTACAAAACTACTTAGGGTGGACAAATCATGGCTGGAAGCTGTGCAGTGTCCCCCAAATAAGGCTGAGGGCTTTAACGATAAATGTGTTAACAGCACAATCTCATTGAGTGAGGTCAAATAATGGCCAATTAAAACCCCATTTGTGCCCAACCACTGAGTAGGAAGTGGTAGGTTCCAGCTTTTGAATGGGTTTTAAATCCTGTTGTCAAAGAGAATGTGATAAATGCCTTCCTTTCTATCCATTAAATTTATATGGCCCAAAGTCCTCAAATGGACATCAAAGCTAGGACACACACACACAGACACTCTCCCCCTTAGCCTACATGAAACACATTCACAGCACACAGGAAACAGGGAATGCTCTCTAATTACTGGGCACATGCTGCGCATTAAAACCCTGGAAGTTCAACTTCATATAATCCAACTCTGCTGGCTGTGTGGAAACACACACACACACACACACACACACACACACACACACACACACACACACACACACACACACACACACAAAAACACTAAAATTCTCTTCAGAGGATAACTACCTACAGATGGGAGATACACTTGGAAAGGAAAACGTTGCTGCCACACACTCACACAGATACTTCCAGGACTGATGAAATGTAATCACTTGCCCCTCAACAGCAACAGCTGCTAAATCATGGTGAGACTTTCTGCATCTACAATGTCCATTGTCTCTGACACACAGCAGCCAGAGAGTGCTGATGAGAAAGGCAGGAGTCGGCAGAGGAAATACCCAGTGTGTGTGTGAGAGAGCGAGAGCGAGAGAGAGAGAGAGAGAAGGGGAACAGAGAACCCAGGAGGTATAAACTCAAGTTACAGGAATTCCTCTGGCCTTGTATCAGCGTCAGTGTTGGGTTAGGTTTCCTTACCAACATTCTCTGCTAGCGAGCTCCAGAGAGGGGGAGTAAAACTGATGATCACAAAGCCAACCCAGCATGTGTTTTAATGATAGTCTTCCTCTACAGAATTAGAAAACAGAGCAGTAAAACTTTACAAAGAAAAGTAGAATTGTGGAAATGTGTGATAAACTACAGTATACTTCCCAGACCTCCCGCTGCAACTGAACATCTCACTGTCTTCCTTTCTTAAATGCTACACAAAACTGCTCCTTGAGGAGAAGCGAGAGTATTGGTAGGCTGTCAAACTGATTAGTTCAACTTCACCTCTTTCTAATAGCACGATGCATTTTAGGCGCTCATTGCCCAGCAACCCCTTTCTGTCTGCTCTTAGTCTGCTCTACTAACCCCCCCGAACTATATAAAGACTACATTGTGTGTGTGTGTGTGTGTGTTACTGGGAAGCCATGCACGTGCACAGCCAGACATGTAGCCATGGTGACAACAATTTAATCTAAACCACAGAGTGACATTTTGTAGGATTATCATATCATTAGCTGTTTCTCAGATGGAGCTGCATATGTATTTGTATGTTGGACAGGGACATCACAGCAAGCAGAGGGCACTCCTTTGATGTAATCCAATTTTCCATTTCCACTTCGGACGCAGCGTGGAATCCTCTGACTGCCGGTGCTTCAGATGAATAACAACTGACATTTATGCTGTTTAAATAGGCCAACATATTCACTCATGAGTGCACATAGCCAATACTACATATTCTTATCAGTGTGCAGCCAACTCTCTTTGCTGCCCAAGGAGTCTTATCTTCCAACTGAAACCTTTTGTTTCACAGGCAATCTTTTTGTCATCATTTCCATCATTTGGGAATCAATGAGGTTCTACAATTCCTGATACTTCCTGTTCCCAAATAATCTTTAATTGAATTAACAATGGGTTAACTCCAAAATCGCATGATGTATCTGTGTGCACCGAACTGGGAGAAAACTCAAGCCAAAGAAAATAAATGTGATATTCAGTGCATGGTCTTCATAAAAACAAAACATAAAAAGTACCTCTCTCTCCGCTACAGTTGAAGTTAAACATGAAGAAAGGGATTTTACACGAGCATCTTTGTCAAAGTATCCTGTCCCCCTTCTTCCAATACTAGAATCTTATCAGATTTGCTAAAACACTATTAATTTGAAAAACTTAATCATGTCGTTTGTATGCATTAATATCCATTACAAGCATCCTGGCAACTGTCAGTGTCACCAACTGAAATGACAACTGTCATCTACAAATTTCATCAGCTGCAGCCAATTAACATTAATACTGTACATTGGTGTGCCCTCTGCAAACAAGTCTGTAGTGTTCAGGCTCGACTAAAGATGTAGAGAAATAAACATCTCACTCTATCATTTTGAAATTTCAACTGAAAGCTAGTGGACAGCATCCATGCGCATTTCAGAAAGACCGAAAGAGTGGTGGCCCTTTACTTTTTTGAAACAATATACCCGAGTTCTGTCATACATTCCCAGACAGGCAGTTAGCAGCTGGGTATGTTCTTCATATATATATCTGCATTTTATTTTCCTCACTTGTCCATATTGTAATTTTATTATCCATATTTAATTTGTACTTTTTGCTTCTCTGTATATACAACATCTTTTGAATGTCTCTCTCTCCTGGAAGAGGAATCTTTCCTCCGTTCCCTTCCTAAAGCAGATGTTTGGGTATTTTTTCCTTATTAACATTAAGACTCTAAGTATAGAAAGTGTCCCACATGCCCTTTGAAGCAAATTTATGATTTTGGCAATATATACTAAACTGATATTACTTAAAATACTGACTATATGTAACAGTGTAGTCCATGAAACTTGTGGATAATACGCATATAGTATCATTTAAATGTTAAAAGTTGAAGTGGGAACTCCAAGATTCAGAGTTGTAAAGCAGCTTACAGTGTCAGTCTATGAAGCTAACGTTTGTTCAGGCTGCTACAATGTAGAGCATCATTTAGGAGTCATCACTCAGATATCATTAGCTTTAAGACTGTCAGACATTACTTACCAGTAATTTGTCACCATTACCAGATGCTAAAGTGCGGAGCGATCAACAGTGTCAGGCCATCAATCAGATATCATTAAGATGTCATCTTACACTGTTAGGCTAGACTTATAGTTAGTCATAAAAATGCCTTTTTCACAGCAGATATTTTAACAGATGGAGCACAGGTGTAGCTACAAACATCAATGATGGTTCCACCATATAATAAACATCCAGAGAAGTAGGGCCCTGAAACTGGACCACCTAAAAGGAATGCACCTATTGTTACTGTTGTTACTTTCACCTGTGCTAAATGTCTTCTCATTGCACCTCTCTGCCAAAACGTGACTATTACCTCAGACTCATGTTTGTGGGCCGAAAGATCCAAGAGCTAAGTGATTAGTCTTTTAATTGACCCTTCACTGAATTTGTTTTTTATTTTAGTATGTCTTTTTGGGCACAATAGACTGAAGTCCACAAGTCCACAATAACATAACAAACAAAATATTTCTGTTGTATAGGTGTTTAAGTAGTAAGCAGTAGGGATGTCACAAGAACCGGTAGTTCGGTATCAAGTAGATGCCAAAATTCTGAAAACATGACGGTACTTACCATAATTACCAAAGGTATTGTAGATGTCAGAGGCACTGGAGATGTGACTCTTCAAGGACTGATGAGAGAAGCATAATAACCCTACAAGTGTTCCAGTGTGACGTCAAATGCAAAGGGAAGGAGGAAGAGGAAGGCAGCCACAGTAACAACAACAACACCACCACCACGTGGAATTGGTGACAGCAAGTGCGGGCACAGCAAGAGGTCCGCTGTGACTTGTATATAAAAAAAACAAAACAAAAACACTCCAGGAGTCACTGCGTTGGATGCGGATCATCAGGGACAAGTTATAGACAACCAAAAGCCAGGATGCAAATAGCATCACAAAGCATTTCGAACAAAAGGAGGAAACACCTCAAACTTCTCTAAGCACCTCAAAAAACAGGCAACCAGATCTGTCAAGGTGAATTCAAGGTGAGTGCATTTCAGTTGTTAACTTTATATTAACACCATGTCCTCAAAATGTTCATATCCTGAAATGTTTCCGTTATTGTTTGCAAAGTGCGAAAACTGGCATCTATTGTAGCAGTGCTCCACACAAAACGTTCACGCAGGCTAATGTTACCTTGTTTGGGCTAACGTAGCTATAGCTCATAATGTGAGCTGGGAGCTCATAATGTTAGTAGGCTATCGTCATTACCGTTCAGTCTGTCAAAATATAACACGGGCTTTTAAAATGAATATTTTCACACCAGCGGTCTGTCACAATTTAGTCAATTTATACTTCTGCTTGCACACTGACTAAATGGAAGGGTGTGTGGTATCGAATTCGGTATCTAGAATAATGGAATTTCAATGGTATTGGTACCGACTACCAGATTTCTGGTATCATGACATCGCTAGTAAACAGTAAGCACTGTCACTACCGATCTCCTGGGGAAAAAAATTTTACTCCCTAACTCCCACTACACAGTCCCTTTAAAAATGTATGAGGGCCATGACAAACCAAGCCGACGTCAAAAAAACCGCCCAGACAAAAGCGGATGCAGCGCCTTGTGTCTTCTGTTAAAAGTTGCACTTGAATACACAGCAAAGGCTTCGTGCAATAAACCACTTCTTGCAGCAAAGGTCTCTGTTTTCCTCTCTAGTAACCAGCTCCCACAACACATACAACTAGATGACAAAAATCTCTTTTCAAGCTTTGCTGGACAATAGCATTCAAAATAGTAACATCTTTTGCAGCTAACGCAACTGTTTAAGACAATGTGGACTTTGAGGCTAAAACAACGGCAGTGTAAACACTCAGGCTGCACTCAAACTTGAGGAAATGACATGTTACTAAATAAACAAGGTCCAAGAAAGACTCCAACACAAAGAAAGAAATGGCAACTCGAGTATTAAGTAAATTTGCACTGGACAACCAAATTGAGGATTAACCAAAAAAAAGTAAAACGGATCAAGAGGATTTCCCCATGACACGTAATTACCAAATATGAAAATCTTAAAAAATGCCAACAGGTCAAAACTATTCTTTCCAACAGACTGACTGGCTATATGAGGAATTTTAACATATGATGGATGTGGAGTTGGGTGACGGACAATGACTCTGCTTGCTCAGTGCTCATAAGTAAAGAAAGACTAGCCTACTCTTGTGTCATTCCATCCCGCAGGGCTGAAGCACAGTGGGTGAGGCATTACTGGGAAATGAAACCCTTACTGGAACTGAACCCACCTATTTACTGGCAGTGGACGGGGGCTGTGGGGGTAGGGGACTGGGCGCTTAATTAATGTTTTTATACTGACGACAAAATTTGTCATTTGATATCGCTGCATTCTTCAGTTCAGCACATTAACCTACACTTAATAACTGTGAACCCAACTTACCAATAAACATCTGACTGATAGTCGGCATATAAAAAGAATAGCCTGTTAATTAGTAACACTTCAAAAAAATAAAATAAAATAAAGACCTTCATTGGTGCATGTTGTTTGAACTCACAACTTTACAGAATACTTCAACACAAGCTCTATGTGTGCTGTTAAATGAAAACTGGTTCACTGCTGCCAAAGAAAGTATTTTCTCCCACCCCTACAAGCCATCCTGCTTCCTCTTAAACCAACTCTTTGCTTCTGGTTCACTCCATATACTCCATGGCACATGTACAGAATCAACATTTAAGTTCACTTGACTAACATCTCGTTCACACATACAGATTCAAAGTAGCACGCTCACTCTTGCCTCTCACAATTTTCAAGCTTGTGATCGTCTTTTGAGTTGATCACTTAAGGTACCCTGTGGAGCTTTTGACCACTAGTGGTGTTATGCAGCAATGTTCTAGCAGAAAGTTCCTGTTTTGGGTAGATATATATTCCTGCTGCTTGTTTCACACAACCTGACTGATGGTGCGAGTAACGTAGCAAGAAGTGCACCTGCAAACGCAAGAAATAAATTGGCTTTGAAGGAAATGCCTTCAACACGTTTGTTAGGCCTCAAGGATACCCAGAATGCATTGTGGTAAGAAACACTAAATGTAAACATAACTTTTGTTAGTTTACAAGAAAACTCCATAGGGCACCTTTAAGTTACATACAAAAATCCCACTGGACAGTTCTGTTCAGTCATTTGTTGCAAGACAAAGTAGTTTATTTCCTGAGCAATGTGTTTCCATGCATTGCTTTTTCTTCCTGTCCCAGTTCTGGCAACTTATTTCACTCACATCATAGGGAATTGGGAAGCTGGTGACTGGGATGATCAGCTTTTCCACCGTTTTGTTTGAAATTTGAAAAAACAAAAAAAATGTAGTTGAGTGGACTACAAATAACCACTAGATTCTGTTTCACAAGGGAATCAAAATGACCGCAATAGGTTATCCCCAGTTTGTTCAACAGAGGACATTTTCATAAAGTCGAAGCTTTCTCAACTTCCAAATGTCACTGGGTTTCAGCATGCTTTTAGAGGTTCAGTTAACAATAAATGGCATCCTGCCACATCTCCAGCGTTTTTCCAGTGACTGTGTACATGTGAACAGGTGATAAGGTGCACACATTCTACTGTAACTTTAAAGATTGATGTGTAACCCAAGTCTGATGATTTGTTATGTGAAAAAGTTGAGTAACTGAATTTAATACAGTGCATGTAAATATACTGTGTGATCTCTGGACTCAACATTTGCTGACCGTACTGACCGCACTTACAGGCCTCATTTTATCAGGCTTTTTTCGATGAACTACTTGAACAAAATTTATTTTATTCACGCGCTTGTGGCCAATAAGTGTACTCTCCATTTGCAGAGCGAACTTCCCTCAGCTCCTCAACAGAAACCAGAAGTTGTACAACAGTGACATTTCGAGACCCCCTACTCGTTCTATTTGTTATTCTTCCTGACCATATTACTACACCAAGAAAAAGGCTGGTTTCCTGTTCTACAGGCCTTTGTAGTTTACATTGCCCAGATTACATGGTCTAAAAAAGAAAAAAGAAAAAAAAAGAACTTTAGGCCCCAGTTCCAACTTGTCTTTCCCATTATCAGAGAAAAGCTAGATCTCCATAATATGTCCATGGATTGGACTTCTAACGGTCAAAGACACATGTGTGCTGTTACTACAGGGGCCTCTCTCTGCCCTGAATGGATGGTGTGGTACAGATTAACCAGACTGCATGTGTCTATGCCTATAAGTGTGTGTGCACATAGGGTCGGTGTGTGTGTAAATCCAGCTCAGCACACGTGCCTGTTCGTCTCCAGGGAACTAGGTGAAGAGCCACTCAGCTCCCTTTGAACCTAAGGCCATATGGCCCTCAGTATGGTTATATACTACACACATAATGCTATTACACTTTAGGAGAGCGTGTGAATGTTTTTAAGTGTGCACATTAAATCGAATGTTATCACATTACCGACACTACCGGAGCAGTAGAGTAGGATTAGATGAGGAGACACCCTAAAATTTGTGAAAATTGATGAAGGATTTGTTTGTGAACATGCATATATTTCAAATTCATTTCTAAAATCTGTTATTTATGTGAATGAAAATATACAACGCTGCTTCTGTCTTTCTAGGGGCAGTGGTTTAAGTTTTATGTTTATGCTCTACTCACTTCAGTGTCATGGTGTTGGCAGAAGCTCATGCGGTCCTGGAACAGTGACAGCAGGGCGAAGTTGTTCTGTAGGGACTGGGCGAGGGACACCGACACCCCTGGTTGGCCCGGGTTGCTGTTGGCATTGACCCGGCCCAGGTGGAGGTTCTCTCCCAGGCACTCGATGAAGTGGTCCTTGGTCAGCCGCACCCGCTGGTGTGCCCGCACGCAGTTGTCGCACAGATATTCCTGGCAGTCAAGGCAGTGGGAGGTGGCTGGGTTCTCCTCATCGCAGGAGCTGCACTGAGGCTCTCCCAGGTGGTGCGGATGCAGCAGGCCTCCATGGGGGTGATGGAAGCCGGAGGAGCCTCCTCCTAAGCCTCCCCGGTGGTGGTGTCCGTTCTTGTTCTGGATCTGCTCCTCAGAGCTCACCACCACGTCTAGCAGGTTGCTGAAGAGGAAGTTGGAGGAAGGCAGGGAGTCCACCCCGGCCTCAGAGATGGACACCTTCTGGTCGCAGGTGGGGCAACGCAGCTTCAGCGGGTCCCCGGGACTACGCTGGCCCTCTAGGCACTGCCTGCAGAAGGCGTGGAGGCAGGGCAGGACATGGAGTCTCCTGGTGGTCTGGCTGGAGGAGGACGAGGTATGTGAGGAAGATGAGGAGGTAGAAGAGCTGGAGGAGATAGGAGCAGAGGAGCCGCACAGCTCCTTGCAGAGCGGGCACGTCTGCAGGTCCGAGTCTGGAAATGAAGCCATCTGCAGCGTTACCGAAACACGGGCTCAGTTTATAACACGGGCAGCAGTGAGGTTGAGGTATTCATCTGGTGACACATCGGCCCGTTGCGTTGTGTAGAAAATAATGTGCTAATTGAGGTAGATTCATGAGGTATTAAAGTCAGCTCAAAAGTGGAAACGGTGCTAAGCGACGTACAGATTTTTCTCTGACCTGATGCAAAACGAGGGAGGTAGCCAGTTCTTCAACGACTGTTTCTGAGGTAACAAAAAGAAAAAAATACTTGCGGTGTCAAGATCAATTCGGGCGTGTAAGGCGTTTTAGGGGGAAGCATCGGCCTCATTCTCTCAAATAAAACGAACAAGATGACAATGCACGATGCTGACGCTTCTGCGGAGACAAAGTGACCGACGGTGCTTCGCTGAGGCTCATAAAATAACCCCGAAACTGGAGTGACACTGGATCGGCGTCGAAGTACTGGGGGATCCGTCTCTCCTCCCCCACCGACTCGGCAACATGACTATGGGGCTCCGCAGCACCCAGAGGATCACCAAAGTGTTTCTAATCCCTTCTTTAAATTGGGTTTTTATTTGTCTGCACTCAAATTTAGGCCCGTGTCGTGGTCGTGGTCGTGTCGGGTGTTTCTCTCTAGTCCACCATCGGGGCCCTTTCAGGCGGCGTCGGGCGCAGCCAACGGTCGCTTGGTAGTCGCAGCGCGAGCCTCGGACCGAGAGAGCGTAAATTATTCATCAAAGCAACGACCGCGTAGCGTGCCTGGGGTCGCTCGAGCATCAAAGCCGAACACAGAGAGAGACCCCAAACATCGGACCGCACACGTCCGTGACAAGCCTCCGTGGGCGAATTCACCGGTCCACCTTGTGAAGAGGGCCGCTTCCAGCTCTCCTTCCCCAGCCGGTCCGTAGGCTGGTCTCCCTCTCGGGCTCTCTGCGTGGAGGAATGCGCAGGGTTTTTCCTCCGGCGCCGCGGAAAAAGGGCGCCCTAAAACCGGGAAAAACTCGGTCCCGCGACCGTATGGACCTTAACCACGTCCCCTCGCTCGGCTGCTTTTGCCGCTGTTTCCTCTCGAGTGAATTAACCTTAACATAAACATGAGGCGTGCGCTCTCGCGGGCGCGTGTTGCTCGGGCTGCAGCTCCTCGAGCCGCTCTTATCCGACTGAGGGGGGAGAAAATGGACCCACTTCCGCCCGTAGGGAGGAGAGAGGCTGAGAGGTGATTGCCGAACGCTCGTGCCCGACAGCGAGGGGGCGTGGTCATGTGCGAGCTAAGCTCACGAGCGTCAGTCACAAATGAGTGACAAGGTGTGCGCACACTTTCCCACCCAGGTAAAAAATTAAACTAAGTGTTTCAACGTTAGAACGGGAAGGTCAAAGGAATCTAAAGGAAAGGGAATGAAATCAAAAACCCCGGAGTCATTTATTATATTAAATTTACTGTTCCCACAGGATACACAGCACATAAAGTTAATTATGATTGATGTTCATGCAGAAGAGAGGGTTTGCTGAACCCCAGCCCTCCAGCTGGAGGACTGGCGGAGGCTAACTGATGGCCACTGAAGTTACTGGACAACCTCTGTAACCAGAGGGCCCCGGAATATTTGCCTGATTTGGAAGCTGTGGTCTTAAGTCACGGATGTGGACAGACACATTTCCAGGACGGTGGACAACAGAGTTGTGTTGTATGTAGCCGACTGATTAAAAGTGTGGCTCGAGGACATCCCCCATATTTTTTTTTAATCTACACTGAAGGTGACAGGAAAACACGGAAAGAGGGAAACTTATACCTTGTGAATAATATTGAAATGAGCCCTTATTTTGTTGTAAAAACGACCAAAATATATACTTATAAAAAGTGAAAAGAAAGGGAATCCTAGACTACCAAGGGCCCATCGCACATTTTTTTTTCATTTAATTTACTACAAAAGAGAAAGGTGCTTAAACCAGTGTGTAAGCTTATGGATATTTCCTTGTAATCAGTTCTCAAGTCCAAGTTCATCTAATCGTTATTTATGTAAGTAGATCCTATAAAACAGTGATTTTATAATGAATTTCACAGCAAAACTATAAGTCCCTGTGGGAATAAACTAAATACTGCATAAACTTTAATGGAGACAGATTAGCAAACTGTGTCTGCATATTGACTAGCTACGTAATGCATCCTCTTGTGTTTTGTATGTATGCATCTCATTTCCTGAACTCTGAATGAGCAAACAAACCAAAAAAGGACCAAGTCGGCTTTTGGAAGTACGCGTAATGGAGATAACCTGCATTATTTCTCTGAAGCACTACCCAGACAACACAGTAGTGAAGTATTCATGGACTGAGAGCCCCAGGATGTGGAAGGGTATTGATCTGCTGTTTTCCCTTCTCTTTCCTCCCTTCTTCCGAAACAGAGGTGGGAGCAGAAACTGTTAAACTGGGAGAACTCATTTCACAACCTCTGAAGTTGTTATTCCGCGGCAGAGGACTATGTGTTTGAGTGAATATGTTACAAAGAAAAGACTGCATCAACACATCACTCTGCTATGTCATTTTACACAATACATCTTTCTCCATATCTATCATCCAACCGCCACGCATCTCAGAGGCACGGCATTTGATTAGAGTACACAATAAGCACATCAAGCATCATTTTATTTATATCCTGGAGAGGAAAATGTCTGTCTCTAGGCTACCCGACATTATAGGAGACATAATAATTGGGCTATGATGAATCAGTTGTACTGTAGTACATCTGATTCATTATAGATTTACAGCCGTGGGCAAAAATTTCCCCTGGCCAGTACATTAGAAATAAAGCTCATCACAATTTCCCAGGGTCTGTGACATCCTCAAGTAGCTTATTTTGCATGAAAAACAGACCCAAACCCAAATATATTCAATTAACTGAAAGGAGGATAAAGCAAGGGACTAGGTCAATAACGAAAAAAATGTATTTTTAAAAACTGTGGGGCCAAGGCTATAGTCTAAGTGAGATCATATGAGACACCTCACTAACTTCATTTGAAACACAGGAAATGTTACTTCATTTATCTCGAAGTTAAAGGAAAGAACAACAGTGACCCAGATGAAAAGGGGAGTCGGTGAGTTGATTTACGGCAACCCCGCAAGGAGAATTCGGAAAGCAAGGGCAGATAGAAGGAAGGATGGCTCGCAAACATGTTAGAGGTTATGATGATATGTCAAACTGAGATAACTTTCCCCCCGATGGAATAGTCCACAGAGCCTTATGTTTCACAAAGGCCTTTCATAGAGCCACTGCATACCGCTGTGGACACAGCTGATCATCCCCTACGATGCTGGCTGCAGAATTAGTGTGTTAACTACTATTGTTGATGTCGGAGGAAGAATTCATTCTTTCATTTGAAAAATGCAACATGATCCCTGGGGTGACTCAGGCTACAGTCTGGAGGGCACTTGAGTCACACAAACACTTCTGTGTTAGGATGATTACCGTCTCTGGATGACATACACATTGACGTCAGTTTGCCCAATACGGTCAGTTTCCATTATTTATAGCATCATCTGATGTTGGCCTCTTGACGATCTTAACATGAAATAACATCCAGACCATGACGGTCTGCTTTTGCTTGCCCCTGAGCTCTTCTCTTAGGACTGTCTCGTAGATTGTTAAGATATGAAGAAAAACAAAATGGAAAACCACTAATGTCAGTAAGGCCTACAATTATTTATTAAGACCATGAATTTATATACATTTATGTAATATTTTGGTCTGTACTTTCCAGTTGTATATAGGAATAATTCCTAATACAGCTAGTCAATTAAAGAACTCTGGACAGAGATAAGTGACAAAAATGATTTATGGATTAAAAAATAATTATGTTTTTGCTCAAATTTATACCTGCTCATTATGAGTTGATGAGCTTCCTCTAGGTACCAGAAGTGGCAGTGTTTGTTGCAGATCTGATCACGCTAAGTGAGACACCACAAAAACGGGTTGAACTATTGACTGTCAACAATCTCACTTGAGTTTATGGAAATAAAACATCTCCCAACAGCCTGGAATCGGATACAAAAACATCTTATAACTAACATTACTGTCTAAGCCAGGCAATAAGAAAATATTCATGACCTTGGTAAATGAAACTGAAGACTTTAAAAAAAACCTTCTAAGG
This sequence comes from Xiphias gladius, assembly GCF_016859285.1. Taxonomy (NCBI): domain Eukaryota; kingdom Metazoa; phylum Chordata; class Actinopteri; order Istiophoriformes; family Xiphiidae; genus Xiphias; species Xiphias gladius. The sequence continues at coordinate 7,560,973 of NC_053423.1, read as the reverse complement.
CGTTTTTGAGGGATCTGAATTCAAAGCCTTTTAAGACTTTTCAAGACCCCATCATCCCTTCAGTCCATCTGTCTCCCCACTGTTTCACTGTGCCCGGGTCTCAGCCGGCTGTCCCTCATTTCTCTCGGGTCCTTTCAAACTTGTACTTGTCACACAAACCACACTGTTAGCCGCCAGGGAATGTTACCAGTGTCTTCAGAATGGACCTGAGGGTTTTGAACCTCTCTCTGGTTTTTATAAATGGATTTCAAGTTGGAAAGTCATTTCACCATCAGATGAGAGGGCAGATTGAAGGCAGACTGGATTAACACCGTAATAGATTAGTGTCACGCTTCTCTTGCCTTTGAAAACCCAGAAAAAGATTTGACATTTGAAAAATATCTTCTACAGCTGAAGAAAAATGAGAGAAAGAGCTGGAGAGGTGCTGTCCGGTACAACTATAGCCATCTAGGCAAGTATATTTTTTTCTATGTTTAGCAGCAAACTTTTTTTTTTTTTTTTTTTTTAGGCATTTCATTAACTTGCCTAACATCTGTATCAGTAACTGATCATGCTTTACATTGCTTGTCATCTCACCGTAGTCTTGTACTTCCCCCTGGTGGTTAAGTGGCTCTGTAACACCTTTAAGCGCCTAATGATTGTAAAAACAATTTAAAAAAAAAAAAAAAAAATTAGTTTACTGTAGAACTTTAACTAGACAACAATGTGCTGGTGAATCACCAGAGGTTACATGTTATTAATGGCAATGTGGGTCAATGGCAGCCATGCAGCTAAGCTCTCACCTGTACCCTGAATGCTATTCAAATGGTATAAGCTTCGTTTCTTACTCGGGTGTTCTTCTATGGAGTAGAAAAAGGCTCCCTGTAAATGCAGCTACCATCAGTTGTAATGAAGGCTGGAGAGGTTACTTTTGAATCAGCCGCACATCAAAAACAAAAAGCATACGTTTTTTATCTAGAGTACCATCATTAGTGTTACCAACTGTGAACGCCAGGATCGCCAGGTTTGAACAAGACAATGTGCTGTGTCATGTCAGACTTAATTGTCCGGCATTTCAAAGTAATGCGTTGTCAGGCCATAAGGCCAATCAGTGTCACAGCAGCACGCTCTGCCAAAAAGCTTCGCCCATTCAACTCGGATCAATATGCCAGTGATCAAGCTTCTCCAACCCCCCACACCCACAGCCAGGTGCGACAAACGGAGAGAGATGCACATCTTATAAAAAGGTAAAGGCCACTGGAGCTGACAGGTGATTTGGGTTTACTGCAATGTGGCCAGAAATGGAGTTTCCTGACACATGGATGTATGTACCTTGTCACCAGGGATATGATGCTGATGACTGTGGCAACTACCAAACACAGCGGCATCACATGCGTATCCTCAATACAAAGAAAGACAATTGCACTTAGGGAGTTAGACCAATACTTAATGGTTTCAGTCCTGGAAGTATTGGTTTTAAGAAAAACAACAAAACCAAACTGTTTGGAGCAGAACAAATTTTTTTTTTTAAAAACTTCATATAAAGAAAATGTAAATCACAGCTCTTGAACTGGCAACAATGTTTTGACAATCAGTAAAATAATACAGTAACATAATACTGAAAAAGACTAAACAACATTATAAATATATACCTATTTACACTGAGATGTTATTTACAATGAAGTAAACAAAGTGTAATACTTATAATAAAAATTATGTCGGACTCTGTTTCTTGACAGACTTATTTTTCAAATACTAAATCACAAAAACACTGAGTGACAAATCAGCTAAAAAAACTCAGGAAACAACAAGGAATTAACAACAAAAAAACCCTTAAACATACTGTAAAACAAACATGAACAAAAAGACAAAATCAGCTTTGTAAAAAAAACAAACAACAAACAAACAAACAAAAAAAAGGCGTAAAGTTCTGGCGTCAGTCTTTGATCTTCTAAATTTCTGCTTCCTAGTCAAAGGCTAAATTGAAATATGACCATTAGTGTACAAACGTACAGCCAACAGAAATTCACATGCATTAATTTTCCTGATTTCATTTGTTTGTTTTCCTGACGTCGACTGATGTCTGTGGAACGTAAGCAGTTTCAAGGGAAAGTAAATCAAGTACTTCCAGGGACTGCAGGGGGATAACCGTTCAGGTCAATGCGTCCATACCTCATTGGCCCACAAATGATTGTGGCGGAGCCAGCGTCGAGCAGAGGAAATGTCAAGTGTGAACACTTGCTCCTGTGCGGAGTTAACTGCTTTGTAGTGAACAATTAGTTTGGGCTGAGGGATACAAGCTGCAGAGAGGAGGCGGCTACCAGCTGAGAGGTACTCACTCTCACCACGTTCAGTCCTGGAAGAGGAGGAAGCAGGAGCATCATTTACTGTACATACAGACCACATAATGTAAAGGCGGTTCACTCGGACACACACAAACACACACACACACACACACGTTACCTTTTGAGAGTGATGCTGAGGCAGGAAGTGGTGGTCTCTGAAAGCTGGAGCATGACTGTTGCGTTGACGGTGATGAACATCTCAAAGGCGAGAGCCAGCTCCACCTCCCCCAGTTGGCAGGGGACTATCAGTGCCATGAATCCAGGGGGAGCCGACACACCAGGGTAGTACCCCACACTCAGAGAGTCTGATGAACATACACATTGGTGTAACCACTGAATTAAAAGTTCCAACAACGACTGTCAAAGTCATCCATTTGTATAATCTAATCCAAATCTTTTAAAATGAAATGATAACATTTTTCTAAAAACTTTAGATGGCCCTGATCATCTGATTCAGACCCAAAATAATTCCAGTATAGGGAGCAATGATCCAATGTGCAGATACGATCTGTTTTTCTTAAACTGTCTTTATGATCCACGTTAATCCAAGCGGAGCAGCCGATAAACCAGAAAGCGATACTTACGTCTGAAGACTTCCCGTGCACGGAGCCAGAGGTTCTGCTTGCCCAGTTTGTGTAAAAGTATCTGCAGCATAGCGTGGTCAACTGCCAGGTTTTTAGAGAGCATGAAGTCTACTGAATCTGAGGCTAAAGGAAGGATCTGCCTGTCCACACACACTTGTAGATGGGAGTTAAACAGAGGACCATACCTGGAGATATCAATCAAGTCTGGGGGAAAAAAAACAAAAAACAAATACATACAATCATTTTGAAGTCTGTAGCCAAAATCAAAGTGTTGGGTTTTCAAAAAAATACCATTCAAACTCCATCTATTTGCCCTGCAGTGGGAAGAAAAAACAGGACAAAATTGAGAAAAAGTGAAAAAAATATGTTCCTGATCCCGAAATATGAAGAAGCTGTGAGAAAAGCTAGACTGAAGATGGTCAATTTTTTGTGGGGTCAAGACCCTGTCTAATACACATTTATCTGAATCTCTAAATATATAATGACATGATCGCTGTAAGTTGACAAAACTGGGATTCTTAGTATTCCTGGCAATGACGACAACCCCTTCTTCTGCCTCCAGGTATTAAATCTCTTTAGCTAAAGGTTGTGTTTCTCTCACCGTTCGGCTCTTTCATTCCGGGGAGGTTAGACAGAACTTCCAGTGTGTCTCGGTGAGAGGTTTTCTCAGCCAGACGCATTAGCACTCGACTCCTACTGTCCAGATCCGCAGGCTCACATGGCCATGAGTATGAACTCAGGAACCAATTGTTTTCTGAATTGACAAATACATAAACAAAGACAAACACGCAATTTGCCAAGGCACTGTTTTTGGACAAATTCCTAAAGCACTGGATTTGTATTCAGTCTACAGCCAAATACATGTTAGATATCTAATAATAATATAATGCATTACTAGGTGTTTCCGATTTCTTTCTATTTTCCTTTGGATTCAGCATTGGCAGTGTGCCAGAAAATTATCATATTATAACCCACTGCTTGGTTCCAAAAGTAATTTAAAACGTGCTCAAATTGTATTCATCCCAAGCCAATGTCACAAATGTAGAACCTACTGGGGCTTTGTCTCCAACACCCAAAATCAATCTTTACAGATTTATTTTTACAAGATTTATAGGAAATTCTGACATTCTCCTCCTGTTCTAATCTTGCCATTTTATAATCTTACTATACTTCGTTTTCAAGCACGTTTTTTATTGAGCCAAATAGTGCACATCCACCAGCGTGGAGTTGTGAGAAAACTGATTTCACGACTCTCTGAGTTCTGATGCATTATGGAGTCAGCTAAGCCAGTCAAAGCCACCTGTTTACCCCAGGGTGTCATCGGTTACCTCGGAGTGTGTTTAGAGCTCCCTCCACGCTGCCGCTCAGAAGGAAGAGCTCGGTAGCCACAGTGACCAGGTAGCAGCGTGAAGCTCCATCCTCATTCCCAAACAAACCCTTCAGTGTTGAGTAGCTGACTTTTGAAATGGACAGCACCTCCACCACCCTCCGACCCTACATTCGTAGACACACAAACACACACACACACACACTACAAGGCAATACCCACTTGCTAACATTACTGCATCTTAAATTTGACAGTAGACAAAGATAATCACATCTTTGTATATTTGCAGTATTTCTGTGCTTTCATTACCAAAAAGGTTCCATGTCACCCAGTCCATTCATTATAATATAAAAAGGACATCATGGAGCTGATCTAATTAATTCAAACTTTTGTCTCCGTACAATATGGAAACCAAGTTATTAAAATATAACCTTACTGGCCATTTTACTCATTATTTTCTGATGGGTTTATTTACCTTGGTCCATTGATGTGTTTTGTGATATCTTAACATGAGAGAGACTCCAATTCTGCCTAAAAAACTCTGGATCAGGGTGTCCTCATCTTCAGTCTGACACACTAAAAAATGAGAATAATCAAATCATCAGGACGTATTCCTTCAGTTATCAAAAATTAATAAACAAAAATACGTTTTGAAAATTAAAATACTGTTTGTTTGTTTTCTAAATCTAAAAAAATCTAAATCTACCTGTCTCAGCAAAGGCGGCATAGGGCAGGGACAGCTTATCTTTGCTCTCAGACAGGAGCGCTATGGCAATGCGACCACTGATTTGTTCCACCTGGTTGGGATGTTGGCTGGATTGGCAGATGGACCTGAAAACCTGTCCCATCCGCCTCCAGTCCTCTTGCTTGGTACAAAGCTGACAGACAGAGAATATAAAAGCAGACCTGAGTACAATGACAGATTGAACACAAAACCATTTCATCATAAACTGACAAAAGTAATCCACTGAGTAAAGAACTAACCTCTAATTCCACAATGGAGTGGGCCAAATTCAGGTACTCTGGAAAGGGAGCACTGGTGGATAGCCTTTTATAATAAAACATGAAAATTGTCATTCAGCTGCTTATACTACTCGTCAAAATAATTTTTAAAAAATTTTAAAAAAAATTAAAAAAAAAAAAAAAAAAAAAAAAAATCACACAACAGAATAAGACATATAAATAAGTACTGGTGATAGGTCACTACTCACAGTGTTTGTTATGTGGGAGCTGAGGAAGTTCCACTTACTTGTGGTTGCCAGACATCAAAACAGGTGAGTTTGGATGGACTGTCTGCTGGAACTCGGGGGTGTTTCTTACACAGTCAAGGCAATCCAAACTCAGCACTAGACCTGCACTGGCCATCTATCAAAATGTATGTAAAATAAATTCTTCTGCATACATATTAAAAATACAGATCCTACTGCCATACAGAAAGCAAAGTGTGTAGGAACTGAGATACCTTGAATGTGAGCTGCATGAGTTCAGGTACAGAGCCCATGAGACCCTTCTCTCTCACAAAGTTAAAGAGGGCCAGCAGGAACTCATGGCCGGGCTAGCAAGGGACAAAGATGGGAATAAGTTCAACATCTCTTTTTAAGCCCACAGAGGTAATGAGCAATCTGAAAATGACCATTACAGTGCTCCTCTCCTCATACAAAACAGAACATGCTCTGCCCTCTACTGGACTACAGAGTGTACTGCAACATGACATTATTGTAACGAGATGGATGAAGACCAGACTCACCACTATCTTGTGGGCCAAGCTGACACTGAGGACTGAAAGGACATCAGACACCATGCCGGCCTTGAGCAGAGCCTGAAGGAGTGACAGAAGCACTGGCATGGAGAAATATACTCCTGGTGGGTTGTTCTGGTAGTAGCCTGTAAACACAGCTCCTGAAAGACAAAAGGAGATTGGGAAAATATTAATGGAGAAACAAGAAGGGTACAGTAGATAGACCGAGTAGCAAAGGGTAGGGTTTAAAAAAAAAGTTCAAGGGAAAGTAGGTAAGGACATTAATGCAGAACATAATTTAGGAGAAAACAAATTAACACTGTACAGTTACCCATTAAACACTGTATAAGACAAATTAACTGGATAAAATGAAAACTTACCTGCTTTCTGGAGACACATTGGATTTTTAATGAACCGGGCCACAGTTTCAACGCAGAACTAAAAGAGAGGAAAAAAGGGAAGTGGCTCCACGGTTCTGAAATTACGCTTGGAATTCCAGCTGTGGCAGAGGAGAGTGATGTTGCCACTGTGATCGACACAAGTCAGAAAGCTTTAGCATGAAGCATTACGCCACTTTGAAGTCACCAGCTTTATACAACAGCTCCATAACTGCCTTATAATTCAAAAGTTCGCAGTCTACTCCTCTACGTGACCAAGAAAAGGTACAGTACAGACTCTATACTGCTTCAGTGTATTCGAGGTTTAACATGGAGCGGACAAGCTATCGAAAATTTGAATTGTGCTTTGAGTGTACCTTCTCATCCCCCTCCACAGGCACATGCTGGAATCGACACATCTTGAATCCACAGGAGAGCGATTCACTGAAGTACTGCCTGCAGTACTTAGGGTTTAGAGGTTTAGAGAGAAGTTGCTGCATTACTCAAAGTTGAAAACATCATGTCTGTGACAGGAGAATATACAACAAATCTTGAACAAACAATTAAAATAACGACATCTCTGGCCACAAACTTCCTGCCTCTTACCCTTTATACATCAATATTATAATTTCTGAAAAATGGATCTTAATGCAAAATCACCAGCCTACAATTAAGTTTGTTACTGATCTCAGTTCTATTAGGTTTAACAAGGTTAAAACTAAATTCTATAAATTCCAAGATATGAATCCATAAATTAATTAAATGTGCACTTAATCTTAAAATACTTCCATTATTTATTCTCCAAAGTAACTGTCAAAATTATTTCCAATTTCTAATCAATAAGCAAAGACCAGGCATATCATTTCTATTCAATTATGCTGTGCTATCATTTAGGATTTAAAATTAGATGTGGCGCTCTAATCTTTCACACAATTAAAAGAATTAAAAGACTACTGAATACAAAGTGCAACAATAGCTATTTTTAATTATTTAATTATTTATTTATTTTTAACTTGGCATAGAGAAATCCCAAGACTATCGCTGAGCATCTCAGTTAAGAACTCTCACTTGAAAATAAGAGCCCAGGGTTAATGGGTGAAGAATTTGGGAATTTGAAATAACTATAAAATACAAGTTAAAGCCAAAAAATATGTTTATAAATAAGATCATTATTTTTGATACGACTTTGATGCTCTCAATTCAACTGAATACTCACAGCATTAGATTTCTGGCGCCTAAAGTCTGTCATGTTTACTGGGGTTGTGATCCATGGCCCTGTGCAGAGAGCAGAGCAGTAAAGGGAAAGCCCTACACAACATTTCATGTTGGCAATTAAATTACTAAAAGGGGTTTTACTTGTGCAAACACAATGCAAGTGACACCACTTTAAAAACTTTAGTCATTGTTTATGCTGTTTTCATTTCCCTCACCATTTCTTACGGTCATAAGTGGGGGGATGTTATGTGGGGAGTTCACTGTCTGGATGGGCTGATTCCTATTACAGTACATAAAAACAACGATTATCAAAACACTGAAAGTCTGAAAGAGCACACGAGTTATTTCATGTGACGTGTGCAAGCAGGTACCTTTCCAGGCCTCCGTTTACACGATTGTCGTCGTCATCGGACTGACCCTGTTCAAAAACACATTACAGACTCAACATTATGCAAAGTACTTCTTGTTTTAGTAACTGAACCTGTTTGACCAAGAATGTCGTCCATTACGCCATTACTTCAGACATGACATCTTATCTTAATGCAGTGCACCCAATGTTGCCGTACCTGTAGTGCACGGTTTCAGTAATTCATGAACGGGGCATTATGAATTCCTGTGAAACCATATGCGGATGAAGCGCAGACTTATTTTGAAAAGTACACAACAACATTTATTTTTTGATAATTTTAGTTATCTTTTTGTAATGTTAGTGTGCATCATCCTCTCATCCTCTCTCTTTTCATTTTGAACTTTTATTTTGGAGGGCAAACAGAGCATTTATGCAAGAGAGACCCTGTCGATGCTCTGTTTCTTTACAATTGCAAGGAAGTTACGTTGCTCCATGGTCTGTTGCCTTGTAATAAAGTGCTGAAAAACTGTCCTGGGAAGTCAGTCCTCGTCCACTATATGACACAAGGCAGAGTTACTGTAGACCCACTACATTACCATGTTTCTGGTTTGCTTGTCTGTGGCAGGCCACGTGTTGTTTTGCATTTTGGAGGAGGTGGTGCTGCTACACTGAGGTCTCCAGGGTCTGCTATTATTCTCCTCTGTAAGATAAACACAAACAATGAAATCTCAGGATCTTTGGATAAAATACACCACATTTAAGAAGATTCCAGGGTAAATGTACTTTATTATTTAAAGAAATGTGAGCTACACATCAGTTGTCAAAATGATGTATGCTGTGTATCCATACAGTATGTAGCTCAGTCCGCAAGCAGAATTTACCATCAGAAATACATACTAAATATGTCCATTTCTGTTGTTTATAACTTTTTGCATGCTGTGTTCCGGCTTCATATGTCTCATCATGGCTCTGTTTGCTCTTCATTTGTGTCTAATAAGCCATTGGCTGGCTAGGAAATCCCCAGTACTGCCAGTACAAGTTAGCAGCCAGCACCACATTATCTCACAGAATCTGAAATATACATTATATAATGGATTCTGACTGGTGCACTAGCCATACCTGTTATATTATGACTGTCACAGGGAAAATTTACAACAACTGGTGTTGATCTGAAACACAAAAAAACACAAGTTTCACTGATGACAGACAGCACAATTTATCTTTCACTATGAGGAGATGTCAACAAATAGGAAACCTTACCTTTGTTCAAACTCCAGTGATGCAGCATCTATCCTTGGCGATAGTGTTTTCACTGCTCCAGTCAGTCTGGTTTTTAGGGCTTCACTGACCCTCGTAGGGCCCAGTTTCAGCAGGCTTTCCTCAGGTAGGTTTTCAAACAGCTCTGGATCATCCTGGATCACATCGACAAGCAGGATGTCTTGTTCATAGGCTGTGAACTCATTCAAAATGCAGGGCTGAGCATCACCAGCTGCTTCTGCTTCAGTTTTATCCCTTTCACTGCCCGCTATTTCAGATGGAGTTGATCCTTCATCTCTAGAAGAACATGGCTGTCCCTGATCATAGCCGGGAGAAGAGCAGCGTTCTGTAAGAGCACCTGAGGTAAGGTTTGCCCTTATTTTAGGAGCTGAGGGAAATTGTTCAGAACTTCTGTTACACTGTTCCACATCATCTTTGTAATCAGTTTTATCGTGGCTTTCCTCTTTGATACCATCTTTCACATTTCCAACAATGATGTGAGAAGTTGGAGTTTTCCGTATTGATGAGACTCCCTCCAGTTCTTGATTACTGTGTCCTTCATGTTGGTGGTGGACAAGATACTCTTCGCAGTTTTGACGATTGCCATTACCAATTTGTGGCATGTGATGTCCAGATAACATGTTTTGCTTGCTGGGGTCTTTCTGTATCTCCTCCTCCTCTTCCTCCTCATCTGAACAGCATTGGCTCTGGGGCAGGAAGCTTGAAAACAAGTGCCCTTGAGGTGAAGTGACAGGAGAGAGCAGTGGTGGAAGTGTAAAATCATTTGAGTTAGTTACTACACATTGTTCCAAAGCAACAGGAAGGTTCCGGTTACAGAGGTTTGTATTATAATATGGCTCCAGTTGTGGTGGGCTCATGTCTGAGAGAGTTCCTTTATCACTCCCTTGCTCATCTTGAGGAAGGAGGAGGGAGGATTCACATGAATGAAAGAAGTCGGAGTTGTGTGAGGGAACAGATGAAGGTCTGGGTGACGAACAACACAAAGTCATTTGGGTTTCTTCACAGTAGAAGAATGGTTTTTCTACAGCTTGGATATTATGTTTGGGTGAGGAGGATGTTGATGAAGTGCTTGCAGAATGAGCTTCAGCCAACTCAAGCCCTTTGACTTTCTCCAGTAGAAGCGATGAAGGTGGGAGAGAGGACGGTGTGGCTGAGAGGCTATTCAGACCACCATGTGTGAAGAGAGATGACATGGGAGACAAAGTAGTGGCTGTTTCCCAGTCACTCAAGCCCAGTGCTAAGGGGGAAGGGGTAGACATGGAGCTGTCAGTTTCTTGACCATTAACTGGTGTAGATGAGGCTGAGACTGTGTCAGTGCCCAGCTCTCTTCCTTGCTGACTTAGGGTGGAAAGGGTAGCCTTATCTGAGACCAGACTGGCTAGCGTTTCTTCAGCCTCCGTCAAGTTAGGTGCAAACTCCATGTTTTTGCTGTTTGAAGAGTATGAAGACATATTGGCATGTCTTTTCCCATTTCTCTTGGCTATAATGTGCTCCCCATCCTCTTCTTGCTTCTCTTCATTTTGATGGCAAACCTGATGGGTTGTGTCTGAAGAGGGGTCTGTTGGTGCATTTGGAAGCATGTAATCGGTTCGGCTGCTCAGTGGACCTGACTGATTTTGATTTTTTGGAGAGTCACTGTTATTTCTAGCTGATGGATGAATAAGCTCCGCTGGACCGGCTATAGTGCCAGCATGTGCTGTAAGGGTGCGGTCGATGTTAGAGAAGGGCCAAGACATGTATGTCCGTGCACAAGTAAAATTTATTTTTCTGCAATACACCCTCACTCTCTGGCAGGTGAATGACTCTAGTTCATCTGTGTCCACCTCATTCCTCTGACAGAATAGTTCTGATGACATTTGTGCTGCATCAGTTTTTCTGGGTTTGCCCATCTGACCACAAGGTTTCTTGTGGACACAGTTTTCTTTTACAGGTGACCGATAAGTGCTGCAGCCCCCAAATTTAAGTTCTAGACATGACTGACTGTCATTAGACATCTCAGAACATGTTTTCTCATTGTCTATAAAGCAAGTTTTTGCTGTGTCATTGCAAATAATGCTTTCTAAGTCTGGGGTGGAAAGCAAATTCCCATCTTTAACGCTATCCTCAAGCTTTATTCTTTTATCTCTGTAAATCTCCACTCCCAGCCCAGGATCCTCCTTGACATCTCTGTCCCACATGCTAGTCTTGCACTCCCTCTTGTTTGTACGTTTACCTAATAAGAAAGAAGCAGAACAAGTTGCAGAGGCTTCACTTGGCCGGCCCTTGGGGAAATGATATGTGGTATGACTGGATAAAATCTCTGCATCTGTGTGTTCTCTCAGGTGTCTCTGGTGTTCAGTCAGACTCTGAGACTGAGAGACGCGCTTCTCAGACTGAACCCTAGGACACAACTTGCTATTTTTAGCCAGAGCACTTTCCTCGTTTTTGTGTTTTTCATGCCCTAAACAACCAGGCACAAACCGAAATCCAGCTCTCATGTCCTGTTTGAAGCAATGCACAACCTTGGTCTTGAGAACATCCGGTAACACATAGCTACAACGGTGACTGCACACATCACATTTTTGGGCAATGTCACAAAGCGTCACTTTCGGATTCTGGTCTATCCACACGATAATCTTCCTAGAGGTCTCAGTGACTGGGTTTCCTTTCTTAATCTTTAACTCAATCGTAGACTGCTCTGGCCCTGGGCTACTGCTTTTTTGCCTTTGCTTACCCAGTGTCTTCTGCTGAGGGGAAATGTATTTACAGTCCCCACAGAGACCGCAGCGAGAGGCTGTGAAAGCTCTTCTCAAAGACCCTTCTGAACCAGCGAGTCCAATGGGGCTTGGGTGTGTATTCCTATCAATGTCTGCAAGTGGAAACAAAAGACAGTCAAAGGGTGCAAAACTGAAAGAAACACTCACCATCTGGATTATTTAAGCATTCAGAAGACACAACCTATCACGGTGACAAGGTGTTTTTTTTGTTGTTTTCTTTTTCTTTGGTTTATGGATTCCCGCCAGTGTTAGCCCCATTTGCAGCCATCTTATCCACTGCATGGGAGACAGTAGATGAGAAAAAAGCTTAGGGAAGCAACTGTGTTGAAGGTTTTTCCCTCACAAAACTTAAAAATACAGTTTGAAAACATTTCCGATTAAGCATGAATTTCACACTTGTGTAGCTTCAAAGGGCAACAATGAGAGCATTCCACACTTGAAAATAGATATAGCCACATAAAGGTGAGATTTATGCTTTATTGGAAGTGTTTTGAAATAATGTTTTACAAGAAGAAGGCTTTCACTTATGAAGACTAACTGTTTGGTTTGCCAAAAGTACATCTGGTTAACCTTCCCAGTTCCAATGAAGTGCAGCACAGACACTTCAATAAGATTTCCAATGGGAAGTATCTGAGACTGTCTTCCAAGCTGTGGCTCAAACAGTCCAAAATGGAGCCACACCAATTTATAGCCAAAACCATCACAATAGGTTTTTTTATCCACCCTTTCACAATATGATAGGTCTAAAAGAGAACTGGTTAGGTGGAGAATATTACACCACCCCAGTGGAAATATGTAAGCTTTTTTGCAATATTATCATCAAGCAACTAAATTAATTGAATTGGTAAATCCAGCTCACTCTGACAGAGCCACAACAGACCAACTGTCCAGCACAGGGGCTTCCCGAAAGAAATCTAAGTAGAAAACCGCAAGGGTCCAAGACAGTAGTGTGAACTGTGCAGAGGATCCCGGCAGATCATGGCAGTTCATTTGGACTGATCTGGAGGGTGTTTCCTCACCGCTATTCATTAGCAGCCAGCTAGTATCTTGTTCAAAACCGTATTAAATGATATCTCCGGGTGGTAACTGCTATTCACTGTGGTCCTTGGCGCTAAATTTAAACATCCCCCTTGATAACAACTAAAATACAGCATTTCAGGTAGTTCGGTCAATAAAGACAGGATTTAGCCGCGCCGTTAGCTTAGCATCTGACACGTTCCTCCAATCGTTGCAAAAAAAAAAAAAAACCCAAAAAAACAAAAAACATTTAGTTAGCCAAAAGTTAGCTAAAAGCTTTTACCTATCAGACTATCCTCAGTTTAAAAGATATAAACTGAAGACCAATCCAAGTAATTTAACACACCAACTCATGGTAAATCAACTAACCAACCTTAAGCAATAAAACAAGTACGTTGCACTTCACTTGACGCGTTCCCGTTGGCACTTGTCTGTTTGCAGCGGCCAGTGGGCCTGGCCTTCATTTTACTCCGTCTCTACCTCCGCCCCTGCCGCTTTTAGCAGCCCGGGCAGCAATAGTTCTGCCATCAGTCTTCCCTTGTCTGAAGTGACATCTACAAGACTAGTTACCCGCACCACACTTAACGTCCGACTCTGTCTGTCTCTTCGGGGGGTGGGGGGGTGTACCTACTCATCCCTATTTTACAAGACATTTTTGAGATTTCGCCCCTCGGTTTCACCCGGGACCTGCGTCCGTTTAAATAACGCACTGTCTGGATAAGCGTACCTCAGTCTGAGGCTGAAGACCTTTCGGAGGCGATCCACCTCGCATTCGCTCCTAGCATTCGGTTTGCTCTGGTGATAGTTGCATCTAGGGCAGGGTCCCTCATGTTTAAACACCATAACTATCATTCACTCTGCATGACTGTGAAATATTTTCTCGTTCTTTTTACTTTCTTCGTACCTACGCAATTGTCCTCCGGCTCTCCTTCAGTGATGTTTCTGGCCGTGTGTGTCACACTGTCGGGGCCCATTTGGTCTGTTAAAGAACTCTGGACGGTCTCATTGCTGTTAGGGACGGAGGCGGTGTCTTTCCCTGACATTACTTGAGAATCTTCTTGTTTTTCCTCCTGCTGTTTGGAGGCAACTGTAACATTATTCGGCAGGACTCGTCTCCGCCGCGGCACCAGTTTCAAACCAACAACGTCTTTTAACGCGACTCGGTTGAGTTTGACCTTGCTAGAAGACGGGAACATGCTGACAATTAAAAAAATGTGACAGTCGAAAGTTGTGAATAATACTTTCTTCCCTTAGTTCTTATAAAACGTGCTTTCGACTGAAGTATAAACCTGCTGTGAAACTGCGTCTACACTAGAGCCGGACCTGACGCTAATCTTTCCCTGCTGCTCAAATTTATAAACTACAAGTTGACATGGGAACTAAGGTGTGCTGGCCGCACTGCGCATGCGCGAAGTGTTACTCCTTTGATTTTTTCTTTTTTTTTGCTCTCATATTCAAATATGTATTTATTTCATAGCCGACCAACACACACACTGACCCTGCACATTAAAAACATAAAGTTACAAGCCTTTCACTGTGTTTTAATGGTGTTTGGGGTATTTATGTTCATGCAGTAGATTCCTATCACGATACACTGTTGGCTAAACAATGTCATTTATGTCCCTAGTTTAATCCGTGGTAAGGCTGCCAAGCACTAATCTATGAACGAAGTGAATGAAAGTAATAAAACATGAACGGAAGAATAAAAAGTGTCTGGGTCAATAAACGAATAAATAGAGAAACAAATAAACAAGACACAAAGATACAATCTAACTGTAGAAGCATTAGAAGTGGAATATACAACCCAAGAGTGACAAAGAAAAGGAAAGCTAAAATGAAAATAGATTTACAGGGGTAGGTATGGAACATCTAAACTATAGATATTTCATTGAAAAACTCTCTGTTTGTGATTATAATGATTATTTATCACAGGTCTGAAAATCTACCCTTGAACTGTTATGAGATGTACAAAAAATATAAAACTGATGTAACTTCTACAGTCAAGATCTCATACTGACTATTACAGGGACAGTGCGGCCTTTTATACAAGTATTGAACAGCGAATTAACAGATCAAAGTGGTGCTGGGATTCAGTTGTGCTGGACAAAGCGAATAATACCTTTTTTTTCTGAATTGACTTGAGGCGATCATTTATGGCTACAGCAGCCGAAGAGCATGCTGTAGCTTTGGTTGGAACATTAAAGGTATTGTCCTATCAGCTACCGTTGCCGCACTGATGTGTGCACACACTCGTGCACAGCTGGTCAAAGAGAACCTGGTATATAGTACATCATACATACATAGAAATAGTCAGATATGATAAAAGCCTAAAATGTGAAACAACAGAATATTTTACATCCTGCTTTGTATTCAGAGAGAGAAGTTTTTCTTCTTTACCTGCTCAAATCTTGAGGTGTGGGTACACTTTTCTCCTTAAAACATAATCAAGGACATGCACTGCTGTAGACTATAATTCCACTGTCTGCAGAGGGAGGACCCAATAACTTGTACAAATATGCTCAGGAAACTCAATACAAAGTGGAACTTTTGCAACACTGCATCAACCTTTGACAGTAAGTTAATGACGTCTCTCCTGCTTCGTCTGTCTGGAGAATCACAGCAGGTTCGTCTCACTTATAGATATTAAAGAAATTAACATGGGGTCAAGAGCTGAAATACAGGGCACAGAAAGGAGGATTAAACATTCACACGGGGGAAATAAAATTCAGGATTTTTAACAATTACTGTCCCCCTTGTTCCTCACACTTCTTATAAAATGTACACTTCAATGTCAACAGGAAACGGTGTATTTTGTGTGTGTTTCAGTCGGCCTTGCAGTGTAGAACTACACGATCGTGTGTCGTCTCATATTTGAAAAGACATCAGTTTGTGCTGAAATTTGAGACTGCTGACAGCGCTCATCATAGGAGGGGTGGGTGAAGACATCCCTCACACCCCACCCTCACCCTAACACCCCTGTCCTTAAATTCACTACCTGTGAGTCAAGCCATCACTTTTGCTTATAATGGAAATGTCACTTTATTGCTTTTATGCTTTTATTTTTTAGTTTAAAATGTAATAATTAATGGAAATGAATGGAAGAAATGTATGTTGGGACCATCTGAATTTTTTAAAATCCTTGTCAAAGTCCAAAAATGGAGCCTTGTTGGAGTCCATTGTCAATACATTCCTGTCTGTTAGGAACACAACTGTACAGCCATTATTTGTATTTGGTGTTTTTAAATGTTCTTCATAATTTACTGTCTGGAAAGAGTGGTTCCAACAGTCTGTGATGGGCAAGTAAACATTTTCTAACAAAATACATCTTCAGAGCTTTATTTAGCTTCCATATTTTCCTTTTATTCTCATAATTGCTCGACAAAATTGAATCATGCTAATAATAAAAGCACCGACATATTTTTTTGTTACGATGTATAGAATTTATTTGTTCAATTTTGAAAAAATACCGTTGTAATCATAATTATCCTAGTTGTATGTTTTACATGAGGTCTAATGCAGTGTTCAAATTTCACTAATTAGCTCATTTATTTGTACTAGACATGATGCCCGAACAAACAGATGTAACAATTTAAAATTTTTTACATCAAGACAAAGGTGAAAGAATGGTGAGATGTGAGGGGTGACGGTGAGACCCTGGTGTTGGGAAGTAGCCGGTCCCTGGACTGTGGCGGCCTGATTCACAACACCAGCTGCCCCGCCCCACCGAGCCAGTAGATGGCGCTCTGATGATGGAAGTGGTTTTCCATTGGGAGGGAGGGAAGTGGCTCCATCTCACTGCGCCCTCCCCAGGGGGTAGAGAGTATGCTCTCCCTGCTTCTCTCGCTCCTAATCTTCGCTACATCTGTGACAGCTGTGGAAAGAGAACATGCAAATTAGAATCTGAGGAAACCGTTCGAGGTGAGGAGAGAGACACTGAGACATGAGGAAACTTTCTCTGGGTTCCTATTCATCATAAATCCAGACATGAGGGATTCTGGGAGCCTCTGCCCCACCTCTCTGCACCTGACAGGCATTAGACCACCCATAACCCCCTGCTTCAGCCTGGGTACTTCTGCTCTCCACAGCTCCAACAACATCCTCTATGCAAATTTTATAATCACACCACAGCAACAAGGAATGTGTGTGTACGTACAGTGAAGAGGGATATAAGCTTTTACTTAGCATATGAAATGAGTTGGGATTAGAATGAGATAAAGCGTAGAGTGAAGAGCAGAGGGAGAGTTACGAGAGAGGTCACTCATAATTTTGCTTCTACTGTATGAAGCACTTTAAATCTTCCTGACTGCTCTCACGGGCACTGGAACAGCACGCTGGGCTCAACTGAGTGATAAAAGAACACCAGCAGTTTCACCAATTACTGGGCACTTGAAATTAAAATGTTGTAGAAAATGTTGTTATAGCTGCATGATAAAAAAAAAGAAGACATAAAAATCAGGAGCATTTATTTATAGGAGAGGAGGAATCTCCCATCAACCCGTTTGGCCAGGACCAGTGAGGCTGATTCAAATCACTGAAATGTTTTCATTTTAGGCATTTTAACTGTAAGGGGTTCAGTGTCGTGTTCTGGGAGGGGCCAATAGGTAGACAGGTTGATGGCTTTGAGCATTAAAGTCGGGCCGCAACTTGTGATTATTTCCACTATTGGTTATTCTTTGGATTATTTTCTCAATGAATCAGGTAATTGTTTAGTCCATAAAGCGTCAAAGGAAATCCAGAACCAGGTAAATGATTGATCTATGCCTTCATTTTTAGCTTCCTTTTGGGGGTAATTTAGTGAAAAGCTCAGAGAGAGGGGTGAAAGAAGCACAGACGCCATATAAAAGCTGCAGAATGTAAAGGAAGCGCTGCGTATCATTACCAGAGTTAAATGTTGACAATTTGACGTTGATGTGAAGCTACAGTGATACAGTTCTCTCAGTAGGGGATAGGAAATAAATGTCAGGTTCCTTCAGGTGTACGTCTTCTTACAACCAACGACAGCTGCAGAGAAATGTGTGTATAAAATGTGTGTTTTTGCTCGCTCTCTGTGTTTGGCATCCAAGGCACTGTAGGTGCACAGCAGTTGTTCTTCCTCTCACACTTGTCTCCTCATGTGATGCTGTCCTCTGAGAAACAGCTCTCTGGAGAAAAAGTATGTTCTTTTTTATCATGAATAATTTGAGACATTACAGTACAGTGGGCCCCTTCTGCAGATAATTCAAGCATATGCACATTCCTGTAAAAAAAAAAAAAATTTTAAATTTAAAAAAAATCCGCTATTGTTCAGCTTGGGCTACATTGTGTAATTCACATTTGCATATATTATACAGGAATGTATTTTACCAAAGTGCGTTCACGTTTATTTATTTGTGGCATGGCAAATGTAAATGGATTTAAAATGTGTGCAGTGTGTTCCCCTCCAAAATGACAAGACAGTGCACTCACATATTTAGCTGTGTTGTTGAGTGAAAATGCTGCAGTTAAATCTGATTTCTTTAATTGGCACTGGCGGAGAAAGAGGTGGTGTTTCAGTGGACAAAAAAAAACCTACAATGAATTTTTATAGGTAGGAGATTCTGAAGTAGGTGTTAAAGGTTAATGAAACAATTGACTGCTGTCAGAGCATGTAAGATTAAATGTGAGCATTGTGCACTTGTGCAATATAAATAACCCTACATTTAGACTGTGACTATGTATTGGTTGCATTTTACTCAATTGTAACCCCGCCTTGATGCCAGAGGTTAGACTGTAGGGTTAGAACTACAGGAATACCTATGTTCGTCTTGCATTCACATCTATTTCTTTGTCTTTCACTGGACTGGTGTGAAGCCGACAGGAACGCGAGCAGCAGCTGAATTCCTTTAAATAGCCCTGTCTGCTTCATCGTATGGTTGCTATGGCAGCCAGCCCCTTGTTTCAAGATAACGTCCACATGCTCAGGGAGACCTCCTCCACCTGAACACTATAGATCCATGCCGCTGCTCGGCGAAAAAAAAAAAAAAAATTTGCTGAGGCGATGCAGCCACTTAACGGCACATATGAATCATGTTTTGCGGCACTACATGTCCACGGTGGGAGAAATAATCCATTTGCGTTATGCATTTGTGTGCAAGATCAATCCGCTGTTGTCGAACCTACTCTTAGTGGGTGATTCAAGAAAAAGCGCTTATTGGAAAAAAAATGACAAGTGTGTGAAGGATATGAGGGAGGAGAGAGGAAAAAAAGGTTAAGGAGGCAGAGAAGGAATATGATGGAAAAATCAGATGTTGGAGGAAAAGGAGATCAAAAGTGAAACAGATGAGTGAACATCTGGTACAAGAAATGGAGTGATACAGAGAGAGATGTATGGGGAAAAAGAGGATGACTGATCTGTGACATTTTTGTGCGAATGAAGGAATTGAAAGGTAGCTATAGAGAGGAGAGTATAATAGTAGATGTCATCTTTCTAAAGACGTCTTTCTTTTCTTAACACCTCCTTCTTCTCCGCGTGTTTGTCTTTTTCACCACCTCTTCCCCATCTCCTCCTCTCATTTCTGCCATTCCCAGCCCCCATTCTTTGTCTGGCGTCCTGCTTCTCTCTCCTCAGTTTTTTACCCGAGCTCTCAATTAGTCATATATTTAGCTGAGGGTCAAACAGTGCATTAACAGTGCAGGACTGTAGGCAGCTGGTGTGTGCGCGGGTAGATCTACATGGATGTACCTCTCAAGCTGACTTTGTCCTGAATCTCTCCCCTAAGTGCACTCAGAATACTATTGTGAGGCTCAAACGTGTGAAATCAATTACAGGGAAAGAGAGGGAGAGGCAGACTTTCAGGGTATCAGCAGGTTTCACAAAGCCAGAAGTAAAGAGCTTTTTAATGCTACCCGTAACTGAATTTCAGATCAGTTTAACAACTAAAATATAGAACAAAAACCTGTCAAAACTGGCTCATTCCTTGCTGAAAAAAATCAAGTGCACGTTACTAAATGCAAAAAGAAAGAATACGATAATCAAGCAAGCATTAATCTCACTGTCATAATCTGAAAACATATCTCACATAAGAATATAAAACAGGCACTCCTACCGCCCCTATTGGCATTTCTGAGTAAAAATGAATGAATTGTGGCATTTGCATCATTTCCTTTTATTTTAATTGATGTCATATTATACCATTAATTCATTTCAAATTATGCCTTCAGTCAATATGGTGGAACACAAAGAATCTAAATCTAAATGTAGCTGCTTTAAGACAAAACTTAATTTAAAGAAAACTGAATTGTGGATTGAAAATACTGCATGACTCCTTATTTATGGGATATGAGGCCTTAAATCGAATTATTCAAATCATTTATAGAAATTGCACACAGACTTTAAGACAGTCTGCACATTTCATGTAAGTTCCAGCACGTTTTCCTTATGTTTTGCAGCCAAAATGATTAAAAAGTTATGCTCATTTTGCCACATAGTGGATGGATCTAAACAGATGGAAATAAAATGGGCAAGAATTTAGGTCTACAGACAAACTCAACAGTATGTAGCCAGATGTATTTCTTAACTTACCTTAGTTTATCTGATTCTAAATCTTTATGAGATGAGTTTCAACAGTCTTCACAAAAATCCTCTTTGCCTTTTTTCATGTAGCCTAAAAGGGAGACAAATCAGTAAAGAGTAGTCACGAAAAAAATCCATAAGCAGCAGTTTATTGTCTGAAATTATTTCCTTGGAAAAACGGGTCTACAGAAGAGGAAAAGTCAAAAAGAAGTCGATAAAGATGGCACCCTCAATTTCCTCTTAAAACACACGGGCAGGCTGATTGCATTTGAGAGAGTTGGGCGCGCCTCAGCATCTCCTAATGCATCTGTAAATTGAGTTGGAAAACGACAATGTCTGTTGTCTGCACTTGGGAGGGAGGCCAGGGAGGCAAAAAGCTTTGCTGTGGAGAAAATCTTCCCCATCTCTGTGTTTTATACCCACACTATTAACCAGCAGACCTACACTTGTGCCAAACACCAGTGTCTGTAATTCCATACCATCTCACGTTGAGAAAGACAGAAACGTACTAATACCAATTTCTTTAGTTTTCCCTACACCTTTTCTCTTTTTATGGGTCCCGCGTTTCCCCTCTTTCTCTATCTTTGAATCAGATGATAACTGCGTTAATAAAAATGAAAGTCTCCTGAATGATGACACATTTCGTTGGGATTTAATGTTATCTGTAGCAGCATGGTGGTAGGCTTTAAGGTGCTAGTGAGTGCACAACTGGACGTGACTCTGTGTTCCGTGTCCATTATTAAGGAGCTGTGGTGGTCAGCTCTGAGAGCAGCAGCGATAAGGGTGCTGGCTGAGCATTTGCCAAGCATCCATTTCCTCTTTACTCGGGTCTAAAAGGCCCTTTGCAAAACACAGGTACACACACAGACACGCACGGACTGCTGTCCTCATGTTCCCTTTACTCAAAGGTGAATGTCAATATATTTCCAATTAAATGGGTTAAAAAACAGGATTATGTCCGTACCCTCGCCGTTCTAACTTCACCTCTTTTATGATCGTATTTTTAAATTGACATTAGCGTAGTGGTGAAAACCAGGAGCTCTTTTAAAAGGGATCCAATGCTATGTAAATTGGCCTATGGCCTTTGTGATGATTATCCTGTTCAAATGTCAGTATAAAATAACACATAATTAAAAGCCATTTAATGAGATCATATTCTGTTCTTTTTGTCTTTAAATTTTTAAATTGTATTTTGAAAGATACTTAGTCATTGCTTGTTACAGTGTTGTTGTTTTTTTTTATTTTTAAAGAAAAAATTCAGCCTTCAGCTCTCCCTTAAGCCCTGGTCTACTGTATTTATAGCCATTAAACTAATGGCTCCATTATAGCCATATTGGAATAGTTGACAGAGAATGGGAGAGAAAGAGAGAGAGATGCATTTTACACTAAATCAATAGTAAATGGCTGAGGTATGTCATATCCACATACATCCACACACACACATCTATATACACTGATCCACAGACACACCCTATTACGGGGTCGGTTGCATGTAAATTTACCGCGTATCCCCTCATCACCATCTTTCCACCATTCCACTGAACAGTGTGACCACACTTGCTTGACAAATGCATTAGAAACAGTGGAGGAGATTTTAATGTGTAAGCCCGACCCCTCGGCTGTCACATTCAAGACTTGGTGCACGCACATTCACACGCGCTCTCTCTCTCTCACACATGAGCACACGAGCCGCACACCCACACAGCTGCGATAAGGCCTGAGCGCTGGTAGTCATTTAGTTCAGCTTTGTCTTTTTACAGCGTTTCCCTGATGAACTGCAGAAAATGCTAGCACTTGCAGTATTTGAATTATTAGCAATACGGCACGGCTTTAACTTAATCCAGTGATGCTTATAATCTGTGCGCTGTGGGTGTGTGTAGCCTAATACGGACGGAAGAAAAAGTGGGTATGTAAATGAGAGAATGCTGCTTATCGCGGAACAAAAGTGTGTGTGTGACTGACTGTGTGTGTGTGTGTGTGTGTGTGTGTGTGTGTGTGTGTGTGTGTGTGTGTGTGTGTGTGTGTGTGTGTGTGTTTAAGAAGGTACCCACCTCTCAAAGCTGCTTTTTCTTAGATGTATTATATCAGAATTGTGTGAAAAGAGACTTCGATGTGGGAAAAAATTAACTTATGACCATAGAGGAATCATTGCTCTCTTTGTGTCAGATTATAATGAACATAAATCAAACAAACAAAATTGCCATCACTCAATATCTCTTCTAAGATCACAATGAAACTTTTGTTTTTTTGCCACAGTAAATCTGCTGAATGTCTCTTGACTTCTTCTATAGCAGTGTTTTATGGATGCCCCCACCATCACCACCCTTTTTCTCTTATGGAAGTATATTATTTGATTGTCTGGCCTTTGGTTTAAGTGCAGATCTATAAATTTACAAGTTCCTGCCTGATGCTGGCAGATCATTTTGGCACAGAGGCGTGCCAAAATAGCACTAACCCTGATGACTCCTGCAGGTTGCCAGTTCTGGGCTGGGCAGGGCAGGACCGGCCCGGCTGGCTGGCTGGCTGGCTGGCTGGCTGGCTGGCTGGCTGGCTGGCTGGCTGGATGGCTGGCTGGCTGGCTGGGCGGATGGATGGGTAGA
Source organism: Xiphias gladius (assembly GCF_016859285.1). Taxonomy (NCBI): domain Eukaryota; kingdom Metazoa; phylum Chordata; class Actinopteri; order Istiophoriformes; family Xiphiidae; genus Xiphias; species Xiphias gladius. The sequence goes on along the minus strand of NC_053423.1, from coordinate 7,537,877 downwards.
TAGCTGGATTGCTGGCTGGGGGGCTGACTGGGTGCTGGGCTGGTGAGGCAGAGAGCTGCAAAGAAACAACAAGGTCAGCTCTTTGGCAGAATACATTCAGCACCTTAACGCTGGTCTGTCAAAATGACGATGTTCTGAAGATAGTGGATGTGAAGCTGAAAGGACTCCAGCAACTCCCAGCACTGTCGCTATCTAAAGTGGAGAAGCGAGTTTTATTTTCAAAGCTAAACTCTTTTTTATAGGCGCCAGGAACCACAATCATCAACTGTTACAGTAAGGTGGTTTGACATAATGGCTCCTACAGTCTAAGTATATTGAGGTTGGTAATTATGGATTAGCAAAGATCTCCAGTGAGCGGAGACTTCCCCTGACACAAAGCAGTCAGTAAAAAGCAAAAACAGGATTACTCTCAAATAGACTAGGCACAAACACACCGGCAGAACACACACGTATACAAACAGGCGTACTTACAGGCACATGCACATAGACATGCGCAGATATACACGCACACACCTCAGACCTACACACTCGTCGGCCATCACAGACAGTGTGCCGGCTCGGCAGCCATTTTGCAGGGCTGCTCTGGAATGTTCAATTAGGATAATTGTTGCTTACGCCATCATTTCTCAGCATTACAGACATCCTATACGCAACAAAGTACCATTTCAGTTGCCGTGCCATCACACTCACATCACAGTATCCAAATTATAAAAGAAGAGTCCTTAATTGTGTTTCTTTGATGTCTTTTTTTTCAGCGCAGAGGCCCCATAGTGTAAATCAGAACATATATGACGGCCAGCCATGTCAGTTATTGTGCAGCCATGTGTGAACGCAACACGCCGTGAATGTATGTACGCTGCATGGCTTGTTGTAATGTACGTGGGGGGGGGGGGGGGGGGGCACGCCCTACAGCTTGTCAGTGCTCACATATGGAGGAGGGGTTGAGTGTGTGCATGTGGAAGGGGAGAGGAAATGGGAAGAGTGAGAAATGGAATAAAATGGAAGAGGAGGGATAGAGAAAGAGAGAGGGGAGAGAAGGGAAGGGCACTGAAAGAGAAATGTACAGCTTGTTCTTGCCACCACCATTTTAACTCTCAGACTATGCTGTTTGGTCACTGTTCATTTATTTTCGGAGAAATTGTTGGCTAAGAATATGGATTACTTTGCTCTCATGATATATGCAATAACTGTAGAACAGAGGATAATGAACAGCCCACACCTGTCACGCACCGTATGCTTTCATAATATAGAACATTTCTGTTTAAAGACAAGGGATTACTGCCTTGTCCAAGCATTTCCAGGTTACTGCAAACTGACTGGCTCTGTGTCACTGTAGGTGAGTGCATGACCTGTGCACTTTCATGTCCAGGTTTGAGTCCAGCGCTCCACCCATGTAGACCCTCTCTAACCTTGCTTTCAGGTCTCACCCAGACAGTACTAGCCAATAAATGGCGGAAAAATGATCTGAAAAAGATGGAATCGTCACTTCTTAAATAAGAGATATTTTTGTCCAAAGAAAATGGGTCATTACAATGCAGAATATTGTCTTCTTTTAATAAAGAATAATGTCATTTAAGAGTTTACCAATCTGAGACCAAAAAAGCTTTGACTAGTCCTAAAATGCTGATGTACAGTACTACACACTACACTAGACTGCACCCCCTCTACAAAGATCTGCAATCACATGGGCAGAATTTAACAAAGGCCACATAAGGATAAGAGCACATCTATTACTGCAGTTGACACAAAGAGGGAATTGATAATGTAGTGTCATATGGACGGGGCTGAACCCCTCTACAGCCTTGTGAGACGGAGGCTGAAAGAGGCTCGGCTGGTGCTGCATGACGACGGAGAGTCGGGCAGGGATGACGACCAGCTGTCAAATGGGACAAGTTGAATAAGGGCGTCAGGGACTGAGAAGGAGAGAAGACCGAGAACACAGCAGCGCAATGCGCACGTGATCTTCTGGAGACGAATGCCGCCGTACAGGACGAGCTCAGACATGATGATCAGACATACTGTACGCACATGCTTGACGAAGTGCCCTGCATATACCATTTAACGTAAGAACCCTACCTCTACTCCCCCCACCCACCCACATACACACTCGCTCAGAACATGACATGAGACTGCACATATGATCTGCCGCCCTTTGTCTGGGTTCGTTGGTCAGTAATGGCCGTCAGTTCGACACATTATGCTCCTGCTCTCAGTCTCTCTCTTTCCCTCTCACATGCGCACACACTCACTGACACACACACACACACACACACACACACACACACACACACACACACACACACACACACACACACACACTCACACACACACATGCACACTGGCAGTCATGTGCATGGCAGATGACCCCTCCTCGCAAACATGTGTTTTAACTTCATTCTCTATGGTACGTCTATCACACATTACAGTAGTGTCATGACCGCCAACCAACCCCCCCTCCTCTCAGCCTCCATGTCCTCAGAACGCACCCCCACCCCCACCCCAACCCCCACCCACCGGGTGATCATCTGCTGTGACCGTGTCCTCCTATCATTATGAGTCAGGAGTGTTCGACAGCGATGGGTGGAGGTGGGGGGGGGGGGCCGTGGGGGGCTTGGGTGTGGGTGGGCACCCTATTTGACTTTTTTTAATTTTTCTGATCAGAAAGAACTTTCCCACCCATCGGCGGCGGTGTGAGCGCTGCTACAGCACCAGACAGAGGGGACCCTTTGTCTCCCACCAGCACCACACTGGGAGGGACAGCGTACGTACGCACACATATACTGTACATACTGGCATGGCTACAAACGTACGCACACACACTCTCTGACAGCAACAGCATCAGTACAGTGGTGAAACACAGGATGCAAAAGTGACAGCCCCAACATCCTGGAGCACATCAGTGGCTGCACACCTGTGTATGGTAAATCCTTTAAAATTCAGTACATATAGTACCCTATATGTAAGCAATGTGGAATCACTTCATTGTGCGCATCTAGAGCATGTGTGTGAATGTGTGTGAGAGTGTGTGTGCGTGTCCTCAAACTCACCTGGCAGCACCCCTGTAACTGGTTGTCGCGGTAATGCAGCCTCAACTGGGGTTGCAGAGCTGTGACACCTGATGTCCCTCCTCCATCTCACTCTCACTCTCTCTGCTGTAGTATAGGATCAGTAGCTACACCCTAGCACTAACAGAAGAGGGGGAGACAGAGAGGAGGGGTTCTTATCGAGCCTGGCAGATCGTACCACCAGCCGCACGGAAACGAGGGAGCCGGGGGCAGAGCTGGTAGGGATGACCCTGATAACGCTCCGTCGAACTGCTTCCGAACCACCCTGCTGTCTGAGCTGAGATGGTCTGTCCCTGCTCCCACTGCTCTGATTGGACAATGCGCTTCCTCCTTCATCAAAATGTAAAATTCCAAGACAGAGAGAGTAGTGCAGCGTTTGTGTATGTGTGTATATGTGTGTGTTTGTGTGTGTGTGTGTGTGTGAAAAAGAGAGAGTGTGTGTCTGAGAGAAAGACAGACAATGCAAGAGAAAAAATGTGTGTACCTCATGTGTGTATTTGTGGAATGTTTGTCATGCAGACTAGTATGACTGTATGGATGAATAGGAGTGTGTTTGAGTGTCTGTGTGTGTGTGTTTGCCTGGGCGTTCATGTAAATGTGTGTGTTTGCGCCTTTGTGTCAGGGAGACGATATACAGGATGCCATTGTCTGTGTGGGCGTGTGATAGAGGAAGAGGTAGTCGACAGAGAGACACAAGACAAAGAGAGCAAGAGATAGGAAGACATGGTAAATTGTGTGTGTGTGCGTGTGTGCATGTGTATGCATGCGTGCGTGTTTTTGCTACCTCTTTGAGACCTTTTCGGGTATAAACAATGACCTTGTCGGGACCAGTAGTCCTAATGGGGACCAAAGCCTGGTGCTAACGAGGCAAAATGTCATTTCTGAGGTCCTGGTTAAGGTTAGGGTTAGGGCTAGGCTGTCCACAATGAATGCAATGTCCTCACAAGGATAGCTGCGTACATTTGTGTGTGTGTGTGTGTGTGTGTGTGTGTGTGTGTGTGTGTGTGTGTGTGTGTGTGTGTGTGTGTGTGTGTCCATGTGTGTGTGTGTGTGTGTGTGTGTGTGTGTGTGTGTGTGTGCGTGTGTGTATCCGTGTGTGTGTGTGTGTGTGTGTGTGTGTGTGTGTGTGTGTGTGTGTGTGTGTGTGTGTGTGTGTGTGATAGAGGCAGAGAAAAAGAGAGCAGTGTGTACGGCCTGAGAGCTGTCATCATTAGTCTCTCCGCAGCGGCTGGTGTTGGGCTGCAAAGGGGATTGTCAGTCAGTTTCTGTCACAACATGTCACACTGAATGGACACACACACACACACACACACACACACACACACACACACACACACACACACACACACACACACACACACACACACACACACACTTTCCCACAGGAGATCATGTCAAGATGGGGGCCTGGTTGCTCTGACAAAGCTGATCCAACACCCCCACAAACTTTCACCCCGCTCCTCTTACTCCTGTGCAACAGTGTCACACGCAGGATCAATCCCCGGATTTCTCAGTCTCGCTACCATTAACAAAAAAAGGGCAGGTAGAATAGGACGTGGTGTATAAGGAGCACAACACACAGACAGGCAGCAAAAGGAAGAGAGAGTGGCAAGAGGCAGATGGCAGTGAGCGTTCACACACGGTCCAGTCTCCTGAGAACTAACCAGTGAAATACTGCTGACTCACTGTGCTTGTGGCAGGCCCTAAAACGCACACAGATCAACCCAAGGAATCCAGCTAATTCACACAAAACTATTCAAAACAAATTACTGATCCCTGATACATATCAGTGAAGGGGTGAGGAAAGAAAAAAAAAAAAAAAACACACGCACACACACACACACACAACAAACAGCGTTTCGTTCCCATCCAATCGATCCCCTGTAGTTCACTGCAGTGGGGAGTTTTATGCTCACACATAAAACAGACCTTCTCTTTTTCCTGGCTTTTCACTGTCTCTCTCCTGCTGCTGATTTAATTACCTTCTATATTTATCGGAGCTCAAGATGCTATTTTGGTTTCGAGACTCTTGTCACTGATATCAGGAGGCTACATTATTCAGAGTGAGAGCACCGGGGCCGTCAGATACAGAACAAGAGCGCTTTTGTTAACCCTATGGAGAAGGATGGAGGATAGATCACACTTACAATATGGCCGATCGTGTCTGTGGATTGTCTAACATCCGTATTCAGTACATTGTGAAGCCGTGATTTTGCTCAGACTCTGTAAAGAGCAGTGGTCTAAGGTGTGGTCTGTCTTTCGTGTGTCTCCATTTTCTGAGTGCTTCATCTCAAATCTCAGCTCCAGAGCATCAGGACTATTTCACAGAGAAACGCAAAAACACCCACATATAAAGATACAAATGGGTTACCACAAACACACAAACGCAGAGGTGCGTGTATGTTTGTGCACAGCATGCCCCTGAATACACACACACACACACAAAGCAACACACACTGCCGGTATAGATTGGTGTCCTCCATATTTGGTTGTGATTTATGATTGCTTTTCAGTAGAGACCACAGTCATCTAAGAGATGATGGCCATATTGATCTGATAAACAGTTTCATTTACTGCCAAAGCCTGCCATTCATACTCACACTTACACACACTCTGTGCACATTGGCGCACACACACACACACACACACACACACACACACACACACACACACACACACACACACACACACACACACACACACATACACACGGCAAAGACACATAGATTCACAGCAGGAAAAACCCAGCTTTCTGCCTCATCAATTCCCCACCTCCTCCACGTCTGCTTTTCTGTTTCTCTGCTCTTTCTCTTCGCCTCCCCCCAGGCCACCTCACCCTCTCCTCTGCTCTCAACACGCTTTAACCCATTCCTCTTCTGCCCTCGTTCTCGTTTTTTCTACAAGCATCCTCTGCCAGTCACCTGGTTCTCTACCAATAATCTCCCCCGCGCACCATGGCCTCTTTGTTTCACCGTTAAGCTCCACATGGCTTCACACTAAGGTTATATCTCAGTTTGCCAATATTTCCCAGCAAGCATTTGACAGCAATATTCAGGACGTGACTGAGTTTAACATTACCCTGGAAAAAATTTTGCTAAATATTAAATCATAAAGCATAGATACATATTTTTTTCAGGTCTATTTTAATGCAGTGCTCAGATGCCATATGTACAGTGCACTGAATGACTTGCTGGTCACTGTATTATTCCTCCTGTCCATTCTGGCTGAGATATGATACCTTAACAGGGAGATTATCATGTAGGGGATAGGGGACAACATCAACAGTAACAGTTCTGCAGAAGCTATTGTGATGCTTCAGTAGTTAGACAAATCGAAAGGATATGTTCATCCTGGTCGTGTGTGGGTGCAGGCATATGAGAAGCTCAGCAAAGACACAGTCAGCAAGGAAACACTTTTCGTGGAAACACATAGAGGGAATTTTGTTCTAATAACACACTAACCTTGGGAGATACCCACTTGTCTAATTTGTCTAATTCAGAAGGCTGAAGACTCATTTTAGCTTCAGCTAAATTTTGCAATGTATTTTTGCACAGAAAGAGGACAATGGATTTTGCCCTCCATTTCTCCCAGTTCTCTATTAAAATAGACTTAAAAATACCTCATCCTCGATGAAAAAGATTTCTAGGTTCCAATTTTCCACACAGTGGCAACAATAAGCGACTTTGGATGTTGCCTAAACAATAAAATCAGCTCTATATTTACACAAACCCCCAAACCTTTCGGACCTTCAAAATTTCCGACTGCAGTCCCTTGGCAAGATGTTCTAAAACCAACGAAGTGAAAGGAGAGACTGCCTGAAAATGTGCGCAGTTATCCCCATATTTTAACAATTATTGGTTTTTCTCTGTTTATGACATCTGGCTTTTCAACCAACCTTCAAGAGTTGCCATTTGACACAACTAAACCCACTTTGACCTTATGAAGTGGTCAAACAACATGTAATACAAACTTGTTCTATTCAAGCTTAACCCAGTTTAAAATGTTCTTTAGTTCGCCTTTTATCTCATTTGCACATCTGCAAAGCAGCGCGCAGCTTTTATCAGTACCTGATGTTGCTACAGTGTAGCATGAAATTTAGCTATGACAGTTGCCATTAAACCAGAGTAGCAATAGCCAAGGTCGTGATTAAGTGTATAATGCCAGCAATCGTGGCTCCTTTGTTGTAACATAGTGCTCCACCACAGTAGCAAAGAGTCAAATGGTGCTCCGTCACTCCCAGGAAGTTTATAGCCGTGGTCAGTAGCAAAAAGAGCTTGGTTGTTTCATGCGTTAAATATTGCACACGGTCTGTCAGGGTTGTCCACTTCAGCAATGATGGACCATAGTCCCATCCAAACGATTTTATTTCATTAGTCCATTATATTATTTAATTCAATTTTTTAACACTGATGTCAGGAATTAATCCGGCGCTAGAAGGACTAATGTTTTCGATGTGTTTCACTACTGTTTAATTGGTGTGATGGGTCAAACTGCCTTAATTAACCCTACTGCTAACTCTAAATTTAGTAGGAGAGTTTTAGTGTCTGATGATGGTCTAAATGTTCATTCGAAAGGCTTTACCACTCTGACAAGAATAACTCTCTGGGATGAAACTCTGTATACTTGTGCTTTTTTTTTGGAATGAAAATGGTTATATTCAAAGATATAATGAATATCAATCTTTAAAATCGCTGAACCTCCTTGATATTTGTGTCTTTTCTGTGTGTGTCTGTGTATGTGTGTGTGTGTGTGCGCGCATGTGTGTGCATCATTTGTGAGTAAACAGATAATGCAAGAGGAGTGGAATGGGGAAAAACACACACCAGTGAGTGTGCAACATATTCACACACACACACACACACACACACACACACACACACACACACACACACACTAGAAGGCTTTCAGTTTCTAAATCAATCCCACATCCGTAGCTAATGTAGTACTGGGCCCTCTTCAGGAAGCATTAGGCCTATTAGTCAAAGTGTGTACGCATTCCTGCATGTGTGTGTGTGGGTCTGAGTGTGTGTAGAGGCTGCACACTCAGCAGTAGCCGATCTCAGTGGATCCTGTGGGGTCAGCAGGTGCAATGGGGAATGAGGGACCATCTTATTGTGTGTGTTAGCGCGCGCGCACGTGCGTGTGTGCGTGCGTGCGTGCGTGTTCCCTCCCCTCAATGTCCTCTGGGCTCTTTATCGCTCTAAAATTATCCTCCATTTACTGGAAGACACTGGACAGACAGAGGGAAAGAGAAATATGGACACTCTAGTTTGAATGTCTTCCTGGATCACTCATGGGTGCAGAACTAAGAGACAAACAGACTTCTTGCTTCGTCAAATAATATAATTTAATAAGTGTGGATAAGTTATGAAGTCTGATAGATAGAAAGACTGATGATGTCTTAGATAACCAGAGGAGACATTTTAGCTTTGCAGAATAACACAAAACATCAGAAATGCTTATTACATTCATTGGCCCGTTAGCGCTAGCTGCAAAGCACATAGCCACCTTAGCTACACACAGGCTACTTCGTCTGCTCCGGAGAAAGCAAATGGAGACAGCAGGAACTGTGACTGGACAATGTGGGCTGCTTGTCTTTTCTATTCCAAGTTTCAACGACAGTGAGGCTGGTGTGGTTTTCACCTTGTTGACGGGTGTCGTGGCTGGAGTGATCCCATCGCAAGATGGTCTATAGTTTGAGTCTGATTTTGAAACGTGAACCTATCCTTTAAGAAAGTCTTTTCGTAACAGAGATCTTACAAAGCCAACCCCACGGCTCAAACATTCGGCTCACCGCGACCCCCGATTCTTTTAACATGAACGTAAGAAAATAAATGTAGCCCTGGCAAAGCAGTAGTTTTACAGTATACTCAGTAATGAGACATGTTGAAATAGAAGTTACCTGGACGTAACTCCAGTTATGTAATTACATGCATAGCCAACCGTTGTTCTATATAACAAAGTAAATGAACAGATATAAACACAATTACTGTGGGGAATGTAATTAAAGCACAAGATGGCCTGACCACGTATAATACATGTGTCACTACAATGTGTTGCAGTTGTGCTATCAACAGGTGAAATCCAACGTTGAACTATAAATGAAAACCTACACCATAGGACTCCCAGTAACTCCTGTGTCAACTATAAAACCAGTTTAGGTTGTTTGACTCCTCTTACAACGTACAGTAGACCATATTGGCTTGTAGATACGGAGGACTCTCATTGGCCATGTATTACGGGGTCAAGTAACCCAAATTCAGATAAGAAATATCTTCTCTTTCTCCACTAGTGGTTTCTAGCCAAGCAATATCTTTTTTTTCTTTGAGATTTATGCCACCATCCCTTTATAATAGAGATGATAGTATTTCATTTGCAATGCTCCAAGCTTTGAAAAATTACATTAGAAAAATTCAACAGCACCATGTCCTTCCAGATTTAGCGTCCCCGTTACTAAGGATAATCCACAGACCTCACTGTAAACAATTTTCTAAGGGACTATTTCTTCAGTAGAACGTAGTTCAATTTAAAACTCTTCACGGTGAAATTAATAGATTATCCAGAGTAACAGGGAGAAAATGTTGCAGCTGAATCTTTGAAAAAATTTCATCTGCCTCAAAATCAACACCAAAGTCCGTCCATTAGAAAAATCCGCAGTGCAACCTGCCTCACTTTGCTTAAAAATAAAAATAATTGTATTAGTCTGTCTTTTAGTGCAAAGTCTCGCGATGGTCTGAATACTGCTCTGAGACAAATCTCCACCCGAACAGAAACAGAAAATTCTCAGAGAAATCTTCACTGCTTTTACTGACTGAACTTTTGGCAAACAGTACATTATAAGAGCTGGCATCAGCCTTTAAAATTTCATCTTAATCAAACACTACAGTCACTTCATCTTTGTGTGACATTCTTTCATCATGTTGCCCTCCACTTCCCTTTTGTCTCCGTCCCTCACATGGCCTTGTGGCCCCTCCTTCTCACACTGTATTTGTCCCTGAGGATTTTCACGACCTGAGGTGGATCAAGTCTCTGCAAATCAATATCATCCATTCATGTGGGTGCAGCTCATGTATGATCTTGTGAACGTGCACACTCTAAGACACCGAAGTTGGTGCACCTACAGTAGATAATTACATGCCGTACGTGTAGACCCAAGAGACCAGAAAAGGAGGTGGACTTTTGTCGTTACTGCCAAACACTTGCCTGGACTTTATCTCAGCGTCTGCGTGACGAACGCAGAAGAGAAAATCAGGATACCAGAGAATAACATCCCTATAAATAATACTCTTTACTAATGCCAGCAGTAAGTACTCAAATCTGTAAGAAAGGGCCAGTTAATAGACCCATAGAGATTCTGAGGAGAGAAATGAGGGTAGTGGATGGAGAGATTCAGTGGAAAAGTGAGAGGGAGGAGAGGAAGGAGGAAACTAGTGGAGAAAGCGAGACAGTGAGGCTGGCCATTATAAATCATATCCGCTGTTGGCGCCGGCCATGTATCCTAGCAACCAGACAGACCCTCCACCTCTCCTCCATCCCCTTTCTATCTTCCGCTAACAACCTGGTCACTCTTACTACCCATAGTGCACTGGGCCATGCCCCAGAAACTCCTGAATGAGTGTGGTTTGTGCTCGCAGCTAGCTGACTGGTCTACTCAGGGTTTGCATTAAATTTACGCTAATCAAACCTCATAAGAGCTGACCCTAGATCAGATAATGCACTATGAACAGATACTGGACATACTGCATACCCCTGTCACACACGTACATACAAATTCACGCACACACACACACACACACACTAACACACTGTGCAATACATTGGTGATGAAATGGCATGAATGTCATATTTCAGTGCTGATACCAAACTAATCAGAAATGCTCAAATGCTCTCATGCATACAAAATAACACAAACCTAAGTCTGTGTTTTTTTTGTTTTTTTTTTAGGTTTTACTTACATTATAGAGGAGTAAGCTAGATGAGATAAAGAGGCTGTTGTTTTTTATGTGCCATAACTTGATAGAGCTTATCGGATGCCAAGACACTCGCCCCACCTGAGCTCAGGCCACATGTGACATATCACTTACTTTTCTGTCACAAACAGCCGGAACAAGGTCTAATTGAGCATGAGTAAATTTGCTCCCGTAGCTTCTATTTTATTTTTGAGGACTCACTATGGTGAGGGGGTCGACATCAGCTGAACTCATCATAGACCGACGTTAGTGTCACATGGATTGGAAGCTTTCGCTGTGTTACAACTCCGTACTACACACTTAACAAGTTTGGTTCTTTCTACTAATTCTCATGGTATAATATTTTTTAGTTAGTATATAAGAAGTCCATGGGCCTCCTTCATGGAAAACATTTTGACATGCCACAGTCTGAGAAGCACTGGTGCACATAATAAACTTAAGGATGGCTGAATCTGCTCTTCTGGTTTCAGGATGCTGGTAACGTGCATGCTGGTCCGCTGTCACACTGTCACGGCTTACTTAAATAAAACGGAGATATTATTCGTTTTTTTAATAACATCTGCTTTTCGTACTAAGACACGTCAAAATGTCTGCTGTGAACAAGGCCTATGGATTACACCATTTCTTACTAAAAGGAAACTATGCAATGCAATCGCAGTTGGATGTCAATCAATGTGCAACTTTGGATCGTCACTGACGAGATTTTTTCAGAGTTGTCTCAACCCTTATTTCGATTCTGTGCAGCTGCTAGCAGCTCCTCAATTTCCTTTGTGCATTGCATCACAAACTAAAAATAGTTTTTCCAATTTTAGTATGCATACAGTTTAAGTACATTTAATTTTGTCACTATACCAGTGTAAACAAATGAAATACACAAAGCCTGCCTAAAATTAGTCTGTAGTACTGAATTGGGACGCAGCTTTAGCATTGTTGACCCCCTGTAATCATATGAAATCCAAATGCAGCCTTGCTCATTTCAATAACTTGGGGAAAATCTGAGATAAAACTAAATGTTTGCACATTCAGTAGTTGTCAAGATGCCGTCAGGATGACAGGATACTGACTAAAGCATGACTTTAAGACGCATCTTAATATATCTGAGTGCCGTAATCTCTGGATAACCCATTGTGGTCATTTATCATGGGACCGATGGCGTGTTTTTCTACAGTTTCTACAGTAGAGTTCTGCATGTAAGACCTCTACAGGATGAATGCTATCTGAGCTGACATTATAGTACACACCTCCAAGCACAGTCAGTTGCATTGCACAATGAGACAATTTAGGACGAATTGTAATGGCTTTGCCTGTTTTTTCCTCCCGATTGTCCCAGGACTGAGGACACTGAACAGACCCTCTTTTTATGTCAATTTACTGCCAGACCAGGGGTTACTGATTTTGAGCCCCAGATAAAACAAGAGGAAGAGCACACACTGTGTAACCTCTAGCTAGAATGACCAGCATTTAGTTGTCAGACACTCTGCGCAGGCCGGCTCCATGCTGCAGCTTTATGCTGTCTCCTCACTAAAAGCTTCACCCAGTTACTGGTCTCCAGACAGTTACAGTCTTATACTACCCCTGCTGCTCTTTGGGCTTGGCTACAGCCTCATTGTCTGGCTTATGAAATTTTGAGTACTCAGCAGAGTGAACAGACAGTAACACACATGGAGGATGAGTGTGTGCATCTATGAGAGCAAAGGAAAGAAGTACTCAGGAACCACTCAGTCAACCCGTAGTCCGAGAGCCACCAGAAGTGGGTGGTATGAGAGGAAAATTGTGTTTGAGGAATGAAGGACAAAGCAGCCGAAGTGTCTGTGAGTAAGATTGCGTGCGTGTGTGTTTGTGTGTGTGTGTGTGTGTGTGTGTGTGTGTGTCTGTGTGTGTGTGTGTGTGTGTGTGTGCTTGTGTTTCTGTGTGTGTGTGTGTGCTTGTGTGTGTGTGTGTTTGTGTGTGTGTGCGCTTGTGTGTGTGTGTGTGTGTGTGTGTGTGTGTGTGTGTGTGTGTGTGTGTGTGTGTGTGTGTGTGTGTGTGTTTGTGTGTGTGTGTGTGTGTGTGTGTGTGTGTGTGTGTGTGTGTGTGTGTTTGTACTGATAGAGCACAACTATGCCACCTTGTGGACCAGGATTGTCAGTGCTCTCCTCTAATTTTCCTTCGCCTGTGAGAGAAAAAATTATAAATTATTTAAAGGTGATTTTTGCAGGTCATCACAGCCTTTGGAAAAGTGATTATATACAAGGACTTGCCACCATGCTGAAGGAATAAAAACAGGAGTAAAGCTTGTCAAACGATCACTTTCTTCTTTCTTACATAATGTACATACTCTATATAATGTGTGGTGTTTCTAGATACATTTAAATCCTATACTATCCTGCTAAACTAGGTGGTTCCCCGTGCCTGAGGCCTCCAAAAAACACAAATAAGTCTGTCTCTAATCAGCGTACAATGACTACACATTCATTTCTTGAAGGATGCTCCTGAGCTTTTCAAGGACAACACCTCTATAAATCTATGAGATAAACCCGCTTTTAAGATTTAATGAGATTCATAGAGGAAAAAAGGAAAAAGTAAGAAAAAAGTAAGAAAAGAAAAAGTAAGATAGCAAAAGTACTATTCCTATAGCAGCAGGATCACACTGTACACCCAAATCCATCAGGACAATGAACTAGATTAACTTTCCCTTTAATCTCTGCCCTTATCTAAAATTATAGGAGGAAATTTATCTAGATAAGCAAAGGTTTAATCTCTACGCCAGCAACTGCGTTTCTGACTATTATTGGCCTAGATATTAGTGCGAATGAAGCCAAAGTCATCTCCCTTGGTTTGTCTTTGCACAAGACCCACAAGAAACAAATTCAGGCAAAAAACAAACAAACAAACAAAACAAAATAGAAACAGGACATTTCAGGCAAAAGTTGGGAAAGTTTCTGTTGAGGTATGTAATTCTAATTAACCCCCTAAAACTAATGTGATTTCCCCTTACGTTAGTGACCATAATGCTACTTTTGTGTTTTTTATTCTTTTGCTTTTGTTTTCTTGTTTTGTTTGTTTTATTCCCCCCCGCATCTTCAGCAAGAGCTCCTGCCAGATGTTTACGCAAAATAATATTTAAAAAGTAAAATACAGTATTTCGCAACACAATATATAATCAGTCAAGGTGTCACACTGGGCGTAGAAATGACGTTTAGTTCGTGTGTAGAAATGGCATTTACGCAAGTTCATTTTTCAAGTAGATGCCGAACATATATTTCCAAAACAGGACAGCATAAATAGCTAAGCAGTTCATCAATAAGTGACCCCGCTGTGAGCGTCTGACTGGGTAAGTGTAAGTGAATATTTAATGAATTACTTATACTTTTTTATTTTAAGGATCTTGGAGGTCAACGTGTTTGTGTAATAGTGTATTACCCTTTGTTGTATGAAGCCACTGGAGGTCAGCTGCGTACCTTCGGCGAATAGGTCTGTGAATTTAGTCAGTGCCCAAATTCCTCTTATTGCTCCCGGATCCCTGTGAAACACGACTTCCTTATTACTTAGGTAAAGTCAGCGTAAACTGGCTGCCAGGTGAATTTTCTACCGGCGAACTAGAACAAGAATAGCAAGTCAGGGGCCCTGAACGCAGCCCACCTTGAGCTGGCTGAGGACCCACTCAGGGCAGCAGATGTTCGGGCCACGCTGCTGCCTTCGGGTGCAGTTGGATATACGAAAGCTGGACGTTCTGAAAGCACCCCAGCGCCCCAAAGCGCCGAAGATAATTCGCCGAGGGCTGAACTCTCAGGAGAATTTAGCTTTTCATTAATATTCCTATTTACCACGTTACCCTTGAAGTTAGTCACATGCTGTACTCACATACACTTGTAAAAGTGTTTTTTGTTATTAGTTGTAATTTTAACTTCAAAACGTACAATTCAGTCTTTACGGGGTGTGTTGGAATGCATCATAATAAACTCTGACAATACTCTCTCAGCCGGTCGCGAGGCAATCACAGTACAGCATGCGAAGGATGGCGGAGGAGATACAACCTGGCAAGGAGCAGAGGTGAGTTTTCCTCCTTTAAAAAAACAAAAACGTTTTTATGTTTAACTTGTCCTCCCGCGGCTGGGCATGTAAGCCTGCCTGTTACTTTCCCCCTTTTTTGTGTGTGGCGACATTACCCAACTACTTTGTTTTCTTGAGCTAGCTTGGACAAACACACTCGAGCCCAAACCGAACCTCCATTAAAATTGTCTCACGTTAATGTATCCTCGGTTATTTGGCAAATATCCAAATATAGCATACGTGGTTCATTCGGGTGTACGAGGAGACTACTGGGGATTTCTGTATGTTCTTAAGTAATCTTTTACGAAGTAAACGTGTATGTTGGAAACCAAATCAACATTAAGTTGACATATATTTAACGACAACAATGGCTCAAAACCCACAGAACAAACTGACTATCTAGGCTTCACTCTATTTTTTTTTTTTGCATGCTGTACATTTGTTTTATCGGGGAAGTACTGTATAGATTGTATACCAGCAGCACTGATAACAAAAATGCGATATGGTCAAAGTTCAATTTATAGTTTGTCTATGTTTGCATGTGTTTTATGTTTTCTGCCTGCCCTCTTGGATGCATGTTTGCTGTCTGAATCACAGCTCCTGGATACTAAGCTGGCTTCCCTCTTGGTGCCCCACTTCTCCTTCTCGGCTGAAAGATGCAGAGGAAAAAATGCTCAAGAGTAAGTGTGTTTTAAAGAGCTGTTGAACCACTTGTAAGAACTTGACCAGTTTTCAGTCAAGAGTTTTAGTGTTGCATTGTCTAATTGCTGAGAGGACTCGGTGTCTGCAATTTCTTGTGTTTTTTTTATTTTTTTCTCTCATAAAAAGGGTCAAAAATATCAGACCTGGTTATTGAAAGAACATATTTCAGTCTAATGAATCTGAAGCAAGGATGAAGCCCATTTCCCCAACTTCACCTCCTCCATCCCTGTCCCATAATCTCTCCACTCTACTGCAGTTGTGAAGCGGCCTTTCTCCAGGCAGCACGTCCGGATATCCAACAACAACTACTTGTGGACCATAGCGTTTTCCACTCAGCCACAGCCATGCTCCCCATCTCGTCCCCAGCCCCCTGCTCAACCCAGGCCTTCTCTGGTTCTCCTGCATGGCTTTGGGGGTGGAGTTGGCCTTTGGGCCCAAAACCTGGACTCTCTCTCCAGCAGCGGACCGGTCTATGCTCTAGACCTGCTGGGCTTCGGCAGGAGCAGTCATCCCCAGTTCAGCACCGACCCGGAGGGGGCTGAGGAGCAGTTTTTGGCAGCCCTAGAGGAGTGGAGGGAGAAGGTGGGACTGGAGGAAATGGTGCTGCTGGGACATAACCTCGGAGGATACCTGTCTACTGCCTACACTCTCAAACACCCACACAGGTGCTTTTGTGTGTGTGTGTGTCTGTGTCTGTTTGTCTGTGGCTGGATGAGTATAATTTAACTTGTTTATGAATACACAGCAAATTACTTGTATTGAGAACAGTGGTCAATACTGAAGTACAGAATTAAAACTTATGTGAAAATACAATGCATTGCTCCACGGGAGCAAACACAAAGAAGAATAAGTTTAGGTTAAGGAGTGTGGTGTTTAAAGCTGCAACGATTTGTCGACTAATCCAATAGCTGATCAGAAGAAAATTAATCTAACCATTGTGATAACTGATTAATCATTCCAGTCATTTTTTCAAGCAAAAATGCAAAACATTTACTGGTTTTAGTTTTTCGGATTGTTATGTTTTGCTGATTTTCATGGTCATACATAACAGTAAATGAGATATCTTAAGTTTTTGGGCTGATGGTCTGTAAAATCATGCAATTTGAAGTGCCTCCTTATGCTATGGAGAGTAATTCTTGATATTTCATGTACTAAATTATTCATTTTTCCATTGTGCCATCTGCAAAATAAGAAGTAAATGTGTGTATTTGTAATTGAATTTCAACATTTAACATTAAGTGTGTACATCGAGTAACTGTGTGTGTGTGTGTGTGTGTGTGTGTGTGTGTGTGTGTGTGGGCTGGCGGGCGGGCGGGCGGGCGGTTGGTCAGGGTAAAACATCTGCTGCTGGTGGAGCCGTGGGGGTTTCCAGCACGTCCTGAGAACCCCAACCACAACTCCATCCCAGTGTGGATCAGAGCCATGGGGGCAGTCATGAGCCCCTTCAACCCTCTGGCTGGACTCAGACTGGCTGGGCCTCTAGGTCAGCACACACATATATGAAAACATACAGTACTTGCCCATAAACACACTCAGATGTATCCTTACCTCTATTTCCCATTCAGTATACAGATTTTGATGGCTCGCTAAAGATGTGTAAACTTCAAAATAATGTATAAGTGAATTGTGATTTAATTAGCGTAAAAATTAGGCCATGATTGGCGATGACTAAACCACCTCATTCCTGTGGTATTGTCAGATTATTCTTGAATTGTTCTCCATATAAAAAATAAATTTCTTTGAAACTTTTTGCTTCCTAACACAAAAAGGATTTTGATCCTTGTCCCCCTACCCTGTCTTTGTCATTATCCAGTGTTTGTTTAATCTCTCACTTGACTGAAAAAAAGGATTTTTCTCCTATTGGTCATGCAACCTTTTTATTATCTCATTATTATCTCGGTTTTTGGTGTCCTTTTCCCCCTTACGTGCCATAAGACAATGAGTATTTGTACTGTAAAGCACACCAACACATTTCTAATCTGTATGGCACGAAATATGAAATGCAATGCAGAGGTCAGAAGAGGCTACCAGTGTTTTTGACAGTGGTCTGGTTTGTTTGAGTTGCTATAGTAATATCTGAAAGTAAATTTCCTTGTTTTTTCTTCTCGCCTCCCTCAGGTCCAATGCTGGTCCAGACCATCAGGTCTGATTTCAAGCAGAAATACTCCTCTGTGTTCAATGACAACACCGTGTCTGACTACATCTACCATCTGAACGCCCAGACTCCAAGGTGAGGAGCTTTTTAAGCCAATATGCACAGAGATGTTATTTCTTAACACATCATACGTACATAATCCTACATCTGTTTCAGTGGAGAAACAGCCTTTAAAAACATGACCATTCCCTATGGCTGGGCTAAGAGGCCTATGTTGGAGAGGATTGGGCAAGTCCAAGCTGACATTCCCATTTCCTTCATCTACGGATCACGCTCCAGCATAGACTGCGACTCCGGATATGACTTCAAGAAAACCAGACCAGATGTGGTAATCAAAGTAGGTTCCTTCCTGTGTCTTTCTTTTTGTCACTTCAGTTTGTCGTCAAAATGGGTATGAAAAGAAACATCCATGGCATGACACAGTCTCAATTTTCTTTGTTTTAAGTAGCACCAAAACTTACAAATGTGGAGACTTCATTTTCAAATGTGTAAAAATTTAATTTGGGTTGTTGTATCGGCTATTTCACAGAGGAAATACACTCATTTTCTCAAAATTTTCAGGGCTGACATAAATGTTCATGAGATAAATTCACATTACATACAATATTCATTTGTATTAAAACAAGTTGCAATGTGGCTCAAAATGCATAAACTCATGCTTTTCTGAAGGCAGAGCACGCACTTGATGGCAAAGATTTCCTGCCTTTTGTGGAATATGAACCACAACACCTTTATCTCCCTCTGTTCAACTGTGTGTATGTATTTATCAGGTGATCAGAGGAGCAGGCCATTATGTTTTCGCCGACCAGCCAGATGACTTCAACCAGACGGTCCTTCAGATCCTTGCCAGAGCAGAATAAGAAAAGTGGGGATGCGAAGCAATGACAGTCGCTTCATTCGGACACGCAGGAGAACACGGGGATTAACTGACACAAATCCATTACAGAACCAGAACAGTTCAACTGTAAGCCTCTTTATCATGCACTTTACTCTTAAGAGAGACCCATCACCGACTGAAGACACTTTACACATCATTCCACACTCAGGCACTCTCAAAGGCTTGAGATCAAAGGTCAGATGATGCCACAGGGTACTTTATCCAGCCTCATGTAAATAACTTTCGTAAATAAATGTGAGATGCAGTCTGTGTTGCTCACTTAGCGCTTTTCCTGTCCTCGTGTGGTAGGACTCGCTTCAAACTGGCATCCATTTCGAAATATGAATTCTGAGAAACTATTGGGCAACAAAACATAAATAACAAAAAAAAAAGGAGAAATCCTCTCTCAAGAGAATATCTTAATTTGGGAAGAGGTCTAGGCAAAGTACACAGGATGTTCCTTTTCTGACCCCTCACTCACTCTGTGAGAGATATGAGGGAAAAGTAAGTAGGGCAAAGGGCTGGTGTGTTCTTTTTTCTTTTTAGGAAACTTCCTCACTTCTCCAGAGGCGCCCTGACTGAGAGCAGCCAGCAGAGGGCAGCACAGTAACAGCATGCACACATCACCTCCCCCTCTGCCTTGCAGAATGGTAACAGCGAATCTCCTACAAAGCGCCCTCACATGCATATTGAGTTGAGTGACCGACTCAGGAGACCTGGACAGTGATGCTTTAAGAGCAGTGTGACACTGAGCTCACTGCAAAATCACAACTGCAGTGACAGAATAGGGTCAGAGATGTGGCTTGGACTATAAATAAACCCTCTGTTTCAAGAGGCATCGACATGAGTTGGTCCTTTACTAGGAGGTATTCATTTCGTGAATGTGTGAGTCTGCAAAAATAGCTACACCGAGGAATTCAGTGGACATTTTTGTTCTTTTTGGGGTGGTTAAAGTTTCTTCATATTCATAAATTTGAACATGAAAATAATCAGATAAGTTCATGGGTAACTACAAGGGAAAACAGAAGACACCATATGGTCTTATTAAAATTCTTACAAGGTTTGTAAAGGGGCTTTGTTGCCATGAAACACCTAGTTTCTCTTGTGATTGTCACTTTTACCTCAACTAAAGGGCACCCTGTGGGATTCTTGACCACTAGTAGTGCTATGGAGCAATGTTTTTCTGAGTGAGTCAATGTTTTGTTCGTATCGTGCACGCGGGTGATGAGATACATGTACAACCGGTTTCACGCTGTTCCACTGATTGAAGGTTTGTGGCTGTAATACACACAGAAGTGTAGCAATGTGTCAACAAAGGCAAGGACAGGGAAGAGTGCAAGTTAGTAAACTTGGGTGTAAAAATTTCAGGATTTAAAATATCCCAAAAAGCGGCTTTGCAGCTGTTTTATGAGTGAGGAAGCGCATTTAAGGTGCACGACGCATTTCCGTGAGAACCACTGAATGTAAACATAACTTGAGTTTCTTTACGAGGACCCTCGACATCAGGGCACCTTTAATACTGTGACTTTTTCTTTCCAATGAATGTCTCCAACAGCAGGGAGGAGAGGTTGGATGATGGTATTAAAGGTTGCAGTTTGGTAAGCTAAGTAAAAAGAGAGTTGGCAGCCTGGATATATGATATTTTTGAGTATCGAGCACCCTGGCCTTTACCAGGGCAGTCCCTCTCTTACCAGTATCCATCTCTGTCATTTCTGAGACATCAACCCGGTCCACCCGAAGTGTCTCCTGGCAACAGCGTAGCCACGGAGACTGAGTCCTCTGAATCGCCGACCAACAGGAAGCGATGCTGTGGTTGGATGGCGTAATTACGGGTTGTATGTTTTCTTGAAGACACTGGCTGGATGCTTGTCAAGGCAGCGAGGAACATTCAGCAGGAGATCCATGTGCACAGCCTCTTGGGGTTGAAAACGTGGGTACACAATGTACCTGGGCCTCTGCCCATAATACTCACCAAATAAACCTGCAGGCTTATTCATCGTGTCTGTCACCCGCTAGGTCACATGGGCACAAAAATCATTTCAATAGGAGAAGTGACAGGAGCCTGCATACTGGGTTTGGCTATAATCGTAAACTTGAAGGCCTGAAATAACGGTACATAAAAGGTGTGCGCTCACAGAAACACAGTGTTGCATTGCTGCTGGCAGCCTATCAACTCTCATTTTATCTTTAATCAGCCCCATCGCATACAGATTTGTGCAACCAAAGCATCAGGAGCTCAGTGATATCTCTTTTTGACTTACAAGACTGAGCCGATGTTTCTCACTCATTATTGACTCATTTTGGTCCTAACCCGTAGTTTTTGAATCAGTGTAACTGTGCCTAAGGCTTTGTATGCAAGAACAGTGAGTCAGTGGTGCAGAGGGGTGTCCTGGATGAGCACCGCTCTTTTTTTCAAACACCAAATATTCACTATACAATAGGTATCCATCATCACAGTGCAGAAGCCCCACGCAGTGAAGTTCATTTTTTCCTTTGACAGTCAACCAGTGTAATGATATGCTTGCATCATGCACAGGCAGCTCCACTCCCCTTTTGTCTGAACCGTACAATTATAGTCTGCTTATGAGTGACTGATGATATTTACAGAGTCCAAGATTTATTTTTATCCACAAAGGTGGCATTTGCACATTGAAAAAGACAGTATTTCTTTGAAGCCTGTCTAGCAGAATGAAGTTGTTAAATGAAAGGAATATCTATCTATCTATCTATAAAGTTAATTTACCCTCACGTGAGAGACCTGGAAGGTATAGTTATTTCCCAGAATTCCAAGATTTCTCTGTTTTATGCAGTGAGAGCACGTCACAGCACCTCACAGCTCTCACATTATACTCAAGGCGACACAGTCTAACGATCACAGCATTTCAATTCTGTGTGAGTGCATCAGGAAAGACTAACTGAAGCAGAGCTGGAGTTTGCCAGCTGGTTGGCGAGTTTCTACAGACAGGGCACAGGAAAAGCAGCCGATGTGAAGACTTCTCTTTGTCTCACAGAAGGAATGAAAAGGATCCGCAGAATCATTGAGACCTCTACACTGAGACTCAAGCGAAGGCATGTCATCAGTGACATCACTGGGACTGATGCTGAGAAGTGCTACTGATTCATAAAATCCTGTAAAGCTGGTAATTCTCTCTTCACTGAAAGTATCAATCCTGCAGAACTAAATTTGGTTTCTGAGCTACCATTAAAGCAAATCTCTAAACTGTTTGTTCACATTGATTTTGAAGTTCAGCTGGGCCCTCCTCATCCCCTTATTTATACCTACTGTATTATTATTATTATTGTTCGTCTGTATTCAGATGGCCAATTTAAAGACCTATCATTCATTAACTCATATTAAAGCTATAAACATGGTATAGAGCACTTTATAAAGAGCATCTGGAAGTTACTTGATATTTTCCCATATTGTAGTTACCCCGTATTGTCATTCTGCTTCTTAATGTAGAGGGCTATACAGATAAAATTAATTTGCTTGATTAAGTATTGTACTTTAGCTCAATTGGGGAACTCACAAGAGACAGATTAAAAAAAGTGGTTGAAATGTATGCAGCGGAGTTCAAAATATCTTTACTTTAAAGTGGCTATAGTTCATAATTTAATAGTTCAACACATCACATGGTTGCTTGTATGTGAGAAAAGTTGCCTGTAGTGATGCAACCACAGCAAATTATTAAAAATTATTAACTCTGCAGTTCCCCCTCAGCACTACAGAGAATTTTAACCTCTTTCGGCCAATTGTTTTGGTTTTTTCAGCCCACAGCTTTATTGTTCTGGCTCACTCTCACAGCTGGGATCAGCGTCATTTCTAGCAGCAGACAGCTTTTTTCAGTGAAAAACGGCTAAAGACCCACTTTACACAAGCTGCCCAGCACAAAAATAATGGATTTAGTGAGTAGCTTAGCAGCTAAAGAGCCAGATATTTCCCCCAGGAGTTGATAGAAGCAAAGCAGAATTAAAAGGAGAGTCAATATTGGAATCAACATTCATCAGGTGGACACAAAAACTGCTCCAAATGAATGCTAATGTTGCTCTGTAACTGCTGGATATCTAAATAAGCAATGGTGGCAAACAAGTTCACCATAGCAGGTGATAATATATCATTGTTATGTTTACAGTGTATTTCCACTGACCCTAAATGGCCAACTGGGCACCAGTTAGTAAGTTAAAAAACGTTTTTCTGTTAAAAATGTATCAACGCAAAGCCCAAGCTGAGATACCCCAGTGTCGAATCTCGCTTCACAGAAAAGATTGAAATTGACTTTGGCATGTGAAATCGAGTGTTCCTTCAAAACCAAGTAACAACTGTTTTTTGTCACCCTCCAGACTCTTGTACCTGATTTGGAAAAATACCACAGGTTGCAATTGTTCATTATTTCAGAAACAAAGGGTTTTCTAGCCGTAATTTCCGCCTCAAGGTTGAGAGGCCTCTGTGGATTCCATTCTCATATTTAAGATGATTAAAAGCAGGTGTCCTTCAGAACCAACAGGATGTAGCTTGGGAGGAAGTCTGCAACCAGTAATACCTCTGTACTGTCAACCAGGCTCTCTTTAGGCTTCCCCAGACTACAGTTCATTTCATTTTCGAAGTGAGTACCAGGTTCTAAAATTGGCTGATTTGATCCCTAGCTATGCTTACCAGATATTTGTTTATCTGCATATCTGAAGAATTCTCATATTTTTAAAGCTGAAACTTTAAAGCTAACCTGCGGTCATCTGTGCCTCTGTGCTGCTTCATAATTTCCTGTTTAGCAGCAGTGTTGTGGCTGCCTGTTATAGCTATGATACCCAAAACTCTCCAGCTGTGTCCTGCCTTCTTCACAGTATAGAAGAATTGTTGAAGGTTTTTTTCACTTTCCTTTCCTTGCTTTTCGCCCTGCTGCTGTTTGCTCTTTCTACTCCTGGTCATATACTCTTGAGTTTCACAGGTTTATTTGTTGTTAAATTGCCATGGCTTCATTTATCTAATAGCTGTTCTTTCTGGATGCCCTCCCTCTCCTGTTTGCCTTTTGCCAGACTGTCACAGCTAATGAAAACTTGCATTTAATTGACTTGCTGTGGTCTCTCTCTCGCGCTCTCTCTCTCTCTTTCTCTCTCTCTGTCTCCCTCTCTCTCTCTCTCTCTCTCTCTGTCTCCGTCTCTCTCTCTCTCTCTCTCTCTCTTGCCTGCTGTCTCTGGCAGTCCTTGGTTTCACATTGTGTGAGATAGGCAAACACGCTGTTTCAGTAACACCGCGAACAAGCCTACAGTGAAATCAAATGTACACATTCGCACAAAAAGAGCATCGCCGCACACACGCTCCTCAATGTCAGATAAAAAAAGGTCCATCAGATGGCCAAACAGTGTCTGTGTGTACTCAGAGAACAGCTGTGTGTGTGTGTGTGTGTGTGAGACAGAGAGTGTGTGGTGCTGGCTGGGCATAGTCACAAAGTAATGAAGTTTTAAAATAACGGAGGAGCGTAGTGTCTTTGGAGGCTGTATTTCGTCTACGTGGAGTGTGATCTGTCTGGCCTGCTGACTGTGTGTGTGTGTGTGTGTGTGTGTGTGTGTGTGTGTGTGTGTGTGTGTGTGTGCGTGTGCGCGTGTGTGTTGGGGGGGGTTCATTCCTTTCAGCAGTTTTATCAGCAGCTCTGCTGACAGCCTGGTGGCAGGAGTTCAGCCTTAACATTCAGCCCCACTGTAGGTCAGATTAAATGCTCTGCTGACAGATACATCCTTCACTCTGCCTTTTAAACCAGATGACAACAACATACTATCCCATAACATACAGGGCTATACGTACAGTGAATATAATACTCAGGAATCAAGTGCAATAATGACTTATGGTTTGGCTGTTATTACCGTACATACTGTAATTCACCATCATTTTTAGATGTGGCTTGTAGCAAAGATCTTTTCATTTTAGTTTAATCCTTGCTCTCTATCACATTGATGACAAAACTAAGACTTTATAGCCATGAAATGCTGTAATGCTCAATACATACCAGAAAACAAATTGTCGGAGGGAGGAAAAATGGTGGCAACTTTGCAAAAAGGAAGGGAAGCCATCCACTGTTTTATGATTAAACATGCAGATTTTTACAGATGGAGGACAATTATACAGTATACAGCCCTCTTTGTTGCATAGTTGAAGATAGGATCTAAACTAATACCATTAAGAATTTTTTAGGTGATTATAGTATATTTTGCATTATTCTGATGGCATAAGTTTTTGTTTGTAGAGACATTAGCCAGCCCTCGTGAAAATTAATGCAGTCTGTGTGTTGCTTTCAGTCCGTTCAGCTATACAATCCATCTCTTTTCAAACATACATTCAAAACCATTTCAAAACCATTTCCTGTCTAGTGATGCTGCCAGTTAGGAAGACGGGGACCATCATTTCTTGAGGTTTTCTGCAGAAGCTCTGCAAAGTGGCTTTCATGTAAGCCGTGGTTCATCTACGAGGAAGCCGTTTCCTGTAACAAAATGTTTTTCTAAACTCAACGTATGCTACGTGCCCAGCACCAAGTGGCAGAAAGGCAAAGCTGGCAACTAGCTAGCAAGCCAGCAAGTCTTAACCTTCTAAGCTGAGTTGAGGCCAAACAAAGTTAACGGGATAGGGAATATTGGATTTACATTAGCTGAGTTAAGATGAATGGTAATTTTGCGCCCTGTCAGCTGGGTGGCAATTTTTGGCCGTACAGCTAAACAATGAGCTGAAACTCACTACCATTCTCTGTAGGTTCATAACCCGTTCACATTGTCACAGTGTTTTCCATTGTCATTTGATACATTATTACGGAAACATAGATTATAGCTGCTTTTACCGAGAAAATGACCAAAAAAGTGTTGTTTTTTTGTATTAGTACAAATGTCAGTGAAAGGTTTCTGTTACATTGACCTTCCAGAGACAGATAATCTGTCTGCTGCTGTGAGCT
The DNA here is from genome assembly GCF_016859285.1 of Xiphias gladius. Classification (NCBI taxonomy): domain Eukaryota; kingdom Metazoa; phylum Chordata; class Actinopteri; order Istiophoriformes; family Xiphiidae; genus Xiphias; species Xiphias gladius. The sequence goes on along the minus strand of NC_053423.1, from coordinate 7,512,144 downwards.
TGGTGTGTGTAGTGGTGTATGTCAGTCTGCCAGAGTGATCCCCTGTATACCACACAGCATCTGCTGTAAAAACTACAGAAACTTATTTCAACTCACATGGGTGCCTACACCTTGACATATCCAGCATGTTCTACATGTTCTAGACATTTGGTATTTTGCATTTACTGCGAAACATATGAAACTATTCAACTATTATTCAGTGAAAGATGTACAGAGAGGTAGTGAGAGCTCATGTGGCAGTGATGTCTCTCGATGTAGTGAGGGGCTTGTGAGTAGATGATAGGATGTGATTCCAGCACATGCTTCGGTGCACACATGACTCTCTCTGACACACTATCCTCAGTGGCCCATTCACTTTTTGAAACCCACATGACAACCTTGTCACCTGCTCATTTACGTGTTTGTTATCCTACGTGGCTTACGCGCCCCTGCTTGTTTGTGTGTAGCTGTCAGTGCACTTGTATCACACGCCTGTGTGTGTGTGCATGTGGTTGTGTAAGCTTGCGGGTCAAATGGGTTCATTCATCGACCCTAGAGCTCATCTGGTCTGATCCGATCTCCTCCCAGTTGGCTGATGTGGCACAATAGCCCAGATGTTGCAGAGATTAGAAATCCCTGCAGTGTTTGGGAGGGAGCTTTTAGACCACTCAGGAAAATAAACACAATGGAAGAACTTGTATTGCAGGCAGGTCCCCTCAATCAAGTCTCGTCCACAGACATAATCCCTATTTTTCTGTTTATATATACATATATAGATATAGATATAGATATAGATATATAGAGATACAGATAGATAGAGAGATAGATATATCTATATAGATATATAGAGATAGATAGATAGATAAATAAAACATCAGAATCAGTTTTAAAAAATCCTACGTGTATCATTAAACCCCCCCACCCCCCCAGTTTCCCTAATACAGTACCTCGGACATGATCTCATTGTCCTCAGTGGTCCTTACGACTGTGGTCAGACAATGCAGTAAGTGTTGATTTATTTTCCAGACTCCTTATTTTTGTCTTTTTCACCCTGACTAGAAATATGGCTGCACCAGAGATGGCAATTTTATTCTTCTTCAAATACCTTACCCTCGTGTCCCTAAACCTGTGCACAGATCTGTGAAAGGTAGATTGGTAAAAGAAAATGGAGGTGCACATAAAAGAAACCGACTTCAGACATCATTCACATCATTTTATTTTCATAGATCTCTATCATATACATACAGTACAATATGCTCAAGACAGATTTTATGGCACATCCATTTTTGTTGTACATTTTGCAGTTGCTGGTATTGCTGTGAGGCTACAGTAAAGTGACCATTTGAATCAGTTATTTAGGTAGATACAGCCGGTAGCTGACCTTGGTGGGTTAAGAGTAATGTTGCTACAGCAAAACACATGCACTGTCAAGTTATATATGCCACTAGGGTTGGGTCACACATCCAGTTACACAGACCGATACTTGAAGGGGCAGTGTAGTTATGCTCTATTGAAACCCCTTTGTTGTTTTACGCTACAACAGTGGCTACCGTGATCCTGGAAAGCTACGAGATGTACATGGTTTGGGTTCGACCCAGGAATCATTTTTCCTACGACTGATCATGATCTTAGGGCCATTTTGAACTCACTGTTAAGAGCTGCCATTACATGTATAATAATTTACGTAGGTGTCAGTGGAGATTTTAAATCTGTTTTTAATTTTTCAGCCATCCAACAAGTTTCAAGCTCTAGGTTCACCAAAACCTTGAATATCCAGTAGGAGTGAAGAATAATGGTGTTTAAGGATCTAATATTCAGGTTTCTACTGCAATAGAACTTTACCGTCAATACTACAGGTAGAGAGTACTGCTAGGAGGTTATTCACATATGTACAAACTCTGCCGTGTGACTGCAGAGGCTTGACAAGTGAGTGTGCGTTTTCTTTCCGCAGAGCATGTTTGAGATAGAAAAATAAAACAGTGATAGACTACAAAATACTGTGTGCCACCATCATACTTATGTGCTGCTGTCCGTTTTCACCCTGTTATTTGTCCTCATTCAAATGAAAACACAGTCATAACTCGTTCAGTCAGAATAAAAAAACTGATAAAATGATTGTCTCAAAAAATTAAAAAAATAACAATATTAAAAAAAAAAAAAAAACAGCATCAAAGAACAACAAAATACGATATGTAACATGACTCGAAAACTCATCAGCTTTCCCTTTTATCAGCTTATTAGAGTAATGTAGGTGTGATCATTGTGTACATACAATATATACACAAGTGTGTAAAATCAGGCATGTGAGCAGCTCCTGTATCTGTTTCCATACTTAATGTCTCTTATTTCAACACCAGCAGGTTAAAATGTCCCTGTAGTGTCCTGTCTAATCTGCTTAAAGTGCTTCACATACTTGGCGTGGCACCCAGTCTCCTCCAAGGAGACGATTTGTGTCTCTAAATGTGCAAGGTTGGCATTTGGACTTTCTCCCAGAAATCCACCTTAAGTGTTAAACCAAAGGAAGTAGCAATAAACGTATAAATAAGGTGAACTCATGAGCCAGTGATGACGTAGCTTAAACAAAAGCAGGATTTAGGGGATGTATGAATGTAAGTGGAGCAGTGTGGAGGTGCAGCACCTGATGGAGCACCTGTCTGTGTTCTAGATGACCTGGCAGCAGCTGTGCGGGGTGGGGGTGCAGAGCAGACCCTCCTTGGGGCTCCGGTGGATGTTGACGGACAGAGTCTTGTCGCTCAGAGGCATTTGCAGCACGCGGTTTTTCATGTTCCTGTGGTTCTCCCTGGCCAGATCCAGCTCTCCCAGCCTCAGCGTGCCCGAGCAGGGGCCCTCCAACAGCGGGTCCGCCAATGCGTCTCCGAGTGGGGGCTGTTGGTAAAGGGTTCCCCTGGGTGAAGGGCCACCCAGGAGCGAGACCTTATCCAGGCTACCGGTGGAGCCGCCCACGCACATCCTCCACATGGGACGGTCCTGGTTGTCCCCCCCAACAACTCCGCCACTGCCACCACCAACAACCCCCCCTCCCCCCGTCAGGCTATGGAACTGAGAGCTCAGGCACAGGCTCATCAGCTTTAGGCTTTCCACCAGGCTGCTGGGAGCTTTGGCTGGGCCCTTGCCTTGGCCTGAACCTGATCCAGGACTGGCACAGTTGGAGGGACTGCCCTGCCCTGCCCCCCTTTTCCCTCTATCCTCTTTCCTCCCTTCTCTCTCGTCCCCTTGTCCACCTAAATTTGCTGTGTCTGGTATGTGGCGACTTTCTATATCGTCATCACTAGTCTCTGAGCTGGGGGTTAAAGTGGCAACTGGTGCCATTACAGTTTTAGGTGATGACATGAGTGTTGACGGTGATGGTATTCGAGAGTTCAGACTGAGACTGAGGCTTGGTTTGGGCAGACCGAGTCCATGCAGCTCTCTCCCGTCCTCGTCTTCCTCCTCCTCTTTATCCTCCTCATGGATCTGGTTCAGGACTGGCGCGCTCATACGCGATGTCAGCCGATTACCAGAAGAAGACATAGATGAGGAAGAGGCTTTGCAACGAAGCACTACCTGAGCAGGCAGTGTAGAGGGGGACAAACATTTTTCTTCCTCCCCATCTTCTTCCTCGTCCTCTTCCACACTGAAGAGACTGGGACTACGGGGTTTACAGGGGCCCACTGAGGCCAGAGAGCCCAGCCTGATCGGGTTGGAGTGGGGCTTTGCCAGAGGCCTCAGCCCCCTCTCTTGGTTCTGTCGTGCAGGCGGCTGCTGGCTGGATGCTGGATTGGGGTTCTCCTGCCGCTGGCTGAGGTCAAGCAGAGCTGTTTTGGGCCTCGGGCCTTTGTGGAGGCTCTCAGCACTACGGGCAGGGGACTGTGGCCCTCCGGGGTGGGAGATAGCCGGACCCCCCAAGCCATCGCTGACATCCTGGTGAACATCCACTCTTGTGGGCCAGGACTGTCTACGAAGGGTTAAACACACACACAAAAAAAAAATATAGCTAAATTAGCTATACTATTTGCTGTGTTTACATGTTCAGACTAAAAATAAATATTTTGGTTGAATGTTGACCAAAAAATGTACAAAAACCTTTTGGGAAATATGTTATTTGCTTTCTCTCCAAGAGTTAAATGAGAATATGAATACCGCTTGGTAGTGGCTGGAGCTGGAATCAGGAAGTGTTTAGCTTAGCTCAGCATAAAGACTGGGAGCAAGGACAAACAGCTAGCCTGGCTCTGTACAAAGTTTTAAGAATACTGCTCCCATCGTCACTGCAGCTCACTAATTAACACATTGTATCGTCAAGAAATAATATGCACGTAACTCCACAAACTCCTGTCTGTACATTTCTCTCTATCCACAGATTAAACAGACAAGATAAACGTGTGAATTTGTCAGCTTTAAAGATATTAGTAGGATTCAGGCTAGTTGTTTCCCTATCTTTAAATATATATATATAATATGTAGATATTTTTGGTGTTACATCCCTAATAATGCTGCAGCCTCTCCTCTATTCTGAGTCTGTCCTTCATTTTCCGCTGAAAAAAAAAAAAAGGCTCCATCTGCTGTCAAACTTTTTTTTTTTTTTTAGGAGATTGACAGTACACAGTGCTGCAGACACAGCACTCTGTCTATGTCAAGGAATGTTTGTGTGTGTGTGTGTGTGTGTGTGTGTGTGTGTGTGTGTGTGTGTGGGCTTGTACCAAAATGCTGGACCCCACATGTTTAATGGGCTGTTTGAGGGTTGAGAGTTGGCTTTAGGGTTCAGGTTAGATCAAGGTTCAGGTTAGGGTTAGGGTAAGGGTTAAGTTTAGGAATTCAGTTGTGATGGTTAAGGGTAGGGTGAGGGGCCAGGGAATGCATTATGTCAATGATGACGAATATAATGAAACAAGGATGTGAGTATGTGTACCTGAACTGGGCCTTGCTGGGGCTGGGTGATCGTGTCTGGCTGTGTTGCTCCTTCTCTTGCCTCTCCCGCAGCATCCGCTCGGCCAGCAGGAAGTAGGTGGCTGTGATGTGGTTGTACTGATTTGACTCCAGAGCCCTGAGAGCGTGGAGAAAGAAATCAGTCTGAATTCCAAAACACACACAAGTACGCATGCGCGCGCACACACACACACACACACACACACACACACAAAACACACAACACACACACGGACTGTATCAATGAGCAGATCAGCACCAAACCCTGACTGTGAGTCAAAAGGAAGTGACAGGTGGGGAGATTTAATTTGACATGGCAACAGCCCAGGATAGATTGCCAGCTGGTTGTTAATGGCAATTAAACTGTTGATGACATTCAATTAAGCATTAGTTGGGCTGGTGAACCATGGTGAATTTTTGGAGAGCACACAGGCAAAAATAGCCACATGTTAATTTATGCACATATGTGAGATAAAAGGAACATGTACTCAGTTATGGTGTCTCGGTCTGCAATAGCCCCCAGCACCATGCGTTGAATGATGGAGCCGTGCTCCTCCTCCGACAAGCTGCGATGGGACACCAGAGGAGTGGACAGCTTGGTAGCCGGGGAGGGGTCGACACCTTGGAGCCATTCATGGGTCTCAATCTGCTCTAGGGTCGCTCGTTTCTTGGGGTCCCTCTGCAGCATATGGCCTATAAGACTGGAGGGAGGCACGGTGGAGATTGGTATTACAGAGAAAAGGAGGAAACGTCTCTTCATTAATGTAGGAATATTTGGGTACACAATCCATTCCTTTAGTATTTTGGGTAAGTAATATCATGTTTATGACATAAACAAGGTATTCTTTTAAAGTATAATTCTGGTTTATCACACCCTCGGTCTCAATGTTGTAGTTTGGGCCATCATACTTGTCTGGAATAATAACAATGTACTCCTGAGATTTAGGAACATGGCAACACTGCTAAAAAGAAGTCTCACTGGGAAAGACAGGTTGTTAACAAAACCCCTGGTTAGCCAAATTTACATATATGAAAGAGAAAACAAGGATGAACAGTTCAATTACTACCCAAACTGTCCTCTGTAAACATCCATCCCGGATCACCTTTAACCTACCAAGTATCCCACTGGCATAAGCTTACGGTTTTCCTCTAAAATGAGGAACAGCTATCAACAGTGTGATGTGCTTACTTAAAGTTTTACCTCCAAACAGAGCGGTTTAGATAAAGTAGATGGTGTTACTAGTCAGCTGGTAGCCACATAGCTGATGATTGAGCCAGTGATTGTGAAGCATGAATGAGGCAGCTGATGCAAGCGCAACGTCAGCGTTCTGCCTGAACTAATGAAATCATAAGTATCCTTTTAAATCTGTCAATGTCTAGTCGGTGCCTCATACCTCCAACAAAAAGGAATAAGATGTTTAATTGTTAACTTTTTGTTTGATTGATCAAAAGCTCTGCTGACATGACAAATGTTTAAATATACAGCACAAAACATAACTAATACAATACTGCCATTAGTCTTTGCTTTGGAAAATACAGAACAGTCAACCCCTACTTGGGATAATCCAGTTTTATTGAGATAGAAACACCTGTAAACAAGTAATCCCACATTTGTTGCTGCAGTCTGGCTAAGCTTGATGTACCAACTTCACTTGCTAAATCATTCACACAAAAGAGGAAGAAGTGCTGTTTCCTCGAGGCCACGTGGGTGAGCCGTTTGTTTAAGGATGAAAACAAACACCACAGGAACCAGGTTATTTGCCAGTTTGTGAGGTACTGTGTGCAAAGTCAGCATAACCTGATGATGCCCAAAACCAATGCGTTTTCAAAGCTACAGCCATTCAAAATGTACTCAGCAGCTATTTTGCCCCGCTCTGCTTTGATGCATCGTTAAACCCTCGCAATGTTAAAAATAGAGGGCAGATTTTAAAGGGTGCATTAGATACACTTAACGCAGCACTGCCTCTGTGGTGGTGCAGCTGACTGCAGCACTGAGTGAAAGCAGGACAACGGCGAGCAGCAGAAGAGAGAGAGACCTCTCCTCTCTCTCTTCGCTCTCTTTTCTTCACACATCTATAAACATGAAATATGCAGCACCTGCAGAGTACTCCGTCCATCTGTGTAGGGATGTGTGCGTGTGTGTTACTCACTCTCTGCATGCATGGGAGATGTAGGGAGGCACTGTGTATTTACAGTCCATGATCATAGTGAGCGTCTCGCTGTCGTTAGCCTCCTGGAAGGGGGGCTGACCACAGACCAGCATGAACAGGATCACCCCCAGACTCCATATATCTGCAGAGACACAGAGAGAATCTGTTCTTACCAAAAAAAATATCCTTGGGTGCAGATAATATGAGAACAAAGTGTGAATCTTTTTAAGGAAAACAGCCACAGAAACAATAAAAACAGGGATGACAGTACAACAAAGTAAAGCACGTTTGTCCTTTCTGCTTAGTGACCTAGATACAAAAAACAAGAGCTGCCCCCCCCCAGTTCAAATGAAGCATGAATCATATTCGATCAGAGCCATTTCCATAAATATGTACTATCTTAGGACACATCTGTCTAACCAAGGCTGAGGCTCTGCACTGCTGCCTGCGGGCCAGCGTCATGCTCACTCACAAACACGCATGCATGCACTCCCACACAAACACGCAGTCCTGGGTAAGTGGGTTAACGTGTTCATCCCTCAAAGCTTCATACAAATGCTAATTTTAGGGAACGGTTCTCTTGGTCTGATTAGCCGCTTTAAAGGGGAAACTTTTCGCTGCGGGCTTTCACCGCCGCTCTGGTCAGCAGGATGGTCCACTGACACACATTCTGCAGCCATGTACTGACTATGAGCAGAGAGACAGTAGCGTAAAAGCACACCCTTTCTTAGTCAGTATTTTCGCCCTTTTTCACAACCAAAGTGTGGCAAGATTTTGGGCTTAGCAAGTAGTGAAATATTAAGTGATGCAACAGGTAAATCAAATAGCAGGTAAACAACTTCTTCTTCTTGTGGGTCAGCAAAGGTCAGCCAATTTACATTCGCATGAACCATTTCTAATGCTGTGTTCCCGTGATAGTTGCTCATTCTTGAGTGTTTTTATATCAAATTTCCTCCCTTTTCTTCCTGTTAAATGTTAAAATATTTTACTAACGCATCTTGAACTCGGGAGTTTTCTACAAGTCATATTTGATTTGAGGCTACTACCTAACCCCATCCATCATTAAAAGTGTAATTGACCGTTAGGTAGTATCTAGCGTAGCATTACAGTAGGAGGTGTGTTAGCAGAAACCGTTTAGATTTTATGAAGAATGTGGATGAGGTCTCATTTATTCGAGGCTCCCTCGTCTTCCTCACCCTGATCTAACAATGCAGGTGAGGGAGGTGTGGGTGGAGGCCTCCAGTAACTGTACACCATTCTTCCTACGTATTTGGTTTCACTCGTAAATACTGTATATAACAGAAGCTAATGACGCTCTAACTACCACTTCAATGTGTCTTTAAGGCTGCACTAGTTTTTTTTTCTTTTTTGGCCCCTAGGTGGCAGCAGAACAAGCTGTAAACACAGAATTGATTTACTGTCACAATGTTGCGCCGAACGTGTTAGCTAACAGTTGCTAATTCACACGTCCAGCAAATGGCATTTCACCTATTTTTTTTTTTTTTCCGCTCAGAAGAATAGTTGCCTGCAGCCGGAGGTTAATGAGAACAGTGAGACTGAATAAACAGCATAAAGCTGCGGGCTGTAAAAAATCCAAAGAATTAGCCAAAGAAGCTAAAGAGATGCTAAATTGCTCTGTAGAGCTGACGGGCAATTTGATCAAACAAAGTAACTGTGTCTTATTCCTTGTAGATTTTCAAATAATGAAGCTTTTTTTGCCATGGAGGCTAAAGCTGCAAAGGCTAAATACCCAGTTATGCTTCTAAATACAAAAAACAAAAAAGAATTGTAGCGTAATTTCCTGTGACTTTTCCTCCAAAAACAGAATAGTAGATATATCGATTATTAACAGACCCCGTGCTCATTTAACTTCAGTTTGCTATGGTAAAGACTTATTTGACCAAAAAAAAGCCGATAAACTGAGCCTAAGTGGGTTTTTATCGTCCCCAGCAGCCCTGGTGATGTCTTCATATTTCTTCATATCACTTCCGTTTGCCAGGATATGCTGGAGATTTCAATCTAGTAAAGTAAATATGCCAGTTTACTGTGGGTGGCGGTATTTATTGCTCTGAGGCTGTGAAGGAGCGTCTCATACTGCTGATGGAGGGAGCAAACGCTGCTGCAGTCCCAACCACCACCTTACCCCTAGCCAACGTATCCTAGCAACCATGACCCTGCTCTCCCTTTACTTGCGTCAGCAGTCCACCAAACTTCCTTCCTCGATAACTTTATTTATAAACCAGATGGCTGACACATCTCTGCATAACACCGTTCACATCACTGCACATTAAGATCACTTGTGCTAACGACGGCAACTACTTAGCGTTGACAGCTGGGAGGGTTAACATCCCTTTTTGCTGCCCTGCACTTGCTTCCCCGAGATAACCAACAACCAATGCCTTGTGTCTTGACACTGTTAACCCCCCCCCCCCCTTCCCGGCTGACTGGGCCAAGTTCAGCATCCTGTCCTGCTGATCATTATGTAACATCCTTGTTTAAAAAAAAAAAAATCTTCCGACTTGTACATGTTCATTATGCACAGTTATGCTCTGAATTATGCATGGGACAAGGATATGTTCTTTGTAACTGCTATTAGGTAAGTTAATTTTTTTAAGTGCAGCTTGTGCTTCTTGAATAGTGAGCAGAAATCTATATTTATCTTTCCATTTACTGGACACTAAAAGGAGGGAGCCCATGCTATTCAACATCAAAAGGCAAAAAAAGGAGGCAGGCATCGTTTCATAGCACTTATTAGTCCATCATCAAAAATCAAAAATGCACAAATAGGTTTGCATCGTATTAAATTGGTGAGTTCCTTCAAATTTTTTGCATAAAAATAAAATTTCAAATTCCTTTGTTTGATTATTCTTTCCTTGAAATTCCTTTTATTCACTCACTGTTTGCCTTTAGCCATTTGTTTCTATCCATCAGAGGCTGGAGTCTCCACTGTGAATGACGGTCCATTAGCTAGCCCTAGACATGCGACGGCACTTCTAGTACATTCACAAGTGTTAGCTGATTAAAATGACTAGTGGACCGACGGAAAATTTACAGCAACTATTTAAAAATGGATTAAATGCTTAAGTCATTTTTCAAGCAAAAGTGCCAAAAACTGACCACTCGCGGGCTCTCAAATGTGTACATTTTGGTAGTTTTCACAGTCTTCTATGATAGTACGTTAAATATCTTTGGGTTTCGGGCTCTTGGTCAGACAAAACAAGCAATACAAAGAACTTTGAAAATGTGATGAACATTTTTTGCTATTTTTTGACATTTTACAGACAAAATGATTAAACATTTAATGAAGAAAGTAAACAACAATTTAATCCATTATGAAAATATTCATGAATTTCATCCCTAGTCCTGTTACCTAAGCATGTGATAGAGTGATGAAGAAGTCCAATTGGTCTTCTGGGAAAAGCACTCGACACCTTGGTTTAATCAATAATTGTAGCTTTTCCGATGCTGTCTGGCAGCTAACTGGCTACTTCTGCCCGCTCTATAGGACTGACTACTGGTGCAACATTCTGCTCTCTATTTTGGATCACTTTTCATCTCAAATTATTTTCAGCACTCCTCCAGAACAGCAACAAACTCCAAACAGGCCCGACTTGAGAGAGCCGAGTGAGGACAGCCTCTTTATCTCTGCAACAAACTGGGCTGGCCGCCACCTGGCAAGTCACCAGCAAAACTCAGCAGCCCACAGACTGTCAGCAGGTACCCTGGCAGCAAAGTAATCCCAGGCCAGGTTACCTCAAAGCCCTGAATGTCAGGACAGTTGGCCTCCATTCAGCCTGTTCCACATCAAACTGCACTGCTGATAGAATCACACAATATTACATCCCAGCTGGATGGATAATCCCCACAACCAAAACATCATCATCTCAGCTGAATGAACAATAGTGCACAGGCAGTATGAACACTCCAGAGGACAGAACAAACACAAACAAACACACACACACTGAAAATGTCCACAAACATCTGATTTGTCATCTGGGTAAAGTGCTCAGACAGGCTTTTACAGGACAGGTGACCTCACATATCCAGCTATTCACCTGGTCATAGAAAAAACACACATGCAGTCAGATAACAGGGGGCTGTTATTATTCCACGTTCAGAATCTGGGAGCTGCTCATCTCTTTGGTACAAAGAGGGAGTGGGAGAGAGTGACAGGAGACAGAAGAAAATAGCCACTGCAAATCCACTCAGTCAGAAAAATAGAAAATGCTTCTCTCTTGCTCCTGCATTTTTTTCCCTCCCATGCTCTGATGCAGCGGCCTCTGGGTAGACAGAGGGACTATTGATGCTTTCTCTCGCTCTGTCTGTTTTCCTCTTGTCTATCTCTTCACAGTTCTTTTTCCCTCTTTCAGCGACAATCTGCACGGCTCTATATCATTTCTTTTCTATTACATTTTAATTTGATGTCTAAACCGTGGCTCAGCAAGGATTGGGAACACTATCGATGGGGAAGACGGCGGGGTGGTGGTGAGAGCGACGGTGAGGCTGCTCGAGGAGAAGAGAGTGCTGAGGAAACCAATTTCAGTCTGATCTGATATCAGATTTTATTATACACAGAGAGGCCATGACTGTCAATGAAAGTAAACTGCAGACAAAAATAAACTGCAGGTGTAGGACTGCAATTCTGTGGATTAAGTTATAGTCTAATTTCTAAACTGACCAATACCCCAACACATTCTGAACTTTGAGCAGTTCCTCTCCCTATATCAGCTGGCTGATAAAGCTGCAAGTGTGCCAAGTTGTCTGCAAGGTCCTTCCTAAGTGCTGTAGGTTATATAGTATGGTCATATATATAGTGTATGCAGAAATACCAGTAGGTCATATTGGAAGAGAGTATGTGTGAATGTAAAAGCATCAGTTAGCCAGGCTGATATACAGTAGAGGACAGCATGTTCCATGTTCTGCTCTTGGGAACACACGTTGGACTACGGACTGAGACAGTGTCCTATTACAGTATAGGTAAAAGCTGTAATAAATACTTTGATAAACCAGCATAGATATCTCCCCACTGTGTAAGCCAGAACTCACTCTGTCAGTTCTTCAGACTTACCCACAGCCGGAGCGTCATACTCGTCCCCCAGCAGTATTTCAGGAGCAGAGTAGGCCAGCGAACCACACGAGGTGTTCAGTTTTTTCCCGGGCTGAAACCGGTTGCTGAAGCCGAAGTCAGTGAGCTTGACGACTCCCTGCTTCTCAAAGAAGACCACGTTTTCTGGCTTCAGGTCCCTGTGTACTACGTGTAGCCGGTGACAGTAGGAGATGGCATGGACAATTTGGGCAAAGTAACACTTGGCCACCTTGAGAAAGAGAGACAGAGAGGGTAGCAAGCATTAGTAATCAGTAATAGTACCATAATTATGTCAGTTTCAATTTACTGTTTTGGTTCACTTTGATAGTATCGTTTTCTGCAGCGGGAGGCTGCTGTTTTGAACAAAAAAGCTCTAAGAACCAATTGTATACTACCTACCCAGCAGCAGGTAGCGAAAAATGTGGAGAATTGAGTGGCTAAACAGGCAGATACTTCTATCAGGAGTTGATAGAGACCAAAAACAGAGCTAAAGAGAGTGAATATTGGACTTACATCGCCAGGTTGCCGGAAACACAACTCCATATGAACGCTGATGTTGCTCGACAAGTGCTGGATGTCTAAACAAGCAACTGTTTGCCAACAAGTTCGACATATCAGCTTAAAAGGGGATTATACAGTATGTCAGCATTGTGTTCGCAACTTGTTTCTGCTGTCCACAAGTGGCCTAAAAAAATCTGGTTTTGTAAGTTCATAAATGAAGCCACCGCCGGCAGACGATTCGCTTAGTTTAGCATAAAGACTGGAAGCAGCGAGAAAACTGAAACTGCGACTGAGGTCTTTGTGCTAAGCTAACGGTCTTCTGGTTCTAGCTCGATGGCTAACAGACAGAAATGAGAGTGGCATCAATCTTCTCATCTAACTCTGAACAAGAAAGCAAATACGCATATTACACAAAATCTTATATTCCTTTGAAGTCACAGAAAAATGAACCAATCTAACATATTATTATAGCTAAACCAACTTTAACATGTTGTGTACTAGTCAGTAAAGGGCCACTACTACCATTGCAGAGTTTGAGAATGTCTCATTTCTTTTACCCTCTTTAATTTGTATTATTACAGCTTTCAGTGTCACACAGTTGCCTCCTTGATGTCTGCAATTAATTAACTTTAAAGAATCGGTATGCACAGTGCATTGGTGAGCATGTGACTACCTGTCCTTCACTACACTTCCACAACAACAGTCGCCAATAGAAATAAACAAAAGAACTACATCCAAATTTTGTTCCCTGCAGAGTTTATCTTCAGTGATTCTCGTCCATTCCCAGGAGAAATTATTATATATTGGGCTTGCCTTTCTCTTGCTCCATCTCAAGGCAAATCCAAGGTCAGATACAGCTATAAAAGAGCACTCCCGGAGATGGTAGAGACTTCATAGGTTAAAGACACTTCTGCAGGGAGGATGAACCTTCATCTGCCAGATGAAAGACTGAGTCAAGCCCAATGAATCTGAATGGCCCCTCTGGTGCCCGCAGTCCCACTCACCTCTTCACTGAGGCCTCCATCGTGCTTCATGATGCAGTCGTACATGTCTCCTCCGTCTCCCAGCTCCAGTATGAGGTAGAGCTTGGTGGCTGTGTCAATGACCTCGTAGAGGCGGACCACGTTGGGGTGTTGCACCATCTTCATGCATCTCACCTCCTGGAAAAGGTGACCCCGCGCCACTGGGTCCAGCTTAGTCTTATCTATCACCTTTACTGCAACCTGGAAGAGTGGAAATCATTAGAAAAATTGGCGTTGACACTTTGCCACTAATAGCTGTCATGTAGTGCTGATAATAAGTGTATTTTGATGATTAAGCAAAACGTTGCAAGTATTTTGTGCTTAGCCAGGTTTGAAAAACCTCTACAAAAACCATCATGTGATGGTAAAACTCAAATCTCTGTAAGTGTTACTAGTCATACTTCTTTTTCTGTGTCTCTAAGGGTGAGGCTGAAATTTACAACAATATGCTGACACTGACTAGTTAAATATTAGGAAGTTCCATCACTGGCATTAAAGCATTGCACTTGCATGATAGGTAAGGGACACGCATACCTTTTCCCCCGTAAATACGTGTCGAGCCAGTTTGACCACAGCAAAGTGCCCACGGCCCAGGGTCTTGTCCAGGTCATACAGCCCAGCAATTTTCCCATCATGATGACGTTTGAGCCCCGCCATGGCTGCTAGTGGACGGGGAGGAAGGAGCTGCCTTCTGTCGCCTGCTGGTCCTCGGTCAGTTCACCATCTCCTCCTGAGTAGGTTGAAGTTAGGTGAGGTTTGTGGTGGTGGTGGTTTGGTTGGTTCTAGACCAGCTCTGGGTCTTCTCGAGGTAGCCTCGGGGATTTGAAAAAATTTCCCCTGCTGGTTGGTAGCGGCAAAAGCTCACAGAGGTTTGTCCTGCTGCTGCCGGTGCTCTGCTTGATTCAGTCCCGTCGCCTGTTGATCCGAGGGAGAAAATGATACAAAGGGAGTCAAAATTCATCCATTCATACTGTACAATGAACTGAGTCACTGCCTTGGAGGAAATCCTGCTAAACCCTGACTCATGGACCAGACTGTAATCCTCAAGACTGCATTCTCCCACCATTAATTTTCATTTCTGGCACTAGTTGGAGGAAAGCCGAATGCTCTGCCCACAATGTAATCACAAAGAGAGTTCCAACGGCAGACGGCTGAGGCTGATAGTTAATGCCATTTCATTTTTGCAGGTATTGGAAACCAAACTAGTGGACACACCTTAATTTTGAACTGACGATGGCAAAGATGAATGTTTGTATAAAAATTTCATGAAAATTCACCCAGTGAAAGTTTCAGATATTTCAGGCTGGACCAAAGTGGTGGATCGACTGATGTTGCCAATCCTTGAGCACGGCTGCTTGCCTGACTAAAAACGACATACTATAGTAGCAAATCATTTAACAATAAAATATGTTATAATGGTGAAATCAATGACATAAAAATGTTTCCAATTTTCACTTACTACTAAAACTAGAGAGCTAAATTAAAACTGAAACTAGTAGTCCCTGAAGTGTAAAACCCAACATACGCCCTACATTATCAAATATACCATATTAATGATTCTATATTCTATACGGATATTTGGGGACAATTACTAGCTCTGGATAAGAGTAATGTTTGACCCTTGCATATATACAATAAGAGTTGAGGAGACATTTCTTACTTTTTTTTTTTTTTGCCTACCCCAACACTAGCCCTAGCTGGGGTTAGTGTTGCATTAGGTCTGTCAGATCTGTAACACAACTTTGAAGGATAAGGGGGAAACACATAAGTACTTTTACTATTAGGGCTCCAACTAAATACTATTTTTAATTTGGTTTATTTTTCCCCATAATCGACTATAGTTTATTACATGAAATGGTGAAAAAAATGTTTAAAAAAAAAAAAAATTAAAGTTCTTTTAACCCAGGGTCATGTCTTCATACATCTTTTTTTTTTCCAGACCTACAGTCCCAAACTATTTGATTTAGATATTTGATTTAGACTTAAACCAAGCAGGGTAAATCCTCACATTTGAGAACCTGTAACCAGCACATATTTTGCAATTTTCTTGTTTATATTACTGAAATAATTGCTGATTAATTTTCCATCAGTCTATTAATCAATTAATTTACTGTTTTTTTTCAGCTGTAGCTAATACATTCATCATTTTCACATTATACTGTCCAAAGGATCTTTGTCATATTTGGATTTTTTTTTTCATAATTCATAATATGCTAGTTTATATTTTTTGTCCCCCCCAGGGCACACAAAACTCTACTATTCTAAACTAATTCGTCTCAAATGCTGCCCTGCTCACATGTCTGACCCTCCACTCCTTTCACCAGAAGCCACTGTCATCATACAGTATATTGCTTCACAGCCCTGACTATGAAACTTTGTCTCCAAGGGAGGCATGGCATTCCTCTTCCTCGAATCTACCTGCGTGCCAAGAGCACAGAGAAGGCAAACAACTCACAACAAACAGGCAAAGAACATTCCTTGGAAGTGATCTCCGCCTAGGTGTGTCCCACTCACCTGGATTCGCAGAGACAACAAGAAACCAAATAACTATTGCCAGGGAACACGCCTACCGACATAAATGGATAGAATATGATGAAAAAATAAAAACCTCTCTAACCCACAGGCAGTCTGTGGTTGCTTAAATGAAACTGAAAGCCTGAAGAGCTTTGGGGTTTTATGTGATCTTCAGTTGGAGGACTGTACCTGTGAGAGAAGAGTGAGTCATTTTTCTTATAATAGGAGGCTGACATCTCTATCTGTCTCTGCTCCGTCTCACTCTCTCTCACACACACACATACACACAGACACAAAAGTCATCTCAACTGCGCTGAACTCTTCGCCTCACCGACACCGACAACGCGGAGGTGTTGAAGTTTCAGAAAAACTGAAGCCATGAAAGGAGCCATATACACACACTTGGGCCAGCCTTTCGTGTGTGAACACACATTTCCACGCACACACACACACATACGCAGCTCTTGCACACTAGTCAGGCTGACGGGGCAGGTTAGGTGAACTCAACGCGGACTATGTGGCGGGCTAATGCGTGCGGTGATGAGCTGGTGTGTTGGCCTCAGTCAAACCAGGGTATTAACATCTACTCAGCAGTGAAAGAATGGGCTGCTGGTCTAAGTCTAGACCTCTTATTTATCTCAAGACAGTGCGTGTGTAACCACGTGATCAGTTTAAGGTGATGGATGAAATTACAAGTTGAGGAGATGAGTATGATGTTAAATACAGTTTGGTATTTTCATCATGAAGCCAGCCAAACATCTAGTCTTCCTGACATGTCTACATACCGTGCAGTAATGTAGCAGTCACGCATGCTTCAAGGTTGGTTGTGTAACTGTGCAAGGTGCTGGAAGTGTATTGATTTACTAGGTAGTGGGATGCGTGTTTGCGCACAAAAGCACACAGACACCCATATGAGGTCGAGGAGCTGCTATAATAGCTGCTACCCTCTCATAGCCTGTGAGATTCAAGATATGGTTTGGGGGTTGTGAAATCGCAGGTCAACTGGAAAACCGGTCTCCTGGTACATTTGATCAGTGTAAGAAAGATCCCAAACTTAGTTCACAAGCAAAGACATTGCCTGTGGTAATCCATGTAAGGTCTAGCATTTCAGTTACAAAGACTTGGTAGCTACTTGTACTAAAATAAAAACGGTTCCCAACCTTTATGTCTTCTGACAACTTAAAACAAACTAATGTCTGCTTGTGCCCCCCCCCCCCCCCCCCCTACCCATCAACACTTGGATATGCTTACCAGTTGTGACCAGCTCAACCAAAGACCAAAGAAGATTTTTATTCCTTGCTTTGTCTGAGTAACTTCAATGGAAAAACCTGAAAATATACCACAAAAGGCAAAGAATAGAGAAAAGTCTGAACAAAGTAACGTTATTTTGAGTAGAGGAAATATGTTTGGGTTTTTCTCTCTCTCTGCCTATAATAACCTTACGACCCCACAGAATTTACTTGCATCCGAGGCAGGGATCTTGATACCCAGGATGGGAACCTCCGCTATAAGGCGCACTACTGGAATACAATACAAAGAGGACAATAGTATGCATTAATGGAAGAATATTACAGTGAACCCAAGGGAGTTATAGTTGGACCATAAAGTGCAGAAGTCACTGTAGATGATATGTTTATCATGTGTATGATAAACATATCACTTACTACACTCTCTACTAAATGGAGTATCAAAGGACTGTTTTGTTCAAGCTGTTAAATGACAATCCTACACTGTATCAGTTTTATCTTCACTGCATAGGTGCTACTACCCATATGGGACAACCCCCCCTCTCAACATGCCTGCTGGCTGCATCCACAATAACATGACAGTGCAGACCAGCCTGTGCCAACAGCACACACATATGAAAGCTGAGAAGACACGGGCAGCGTGCGAAAATGCGCCCCAAGGATGCGCCTGAAAGGAAAAGTCCCCCACTGAAACCCATCAGAGCCCAGCTAACTTGACACATATTTACTACACGGGCCCACAGCATCAGCCTGCGTGTACTACACCAGTCCCGCTTACCCCAGAGGAATCCGAGGCAGCGCCTGCCGTCCTGTCGGTTTCCCTCTACACCTGCGGGACGAGTGCGGGGCTCCGGGCGGCGAGCTGCGGGGTTTTCACCGAGACCGAAATTCGCCGCCGCTCGGTACCGACTGACAGCGAAACCGGCCGCGGATTCTTCCAAAGAGTCCCCGTGTGAATCTGTCACAGTGTCAACTCAACCTCTCGCTTTCCCTCTCCCTCCCTCTCTCTTGCGCTTTCAGCTGCGTCAAGTAAACGCGGGTAGCAGCTGACACGGGAAATTTGCTTTCAAAGTAAAATCGTAGCGGAGTTCAACTACAAAAGCTCTGTTGTAGCGACTCTTGAGCTGTAACGGGCAATTGTTAATGTGGTGACTTAATGAATGCACCTGTTTTTAAAACAAATAAGCATTATTAGAATCAGAATGAATGTCATGGATCTGTCTAATGATAGTTTTATATGTATTATTTCCTTCGGCTTTGGATTTAGATTTCTTTCCTCACCTATTGATCTTATACATCTTTTTGTACTCGTAAAAATTAATCCACTTAACAAAAATATTATATCCGATGTGTTTGTAAGTGCTTATTATTAATATATTTTTGTAATTATATTTCACATACTTTGGAAAAATGTTGAGGAAAATTAACATAATTCAGTGTGAGAAATCACGTATGAATCCCGAGTTCAATGAGTCATCAAAATATTTGAATAATTTACAGTAAGAAAAAGGAGGAATTTAAATATAAAACTCTCAAAATGTTTTTTTTTTTTTTAATTGTTCTTATTATTAATGATCATGATTTTAACATATATTTGGCATATACCAAGAGATAAATGAGCAATTAACATAAGGGCACAGAGTTAGCCCTTGTATGTTTTATTTTATTGTCTTTCTCTTTAACTAGCTCCCGTTTAAAAAAACAAAACCAAAAAAGGAGCGCTTAAAACGTGAAGCTTTTCCTTTGGAGGAACGTCTTCCGGTCTAGTTACTGTCCATCGACAGCTCTATCGTCACTGCGCTTCGGTACCATTCATCTTTGACGTCAGAACTACGCTCAGAGAAAAGCGTGTTTTATCAGGCCCCATGGCAATAACACTAAATACTTCTCTTTAGGCGACTTGTGTCCCGGTTAGGGTCACATTTTAGAGCATTAAACACGAACTAACTGTGAGGGGTCAAACATAAAATCGGTGTTTATGACATTTGTTTTAATTTCTCAGGCTTGCCAGGAAGGAAATCCAGTAACTGGTGCGTGCGATGGTGGTGGTGGTGGTGGTGGTGAGGGGAGCGGGGTGTCGGCATCAACTGCCTGTCCCCGTTCTCCGCACTGAACCAGCCGGGCAACGTTCAAGTTGAGTTGTTATGTAATACTTACAAGCTCCGCTCTGAGACTGGACGCGGAGCCTGTTTGGCCGGTGACAGGATCCCCCACCGTGCTGGTTAAGCACCAGCCAAGACTGGGCTGCGGGCTGCAGGCTTGCAGGAGCCCTGCCGGAAGATTTGTTTTTTCTTTTTCTTTCCTCCGACGATCATCCGTTTCAAGTCAAGGCCACTGGCGGCAAGCAGCACGGTGAGGTCGTGAGCTTAAGTGACACCTGTTCCGCTCGGTCATTGTTCGCCTGCCTCCGTCCCAACGGCCTGGAAGCGAACAGCTCGCCCAAATGTCGATCCTATGCAGGAGATCGCTTTGTGTTCAGGGAAACTCAAATCGACCCACAGACATCTGAAAGGCCATCACCTTGGTTTTTCTGCTCATTAGGAAAGACAAAGGGGTCAAGCGCCATTATTGGCTGAGACTGCCATCTAGTGGTTGTATTAGAAAAGGGCTCTTGGCACAAAACAAGGAGAATAAAGAAGAGATAAATAATAGAATCTTATTTCCAATTCCTTTGCTTTATATAAGAATTTCCCATCCGGTTTCAAATCGTAAAGGTGACTCACACTCCTACTTGAAATGCTACCAAGGCTGTAGTGACGGCCAATTCGGTGGATTCTAAATCAACCCTACATCTTGATGAATTTAAGCCATAGGCCAAGGCTAAGTGGATAATAAACACAATACATATCGAGATTAAAGTTAATGTGACACCTAAAGGTCAACGGGCAAATACATCTCTCTGCAGAAGCCCTCCACTATGTATTTAAAGGTAAAGTAATTGTAAAGATTTTCCGTTCAACGTGAAGAAATTCTCAGACCACTTGTGTGGAGTTTCCAGGAGAGCTGTGAGGAGAAAACCAGCACAACTATTTTAAACTGAACATGTCTTGAACCGATAATGAACCTGGGTTCAGCTAAGGAACTCTCTTTTCCCTTCTGTAAAGCAAAAATATCTGTGCGCACATACTGGCAGAAAACTGCGCTCCAAAACATTAAAATGTGTCCAGGTGACTGTTAACGCCCTTCGGTTAAAGATTCAATGTGATTTATGAGTGTATAAAGAAATTGAAGAAATTGAATGGGTTAGGGTAGGAGATTATTACCTCCTTTTCCCCTCAGCCCCATTTTAATTCATTATTACTATTCCTATGTCTTCGCTTTCTTACTGAATGTCGGTGCATACTACACTGTTGGATGTGAAGCAAGCCGCTCAGTAAAAATGTTTCGTCAGAAAACCACCAGACAGCGGGCTTTCGAACTGTAACCAGGAATGGAAATAGGACCAGTTTCAGTCCCAACAGGTCCAACAAGGCACAGGTGCAGCTACTTACTCTGGTGTGCACCATGAAATACTACTTCTGTCACGCAGACGAAATCTCTGATGTAAACTGCTCCAATTATCTAGTTTAAGAGTACATTTTCCACTACTGTTCACGATGATTTTATGCATTCATTTTTCTGACTGTGATACTTTGGAAGATGACATTTAACAGTTCATTAAGTTTATTTATAATCAATGACATAAGTGGAAAAATCTCTAATTGAGCTAATACATGTTTCACAAAAATGGGCATAGAAAAGAAGAGAAGAGACAGATGAACAATTGAACAGGAAATTTATTTTGTGAAAACTGTTCACTTCTTTGCTGCCTCCTTCTGGATCTTCTTCACCTCATGCTTGATGATTTTGTTCCTCTGTAAAACAAATAGAATTTATGAATTAATTAAAAATACTCTGACTGCTGCAGGATCACCACACTTTACACACAGACTAATGGACACTTTAAACTCAAGTGTCACTGGGTTGTTAAATCAAGCTGCAGCTCGGAAAATTAAACACTTTTCATGGGTCTGCCAAAGACTGAGCACGAAAAATGGCACTACTACCAGTGCTCGCTCACTGGCACAATTAAATCAAACCGACCCATCATTTATTTCATTAGCTGCAGCTGTTTAGTCAGCAATCTATGAGAAGCCACTGATCACTAATCTCATTCAACACCACTATTACAAAGCAAGTTCAACAATAGTCTGGGTATATTTGAGAGCTGGCCTCACTAAACCAACCATGCTCACAGCTTACAGTATGTCCATACGGCACTTCCATATTCAGCTATAAAGTTGGGTAGAGTGGCACCAAATCACAACACGTGACAAACAGATTGATATCAGTGTGTTGGTGGTTGCTACAGCTAAAGCTGATTAAACTCAGAAAAGGAAATTCTGTAGAGTATAAATTGAATGACTGAGAATTGTTAAAGCATTCATATTAATGGGGAAGACGAGTTAACATACTGTTAACTGTTAACTGCATGTATGCTCAGGATCAAATTACTGAGGAATAATGGCAGTGTAGAGACAGAAGCAGCACTGGAGATATACAGGAATAGAAGTTCTTGAAAAGTCTTCGACCTTGTTATTATTCATTTACAATGAAAATAGTAATGTATCGTCCGACTCAAGCTTTGAAAAGAAGTCTGCCTACATATTCTTTTTTCCCATTTTTGTGTTTTCATTTTTACTTTTTCTTCCTTTCCAATTTTTCAAAGGTTGTTTTTGAGGTTTGTCCCTTTTTTGTATGTACTAAACAAGGCAGGACTCAGCTTCAGTTACTAGGCTGGCTTACTGGTCTTGTATGACTGAAATTAGCCTGAACAGCTGATTTGTGTTTCTGCTGCACTTACCATCCTCTTGGCCTTCATCACCTTGTAGCGGTCAAAGTCAGACATTTTGGCCCTCTGCAAAGATAACCAAGAAGATAACGTCAGTGATAACCTGGCCAGCTTACTTTTTTCTTTTTTTTTGTGAACCCAAGTCAAGTTCTGGATACATTTCATCATAGAGAAAATGAACAGTGGCTGTACTCTACTTGGCCATGCTGGTGTGCAGCACTGAATTGCAACCGTAAAAGTGGAGAAAACCTCTTCAATGGAGCGTAGGCAACAACACTGAATCTGTCCAATGGTCATTATACATGCCAGATGTTGCATTGTTGTAATTTTATTACAATACAATTTAACTAATTATTAGTATCAGGGAGAAAAATAACGTACAAAACAACATAACCAACGTTTGTTAGGATGCATGTGATCATCATTAAGGAGAGTTTGTAGGTGGTGGCAACACATTTTCTATGAGAAAGATGTGTTAACCAGTCCAAAGTTTCCTACAGCTGTTGAGGGAGAGGTGGGTTGCCTCCATTAAACAAATCACTCTCTGCAAACATCAAGAAATTAACACTTTTTAAACAACCTAAAAGGCAAAAAGAGCAGAGGCAGTATTTCTCACAGCAAACGTCACAGGTTTGATGAGTTTTTACCGTCATGTAGCACCTAAAGTAATCGCACAATAGACTAGAAGCTATCAGGACCTGTCAGGCTCAGCCCAGCTATTTACAGTGACTGATCAGCCTCACACAAACATTTGCTTCATGATAAAGTAGCATACAGCAATGCAACAGAAAATATACACCTGTTTTTCCCTTCCCAGGAAAAGATAGGAATTATCGGGAGTCAAATAGCTCAACCAGTAACAATGGGCTGGGAACATGTGAGGAAGAATAATGGTGCATGAGAAAATGCAAACACTGCTGCCATCAAACACTGACCTGACATATACCCGCTGGTTGCATATTACGTACTGGGTTTAAAATTTAGTTTGCAGGTTAAAGCAAACTAGTCTCCATCTAGTAAAAACCACCACTGCACTGTCAGGTTTTGGAGTGTGCAAACCTCTTCTTGTTCTAAATACCATCCACTGGCTTAGACAGTAATATAAGAAACACTGATGCTATGTAAGAAACATTTCCAGCGTACAGAGCTCAAATTCAATGTGTGTATATTTATTTCCCCCAAATAATATTAAACTAACACATTTTTACCTAAAGTTTGCCAAAGCATACAGTTGAACTGCAGTCACAACAATAACAAGTAAAACCCTCTATGGCTGACACCCCCCAAGAATTTGTCTAATGCTGAAGTCACATTTTAGAAATTTCCTTTATCTGCTGTATTGTGTCTTTAAAAAAAAAATGCAATATTCTATGTTATGAAAGTCAAGAAACCCAACAGCAGAACCATGAAACTGTAAAAACTGCTACTGCTGAAACAGTGTGTCCTATTATCTGTGCCCTTATAATATCAACGCCTCTAGTACCAAATATGTTGAAAATTACCAGAAGCTGAAACATAGTCTTTACCTTCTGTCTTGCCTCGATCTTCTTGGCCCAGCTGCTTTGTTCCCACTTCTCGTTGACTTGGGCCTTCTCCCAGGCTCTCCTCACAAACTTCTGGCGGGCGCTGTAGACCAGAACATACAGTAAGTACTAATAGCAGCATTCATGTTTCACCACATGTAGCCACTTAAACGTATTTCTAAAACAGCTACAACACAAAGACCCATGACTCCTGTTCAAAGCTGGCCCTGCATTAGGTGATGTGATCATTCACATATTTGGAGTCCGAACCTGTCCTTGACTCCAATGATAGACCACCCTGTGAAATAATGTGACTGCAGTTGGTTCTCTCATTCCTCTAAGCTGGTTTGCCTGTAATGACTGAAACCACCTAAACATAATAACATCTTATGTATGTAGCCTGGTAGAGCCAGATGAGTACACAACATATTTTATTTAG